>NW_024040152.1:8313128-8901628 GCF_014851395.1 Micropterus salmoides | reverse complement strand
AGGAAGGCTTCTTGCTGGATGTGGAAATAAAACTTACCGGCAGTCGCTTTCTCTCTCCTCTTGTCAGTAGTTTGTCTCAGTCTGCTAACGTTTGAAAATAGAGTTAAGTTTAAAATCCAGCCACATTTCTGCCTTTGGCTCGCTCAGCTTCCTGAAGATGAAAGTAACCCCGTTTCCTTCAGTCGTCTAGTGCATCTATGTTTTCAAAGTGAGAGGCGGCCTCCAAACAGTTTCAGGGGAGGCTCAGTGAATGGAAGTGAAAAAAAATATTACAGTAGGTTAGTAATGGTAGGCCCCCTCTCTTTCAGAAAACCTTTTCTGTATATTGCCAGGCAATAAATTATTTCTAGCCTTGAACATAATTACTGCTGTTTGAAATTCAACTAGATCAAATAGTTTTAATGCTTTAGACTGTGAAAATAATGAGTTGGTGTGTTCCAAATATCCAGTGTTATGAATTATTCTCATTGCTCTTTTTATTAAGTATAAACAACGATTGCAATGAATTTTGATATGTGTTACCCCAAACCTCTACACAGTAATTTAAACACGGTAACACCAGTGAACAATACAAAATGTGGACTGATCTGTGATCTAGAATGTGCTTAGCTTTAGCCAGGACTGAACACTTCTAGACAGTTTTGTTTGGATATGTTTTATGTGAGATTTCCAGCAAATCTTGTCATCTATAATCACTCCAAGGAATATCATTTCATACACTCTTTCTATATTAACACCCTCGATCTGTAACTGAACTTGATTGATTTACAATACCAAATATCATGAATTTAGTTTCGCTCAAATTTAATGATAACTTATTTGTGTCAAACCACTGTTTTATTTTTCTGAATTCTGAAGTGATTAAGTCCAGGAGTTGCTGTAAATTCTGACCAGAACTAAATATGTTTGTGCAAATAATACAAATTTGAGTAGATCAGATACTTTACATGTGTAATTTTGGTCCCAACACTGACCCCAGGGGGACACCACACGCACTGTCCAAACATTCAGATGTGTAATCTCCTGTTATGACCCTGGGGTCATATTTTGTTTGTTTTTATCTCCCCCTGCAATGTCAGCTGTTCTCCTCCCTTAGAGTGTGTGTATGCAGGTAATGGAGAACAGGTGGGCGCACTGGATTGGTTCTGCAGAGCTGACTGGAGTCTCCTGATTGGTCACCTGGATGACTGCAGCCATCTTAAGCCCCACTAGTATCCAATACTTATGCATTTGACTCATAACAGTTCAAAATAGCACTGTAGCAGCAAGACAGAGGGTCAGTGACCTTTGGGGAGGTGTTCTACAGGGAGAGCAGTGATTGGTGGTTATGTAGCTTGAAGGGACTGAACCGTTTTGTTACCTTAAAATAGTACTGTACCCTTCTATGGGTTTGACCTTTTACTTTGCAGACTTAAACTCTTCTATGGTACCTAACAGATACCTAAACATGTCCTATATAAGCTATGTTTGATGTACAGAGAGACAGAGTGGTCATCGGGCTGGGTCACTCTCCAAGCTGCTGCAGACCTTGTAATTGATGCTGAACTCTTCGATTTAATAAACTTTTAAGATCAAGAACAGTGTCAAGCAGGTTTCCTCTCAACACATCATCGCAGCATTATTGTTCAGACACCACACACTCTCTCTCTCTCTGCCATTCCCAACCTGAGCCTGTGTACTGTGTATTATGTCTGTTAGTTGTGAGTAGAAAACTGCTGTGATTAGAGGAGACTTTGTAAATTAATCTGTGTAGCTTAGTTTTGTAATTGTCGTTGAAAACCTTGTTTTGTTGGCTTTAGCCATTTCTGTTGTAATATACAGATATTTCTTTGTTATAGCAGTGTGTAGGAGTGAGAAGCCCTTTTTGTTTGCAACCTTTTTCTCCTATTTTTGAGATTAGAAGCCTAGTTTAGAGCTTTGTCTTTTCTTTACTGTCTCTTTTTGGTTTTAGTTTTCTTAGATTGTTTTGGTTGTTGTTTTGGGCACTGCTCATCTCTGAAGTTAATAAAACTGCTAAATTGTATTTTCTGTGTTCTGGCCTTGTTGGGAATGGGAAGAGTGGGAAGCCACACCTTTATGTTACATCCAAGACACCCCTAGACCTTGGGACGTAACACTCCCAACTTCACAAATGGTTTCCTGTCTTTTAAATAACTGCTTAACCAATTTAGCACTATCCCCCTGATCCCGAGCCTTTCCACTTTATTGATTTGTATTTCATTATTAATTGTTAATTGAAATGCTTTTTTCAAATCAATGAATACCCCAACTCCATATTGAATTTGTAATTTCTTCAATGAGTTCAATTAAAGCTAGTGATGTTGACCTATTTTTTTCTGAATCCATACTGGTTGTCAGAAAGCAGTTTGTGTTTATCTATGAATATGTCCAATCCGTCGTTTACTATTGTATTCATTTTCTGCTTCTATAGTTCGGTGTTTAATAAATTCTATATAAAGTGTATTTTCTTTTTACAGGCATTTTGTAATCCTTTTGAAATCCACGGTCTATCACTATATTTTTGTTTTCTGCAATATTTTTTTATCTGGCATTCTTATATAATATGAAATATTCTTAGGAATTCACCATATTTATCCATATCTTTTTCCTTATATATTATTTCCCAGTCTTGTGAAAGCAAATCTTTAAATGCAACCATAGACTCTTCTGTTGTGACCCATCTGAATAGAGGTTTGTTGTCTTTTTAGATGTGTAGTTGCTGTTGTAAACTATAAAAACTGCTAGGTGGTCACTGATGTTTTATTAACAGTCCACTCACTGTGTTCTATGTCATTTGTAAAAATATTATCAATTAATGTTGCACAGTGGGAAGTAATCCTGCTGCGGGTCTGGTAATTTGAGGGAAAAGCCCAGACTATACATTGTATTGATAAAATCAATTTTCATATTGTGCTTGTTTGGATTTATCAAATCAATATTGAAATCCCCACAGATGAACATGACTTTCTGATTTGTTGTTGTAAATTTTTCCTCCATCCAATCCTGAAATAAATCAACATTAGAACCAGGTGATCTATAGATACAACTTACAATAACATTTTTCTTTTTTTCCCCTACATACTTCTATTGTGACACATTCAAGTAAATCATCCACCACTATAGACATTTTTTCCACCACCTTCCTCCACCAAATTTCTTGTCTACAGACAAAGCCACACCACCCCCATTCTTGTTTTCTCTTTTCTCAAACATTTCATATCCTGAATATAATAATAATATCCATAGTCTGAGCCCTTTTCACTGTTTATCCAACTTTCAGATATAGCAATTATATTGAAAGGCTGTTTGAACTGATTTAGATAATATTTAATGTTGTGAAAGTTAGCGTAAAGGCTTCTGCTGTTAAAGTGTATTATTGATAGTTGGTTTTCAGTATTAACTGAACTATTCATTGGTGTAATAAAAGCAATTGCTGTTGGTGTAGGAGCCATACACTGGGTTTGTTTGGGTTTTTATTGGGTTTCCTCTCTTTTCTTTGCACTGTAGTGTACATGCACGCGCATCGTCACGTCATCAGTTACTGTGGGTGTGACCGGGGGCGTGGTGTCTGTATTAATGTGTGTGTGTTCACCTGTGAGGAATCTTGGGTTGATCATGGCTGCAGGGTGAGCATGGGGAAGAACTTTCTGTTGACCGTTACCATCGTCGTCAACATCTTTCACTGATGTCTCTGAGGTACCTTTTGCACTACTTACAACATGCATCACTCAAAGTAAGTGATTGGTTTTCTATGTATGTGAAATAGCGTAATAAAGAGACTCAATATGTACGATGGTTCAGCGTGACGCGTCTTCAGTGTAAATCCTCATGTTTCAGCCTGCTGTGGCGTTTTAGTTGTTTTGGTGGGTCTGGTCTGTATGTTTTACTGGTATACGCCGCAATATTGTGTCAACAGAAAGTTGTTGTTGCGCTGATTCAAACGTATTGTCGGGACTACACTGGATGTTTGCAATCGCTTTCCATGTTGTAAGCGATAGACGAGCCAGCGCTTTAGGACTCACGTAAGCCCATTCATTCACAAATTGGCTGATTACTATGCTCATTTTGTCAAGCAGTCGTCTTTATCACAAGGTATAAAACATTGAACTTTGTGGATTGTCTGTTAAGGACCAATTGTATTCCCTGCTAGGCTCAGCGGTACTTTCGCATAAGGTGATTGTACTGTTTGTTTGTTTTGGGACTTTTTGTAGTATTTTGGTTCGTGCGTCAAGCGGGTGAAGCATTGCGCTTGGGAGTGCCGCCGTGGTTCTGGTTCTAAGACGGTCAGTCTGGTTCAAGACTATCGGTATTTAGGTACATAAATACCCACCGCTAGTATGCACAGAAGACTAGGGTTGAGTTAGTTTAGCTTCAGTGAATAAGTTAGAGGGAATCAAAGACAACACATTGTACCTTGTTCACATGGTATGTGTCATGAAATATGATAGATATAAGTCATTAGGGCGCTGTTTAGCATGTCTTAGCAGATACTTTGCAGTTTTAGCAGTAGCAGATTATTGGATTATTTTGTAAACGAAAATGGAGTTGAATGGTTCCAGGTCAATGGAGAAAAGACAAACAAACTTACACCCAAGGCTTTTGAATATAAATTGGAGCAGCTCCAAGAAGAACGTCAAGTAAAAGTAAGAAAAATTAAAGATGCAATAAGAGAAATTAAAGACCTAATGAAAAGTGTTGGAAATGCTAAAAAAATACGGTCTTGTCTTGAAAGTTTGTCGAGTTTGTTAACAGAAGCAAGTCATCTCCATGGCGTTGTTGTTCCTATGCTTCCACCTGAGGAACAAGAAAAACAAAATGGTTGGTTTTATAGTGTTGAAGAACATAAAACTGCTTTTGTGGAGGAGACTAATAAATGGCTGCTGGAGGCGCCAGAGGCACCAGCAGAGGGCGTTGTTGCACCATGTTTAGGATCTGCTGTTTTCAGCGATAATGAGCTATGCATAGTCAAAACTGTGGAAAATGCAGAAGATGACGTTAGGCCAAGTGATAGTGTTTCCAATGTGTCATTGAGGTCAAAGAGATTCAGTACAGTAGTGAGTAAACCTCTGTCTACTACATCATCAGCCAGAATAAGAGCTGAGGCTGAGACTGCTGCCCTTATGGTTCGTCAAAAGCTGCTGAGTAAAAAGCATGCCCTGGAGGAACAGCAGGAACTGTTGAGGAGAAAGCAGGAGGTGCTGGAGATGGACATGGAGCTGGCAGCGTCTATGGCTAAAGTGAGTGTGTTCAAGGCTTCAGAAGGATCTTGCGTGTCTCATGTTTCTGTGAAATCAGATGGGATGAACTCTTATTTGAAAAGAGGGAAAAGTACACAGTTGAGCCATGAAGCTCCAATATTTGTGCCGGAATTCAACACTCAACCATTGGCTGCAGAGGCGATAGGGGAAATTTCGTTTCCAGGTGATGCTTCTGTGAGGTCCAAGACATACAACAAAAGCCAGTTGCCTGCTGTTGTGACCTCGGCCGGTCAGTCCACTTTGCATAGTCTGCCTGCTGCTGTGACTGGGGTTGATCAGCACACTTTGCCAGAAGGTGTTTCTCATCCATCTATTACTAACTTTCTGTATGGAGATGCACCTGTAACCGTGAATAATTCTGATCAGCGTTTTCTCACAGTTTTAGAAAGGCAAAATCAAATCACGTCTTTATTGGTTGGACAACAGTCACTTTTTCTCTTACCTAAGCGAGATCTACAAGTTTTTGATGGAGATCCACTGCAGTATCAAACCTTCATAAGAGGATTTGAACACAACATTGAGGCAAGAACGCAAAGTCAGACGGATTGTTTGTATTACCTCGAACAGTATACGAGAGGTCAGCCCAGGGATTTGATCCGAAGTTGTCAACATCTGCCTCCGTCCCATGGTTATAGTAAGGCAAAATCACTACTTCAGGAGCATTTTGGTGATCCATTTAAGGTAGCTTCTGCCTATATGGACAAGGTGCTTTCCTGGCCGATGCTTAAGGCCGAAGATGTCAAGGCTTTACGGGCCTACAGTTTATTGTTGCGGGAATGCTGCAACTCTATGGGAGCTTCTGCAAGTGATCTGAACGTACCTACGAATATGCAAATCATTGTGAAAAAACTGCCTTATAAGCTGAGAGATTATTGGAGAAGTGTGGCCTGCGATATTCATGAGAAGTCTCATCGCAGAGCTATGTTCTCAGATATTGTGAAGTTTGTTGAGAGGCAAGTCAAGATGGCGAGTGACCCTCTTTTTGGAAATATACAAGAGACATCTGCGAGTGGAAGAAATGAAGTAAAAATGGTCCGGTCTCAACCTCGTTCAAAAGCCAGAGGCAGTAGTTTCGCTACTACTGTAGCACCTGCTGAGAATAAGGTGGAGCCTGGGTTTAAAAGGAGAAGAATCACTAGCGAAAGTTTGTTTGTTTTGTGGGGCTGGGCATTTGTTAGATGTTTGTTTTAGTTTGGATAAAAGAACACAAGATGAGAAAATTTCCTTTTTGAAGGAGAACCGTATGTGTTTTGGATGTCTGTGCGTCGGACACATGAGTAAAGACTGCCGAAAACGTATGACATGTAAAGTATGCAATAATAAGCATCCCACGTTGTTGCATATCTACCCCACAGCAAAACCAACGAGTCCGACTCAGGCCAATGGTGGCTTGAATATGGCCAGAGACGGTGCTGTGGTGTCTGTTCAGTCTAGTGGCTTGACTGGGGCCGGTAAGCAGGACTGTACGCTCTCTATCTTGCCTGTTCAAGTGAAATCTAAGAGGGGTCAGGAGATCTTGGTCACATATGCGTTTTTGGACCCAGGGAGTACCGCCTCGTTTTGTACAGAGCGACTCATGACTCGGCTCAATCTTACAGGGAAGAAGTTGGGAATTCTCCTTAGGACTATGGGACAAGAGAAAGTGGTAGACAGTTACAAGTTGTCAGACTTGGAAGTCGCCGGGCTGGACTCGAACAACTTCTGTGGCCTGTCTGAGATTTTTACTCAGCAGAACATGCCGGTTCATCGAGGTAACATTCCAAGCTCAAAAGACCTTCAAAGATGGCCGCACCTAAGACACATAAAAATACCAGAGATCAATTCTGATGTGGATCTTCTGATTGGCACTAACGTTCCTCAAGCTTTGGAGCCGTGGGAGGTGATTCGTGCAGAGAACGGGGGCCCTTATGCGATTAAGACCATCTTGGGTTGGACGGTGAATGGCCCGCTCCATGGAGATTGTCATATCAGTGAACAATGTTTGCAGCCTGACATCACAGTCAATCGGATCTCGGTGGCGAGGCTTGATGAGCTTTGGGAGAAGCAGTTGAAGGTAGATTTCCCTGAAACTCTGCAGGATGAACAACCTGGTCTGTCAGTGGAGGATAAGCGCTTCATTGAGTTGGTCTCAGAGTCTACTAAGCTCATTGATGGTCATTATAGTATTGGTTTGCCGGTGAAGCAAAGACACCTCAAAATGCCAAACAATAAGACAGTGGCACAACAGCGTGCATTGAGTCTTAAAAGACGTTTGAATAAGGATCCATCTTTTCGTTCCGATTACATCGCATTCATGTCTGAGATGTTGGTTAACGGCTATGCAGAGAGAGTTCCAACCGAGCAGTTGACCCGTTGTGATGGAAGGGTATGGTATATACCTCATCATGGGGTGTATCATTCTAAGAAGAAGAAACTGCGGGTAGTCTTTGATTGTGGAGTTACGTTTCAGGGGACATCGTTGAACTCACAGCTTCTTCAGGGACCAGATCTCACGAACTTGTTAGTGGGAGTGCTTACACGATTCCGTAAAGAACCTGTAGTGCTCATGGGAGATATTGAGGCCATGTATCATCAGGTCAGAGTGCCGGCTGAAGACTCTGATCTGTTAAGATTCTTGTGGTGGCCTGATGGAGATTGCAGTCGGGAGCTGGTGGAGTATAGAATGACGGTACACCTGTTTGGTGCTACTTCCTCTCCCAGTTGTGCCTGTTTTGCCCTGAGGAAGTGTGCTGAAGACAATCAAAAGTGCTTCAGTTCTAATGCAGTTAACACGGTCTTGCACCATTTCTACGTTGATGATTGTCTGGTGTCTGTTGGCTCTGAAGAGGAAGCAGTTTCTTTATGTCGAGAGCTTAGTGCCTTGTGTGCGGAAGGTGGTTTTAAGCTCACAAAATGGGTTAGTAACCGACGCTCTGTTCTCGCTACTATTCCTCAGGATGAGCTCGCCAAGGAGGTGAAAGATCTGGATTTAAATAGTGACGCTCTGCCTGTAGAGTATGTTTTGGGTGTACAGTGGTGTGTCCAATCTGACTCATTCAAGTTTAAAATTACGCTTAAAACACACCCACTCACAAGAAGAGGAATCTTGTCTGTGACTAGTTCGATCTATGACCCTCTTGGTTTCTTGGCACCTGTTGTTTTGTCTGCCAAGAAAATCCTTCAAGACCTCTGTAGGAGACGTTTGGGATGGGACGAACCTTTGCCCTCTTCAGTGATTAGAGAATGGACGGCTTGGTTGGAAGAGCTTCATGAGCTTGAAAGTTGGGAAGTTAGTAGATGTTTAAAACCTGTGGACTTTGGTTTTCTTGTCTCTGCTCAACTTCATCACTTTGCAGACGCAAGTGAGGAAGGGTTTGGGACTGTGACTTACCTGTTGCTCCATGATGATAGCGGGCGAACTCACAGTGTATTCATAATGGGAAAGGCACGAGTAGCTCCTTTAAAACTTGTCACCATTCCTCGGATGGAGCTGACTGCCGCGGTGATGGCTAGCAGAATGGACAAGTTGTGGAGGAAGGAGTTGCAAATGGACCTTCAAGAGTCTGTCTTTTGGACAGACAGCACTTCTGTTTTGAAATACATAAACAACGAGACGTCCAGATTTAAAATCTTCGTATCAAACAGAGTGTCTGAAATATTGAAAATATCTAATGTATCCCAATGGAGGTACGTGAATACGTTAGCCAACCCTGCAGATCTAGCCTCCAGAGGCGTTAAAGTTCAGTTATTTCTAAAGACTGGTGCATGGCTCGTGGTCCTGACTT
The DNA here is from genome assembly GCF_014851395.1 of Micropterus salmoides. Taxonomy (NCBI): domain Eukaryota; kingdom Metazoa; phylum Chordata; class Actinopteri; order Centrarchiformes; family Centrarchidae; genus Micropterus; species Micropterus salmoides. Next base: position 8,892,606 of record NW_024040152.1, on the reverse strand, counting down.
CCTTCATGAGCCTGAGAGCAGTTGGCCCCAAATCCTGAGACCTTGGAAAACACTCTGATTGGAGACCCGGAGGTCAAGGCTGTGATGGTGAATGCGGCTCAGGTTGAGCAGGTCAGTCCAGTGGAGAGGCTCATTGATTACTTTTCCTCCTGGTTCCGTCTTAAAAGGGCTGTTGGTTGGCTTCTCAAGTTTAAGACCTTACTTCTGTCTCTGGTGCGACATCGAAAGCTGCTGAGAGGACCCTTTCTGAATCGGAACAAAGTGCTGAGCAGTGGAAAAACAGCTACAGGTCCAGATGAAAGCTTTAAGGCTCAAGTGCCAAAGGATTTTCTGTCTATGGAGGATATGGTTGTAGCGGAGTCAAATATTATCTGTTTTTGTCAAAAAACAATGTTTCCGGAGGAACTGGCCAACTTGAAGAAAGGAGAGTGTGTAAGGAGGACGAGCCACCTCTACAAGCTCAACCCGATCCTGGATGGTGATCTCATTAGGGTCGGAGGACGGCTTAGTAGAGCAGCTATGCCAGTTGAAGCAAAACATCCAGTTATACTGGCTAAAGATAAACACATCTCCAATCTTATTCTCTGTCATGTACACAAAGTAACAGGCCATGGTGGACGAAACCACATGCTTTCTCACCTACGTCAGAAATATTGGATTCCTGGTGCTTGCGCCGCCATCAGAAGGGTTTTGGCCAAGTGTGTCATCTGTTGTAGATTGTCCGCTTCACCTGGACATCAGAAAATGGCTGACCTTCCTTACAACAGAATAACTCCTGATGAGCCTCCTTTCAGTCGAGTTGGTTTGGACTGTTTTGGACCATTTGAAGTTAAACGTGGAAGAGCTGTGGTCAAGAGTATGGGCTAATTTTTACGTGCTTAGCGATGCGAGCCATACATCTTGAAGTTCTGTCTTCTTTGGACACAGACTCCTTCATTAATGGTTTCAGAAGGTTTTTGGCGAGACGTGGTCAAGTTTTGGAAATCCATTCGGATAATGGCACTAACTTTGTGGCGCTGAGCGTGAATTGAGGAACGCCATTGAGAATCTGAATCTGAACCTCATCAATGACATGCTGTTACAAAAGAATGTGAAATGGGTTTTTAATCCCCCAACAGCATCCCACCATGGAGGTGCTTGGGAAAGGCTAATTCGGTCAGTCCGTAAGGTGCTAAACTCTATTTTGAAGACTCAGACCCTGGATGAAGAAGGCTTGGTGACAGTGTTCTGTGAGGCTGAAGCTATTGTTAATAGCCGCCCTTTAACAAAGGCATCAACAGATCCTCAAGACTTGGAGGCATTGACTCCTAACCATCTTCTTCTGCTTAAGTTGCAACCTTCGTTGCCACCAGGATTGTTCGAGAAGGAGGATGTTTACAGTCGTCGTCGCTGGAAACAAGTGCAGTATATGTCGGATTTGTTCTGGAAGCGCTGGGTGAAGGAATATCTTCCTGGACTTCAGGAGCGCCAGAAGTGGAATACTGCCAAGAAACTTTGTCCCAGGAGATCTTGTGGTGCTAGTGGATGAGATGGCACCTCGTAATGCTTGGATTATAGGAAGAATTGTGGATACTGTTCCGGACAAAAATGGACTGGTGCGAAGTGTACGGATTAAACTAAAACCAGCTATTTGACAAGGCCAATAACCAAAGTCTGCCTTCTGCAGGAAGCAGAGGAGCAGTGAAGATCCTTGGATATAGCAGACTTGAACTTTGGCATTAACAGACCTTTTAAGGGAATATTTCACTTTGCATTTCTAACTGGTGTTTGTCTCCCACAAGAGGGTTGTAGTGGTGGTCAATTATTACTATAAAATAATTGGGGGCCGGAATGTAGGAGCCATACACTGGGTTTGTTTGGGTTTTTATTGGGTTTCCTCTCTTTTCTTTGCACTGTAGTGTACATGCACGCGCATCGTCACGTCATCAGTTACTGTGGGTGTGACCGGGGGCGTGGTGTCTGTATTAATGTGTGTGTGTGTGTGTGCTCACCTGTGAGGAATCTTGGGTTGATCATGGCTGCAGGGTGAGCATGGGAAGAACTTTCTGTTGACCGTTACCATCGTCGTCAACATCTTTCACTGATGTCTCTGAGGTACCTTTTGCACTACTTAAACATGCATCACTCAAAGTAAGTGATTGGTTTTCTATGTATGTGAAAGCGTAATAAGAGACTCAATATGTACGATGGTTCAGCGTGACGCGTCTTCAGTGTAAATCCTCATGTTTCAGCCTGCTGTGGCGTTTTAGTTGTTTTGGTGGGTCTGGTCTGTTTGTTTTACTGGTATACGCCGCAATAGTTGGTGTTGAGGAAAAAAGTTGTTGCTGTCTTGTGAAGAGAATAGGCATCTTGTTTCATGAGCCAGTTTTCTATATCTGAATCTGCACACTGAACTCCAGTACTGGCAGTTATGGCCTTTTTAAGTTTTTGCTTGCCTCCATAACCCCCTGCATTGTCATATAGTATATATTTCGTATCACCACCCCATGATCTTTGTTACAAACACTGACCCTTCAATGTCTGTGCTCAAGTATTTTATTTCCAAGGACATACACAACATATCCGTCAGTGAGGATATATACACTTTTATATACAGTATAAGCTTTTCAGAAAATCGATACAAGCATCTATGTTTTTACAAATCAAAGACTCAGTTAAGCAATGCATCACATCATCAACATGTTGGTTTCTGGTTACCATTAAACACACAAATCAATACTAAAAGTACAAAAACAAAACACATGACCCATATGAAATTCATTATCAGGTAGCCTTTTTGTTGCTCTGGGGTCCCCATCCTTGCATTATGAATGACAGAATCGTCCTTGCATGATCTACAAAAAAGATGTAGGATTCTGGATCGTAGACTTCAAGGTCTGTCTCTACTCGGTAGAGCTCTCCAAGCAGACCCACACCATCGTGTGGTGTAGGCACTTTTTGAAGCACTCAAATCTTTAGACTTTGTTTCTCAGTCTTTGGCTGAAAAACTAATGTGCGGTGTGCTTTAACATTGAAAATTTTACCAAGCTCTCTTGTATAAAGATGAACTGATCCTTACTCAAACAAGAATCCTGACAATCTAAAATCTTCCACTGCCCATTCAAACTGAGGCGCCAGAGCCTTTTGGTCCAGAAAATCGGCCATTGTTGTTGGGGGAGTCTTCTTTCTAGGAGCCATACTCATTGCAACAGGATCTATAATTATACATTGTTTTGGAGTCATTACTCCCAATTGATTACCTGTGGTGTCCATGATTGTGATGCAGCAAAGATGGCGCTGTTGTTCTGCACGAAGATAGCTCTGTCCGATGCGGATTCACCCAAAAATCGTTCAGTCACCCCGTTCCGCGCTCTCGGCCAGCACAACTGACTGCCAAAGCCACTCCCAAACCTCAACCACCACTTTTAGAGGATAAGATCGGACATGCCCAAATACAAAGCCCCTTTTCACACCCCTCTTCACCTTTTGTTGTTCAACCTCACTATGACCCCCAACTTTTTTTTTTGTTTTTAAATACAATAATTAAAATCAAGGTAGTTGGTTCCTTAAACAGCATTTGCAGGAAACATTCAGGACTACTACATTCTTGCAGGCATGTGAAAAAATCCTGCGATACGCAGGCATCAATTTATACTTGAATATTTCCCTATTGACACAAATAATTGTGGTCAATGTGCACATTTTAGAAAACCTAGAGAGAAAGACGAGCACATGATTTCTAAACTCTCACATAATACAATAATACAATTTTTAAGACACTCCCTTCACTCATAGTGTAAGAACAACACATAGCAATCAGAAGATTTAATTCAATTTATGTAAATTTCAAAAATATAAAACATTTTCAGTGACCTTCCAAATATAAACTAAATCTTATTGGGCAGAATAAAAGTGATAAAACAATCTTTTAGCATCTGTTATAATTTACATAAAATAATTAGGTTAAAAACAGACTCTTAATCCATTTGCTATTTGTTGGATAAAAACATTACATGTCTAGGGAGATCCTTAATTAATTTCTGACATGATTATCTGATAACCATTAGCTGAATCTGGTTTTAAACCGTACATGAAATCACATCTCATTTAAATGAAGCAAGTAAATGAGCCTCACTGATCAGGGCAGGCAAGGCACCACATACCATACAAATTTCAAGTAATTTAAGAGGGGGCAATAATTAGGGGCAGCTTAAACATAAACATGCATGGAAATATATTTTAAAGAAAACCCCCACATAGAATTAGCATTAACAATAAAATTTCCACAGAGTTAATGTATAAAAACATTTTGTGTTCAGGTAGACTAAAAATGTTATGAAATCTGAAAATGGATTTCTACGGAAGAGAAAAAAAATTGGAAGCCTTATCTCATAATTACGAGAAAAGATGTCATAATTACGAGATAAGATCTCGAAATTATGAGATCCGGATCTCGTAATTACTAGATAATGGTAAAGTTGGAAATAGCCTATATTTACAGATTCAAGCTTCCGGGATCAATAACTCATAAGCAAAGTGACGCCTCTTTATTATCGTAGTTAAGTAGACAACAAGCACAAGTACATTGTCACATAAATGAGTCTTCCTCGGAGCTGCATAAATAACATTGGTTTCTATGTGCAGCCAGCTGTGAGAAGTGCGCAGGGACCGTCTACAAAGTGCACATTTTATCACATCTGCAGAATTAACACATTCTGCAGAGATATTCAATAACTTCACACTTATACAATATAGTGCCCCCCAAACCACCTTACACATTAATGATATACTGCTGGTTATACTACAACACTTAATTTAGGGTAAAAAAGACTTTTGCATACCCATATTTTTAATATTCAATAACTTCGCTGTTAAAGGCTGTAGAGTCTCAAAAATCACCCCACAAATCATTGATATCCTGCTTGTGATACTACACACTTAGTTTATAGAATATAGTTTTGCATGATTTGGGGAATTTTAATATTCAATACTTCACTGGTACTGCTAAGGGGTGGTGATGGGGCAGTGGATAAGACAAATGCCTTTGATGTGAGAGACCCAGGTTCAAACCCCTAGTTGCTCCAGAGGCGTGCGACCTCTGACATATATAGCGATTGTAAGTCGCTTTGGATAAAAGTGTGTGCTAAATGAATAACTTTCATGTTATAAGCAGTAGTGTCTCCAAAATCACTTCAATCATCAGTGGTCTTCTATTGATGATACTACAACACTTAGTTTGAAAAACTTTTCTTTGAGGTAATTTTGGGGGATTTTAATAATATGACTTCACTGTTATACAGATACCCAGCTAGACATTTTACTTTCCTAGAACATTTTGATAACTTTCCTGCTGGTGTCAAGGACATTGCCTTATAATGTTCCCAGATTGTTCCCAAACAGACACGATGTAAAGTTCTTTAAAGTGTTGGGGGATGTTATTTGGCAGACCTTCAGGGGAAGTTGTCCGTCTGCCTTATTGGTGGCACCTGTTCTCAACATGAGACCATTGATGATTGTAGTATCACAAGCATTAGATCACTGACATGTAGGGTGATTTTGGAGACAATACAGCTTATAATAGTAAAGTTACTGAAGATAGAAATTCTCCAAAATTATGCAAAACTATATTTCTACAAGTGTTGAACTATCACAAGCAGAATATCAATGATTTGTGGGGTGATTTTTGAGACACTAAAACTCTTAAAAGTGAAGTTAAACAATATTTCTACAAATTAAGTTTGTAATCATCAACATGAGATCACTATACCTGGGGTGATTTTTGAGACTCTACAGCCTTTAACATTGTAGTTATTGAATATTAAAAATCGACTACCTAATATTAGGTATGCAAAAGTCTTTTTCCCCCCCAAACTAAGTGTTGTAGTAAAACCAGCAGTATATCATTAATGTGTAAGGTGATTTTGGGGGCACTATATTGTATAAGTGTGAAGTTATTGAATATCTCTGCAGAATGTGTTTTCGGTGTTGCACTTTGTAGACGGTCCCTGCGCACTCGTCTCACAGCCGGCTGCACGTAGAGACCAATGTTATTTGTGCCGATCCTAGGAAGACTCTTTATGTGAAAATGTACTTGTAGCTTGTTGTCTACTTAACTACGATAGTAAAGAGGCGTCGTTTGTGTTTTTAACACGTTTTGCTTACGAGTTATTGATCCTGGAAGCTCGAATCTGTGAATATTTCCAACTTTACTGAACTCAGTAATAAATGGCACCTTTCTAGTCATCTCTAATTACGAGATCTTTTCTCATAATTACGACATCTTTTCTCATAATTACGACATCAGGATCTCGTAATTATGAGATAAGGCTTCCAATTTTTTTTTCTTTGTGAATGCAATGTGCTTCCGTAGATTTCACCACAACATTTACTTCTTTTCCTTGAGGTCAGCAATTAGATATGGCTCATTTCTCTCAAGGATTTCATATAAGATGTTTTTGCAGGCTTCACCACCTTTCAGGCAACATAGGTAGATTTCTCTCATCTTCGCCTGAGAGGTAGGCAGAGCCCTGATTGTTTCATAAATCTCTGGTTGGAGGACATTTTTGTCGAATAGCTCATCCAGAATGGGTGCAATGTTGCTCACTCTCTGAAACAACTCCACTTTATGTTTCTCCACAAACTGTAAAGAGGCTGAGGAAAGAGGATAAAATTACTACAGTGACTAACTGGATTTGTAGATAACATGAAGCTGATATAACATTTCTTTTGAAAACTAGGGATGCACCAAATGTTCGGCCACCGAAATTAATTGGCGTAATAAGTCAAAAGACCGAATAAATATTACCGAACAATTATGTTGCTAATCGGCAGTGTGGAAGCATTTTAAAGTGTAAAGTCTCCTAGAAAGACCTAAAAATCTCTGTTTGCAGACACGGTTCTGCTGAATTGTCTCCTAGCACATCCACTCCATCTGTGGCTGACTTTTTAGGAAAGGTAACAAACGGTCTGACTCACTTTGAGTGTATCAGTCACTCGTTTCTGAGAAGGCGATTAAGCTAGCCGCACCTAAATTTGGAGTGCACACGTATTCAAGCCTTTATGGTAAGTGAAACGGACCAGTGCGAGCTGACAGACAGGTGAGCGACTTTATCCTGTCATTTTCTCTTTACAAAGACAAGTGTTTCAGTATGAGTGTCCTACCTGAAGAGAGGCTATGAAGTCTGTATGTTACGCCATACGAGAACCACCTACAATGTTGTTTATCAAATTGGGTCGGACTTAGCGCGAGGATACACATGACAACGTCCGTTTTTCAATATAAGATGTTTATACTGTATGGAAATAAGATTAGGCTAATTGGATTATATTCACAAAAAGTATAAAACATTTTACATGTGTACATTAAAAGTAAATGGACACATGTAATTTACTTTACCGCACCCACCCACCATAGTCTCTCCAAATCATGTGGGAAACACTGGGTAAAAAGCACATTTTGACTATTTAATTTATGGTAAAAAAAGGCCAAATAAATGAAACAATGTAAATGTACTTGTTCGGTGATTTTTTTAATTATATTCGGTTTCAGCTTCAGCCAAGAATTTTCATTTTAGTGCATCCCTGTTGAAAACAGTTTCATAACAAGATTCTATATCTTTTACTCACTATATTCAAAAATAGATGACTGAGATTCATCAAATGTTAAAAACACAGACAACACAATCCTTGGATTTTTCTGAGAAAAGGACTTAAGATTCTCTAACAGTGATTTCTATGTGCATTAAAATCCACAGAAGCATTTAAACTGCATGTGGGTCCCAGGACAAGTACTTACTGTTGTTACAGTTGCTAATGAAGATTAAATAAAACACAAACATGACTCATACAACAGTGTTTTAGAGGAAAATTGACGCATCAGGTATTAATTTTGATGTTTTTGAAAAGAATTTAACATTTTCATATAGTGGATTTATAACTTTAGAATTAATCTGAAAGACTAAGGTCTACATTTTACAGTTATGACGCATTCTCCAAATGCCATTTAAAGCTCTGACAATTTGGGAAACACACTGGCTTTCTTGAGCTGAACTGAGATGACAAGATTGATACTAGATCAGTACACTAAAAATTAAGCTAGAGACAGAAAACATGGGGGAACAGTTGGCCTGTCCAAATTTTCAAGTTTTTGAAGGGATTAAACAAAAAGATAATGTGTAAATTAGTGAGCTTTAGAGGTGGCGGTAGAATTAAAATTTGGACAGAGCCAGGCTAGCCGATTCCCTTGCTTCCAGACTTTATGATAACCATCTCCTGGCTCTAGCTCTATTTTTAACGCACAGACATGAGTGGTATCGATCTTCTCATCTAAAGGTAAAAACACAAAAAGGCATATTTTCTCAAAATGTCAAACTAATAATTTAAATCCAACACACCTACAGCGCTTATCAGTGGCCACTGTTTCTTTCACTACTCTGGAGCCTGTAGTCTGTAGAACAGGTTAGGCCTGTTCTTAATAGAGTACATGGCATTTACAGAGAAGACATCAACTACTGTCTGCCATGGTATTTACACTAGTTGCTCCAGCTGAGGGTCTTGCTGCTGAAATCAATTTAGTATATTGGTCTCAAGACTAGTGTTTATGCATAGATTGTGTTTCCATACACATGGCAAAAAAAAGGCTTTCTTTCATGGTAAAAAATTAAAAGTTAATGATGATGTTAAATTTTTTTCTTATTATCATTGAAATGACTAAAATGAACATTTCTTTCATTTATACTGCAATTATGTTTTGTTACTATTTCTTCAATATCTAAAGACGTTCTTGCGCTGCTTTAATATTTTGATGAGCCTAAGACTCTCTGTCAAAGTTGTATTCTATTCTAGTCTTGTATAGTACTGTAGATAGATAACCTATTGTTGATGTACTTGTCTGACGGCTTAACGTTTACATCGTACAACTTTGAAGGATAAAGCTTAAAGTTAAATAAAAAAAACAATGCAACTCATCTACAATGGAAAATCTGTAAAAAAAATCTGTAATCTGGTTTAAAAAAGAAAACTAAGAAAACAACTCACTGTCACTGGGACCAGGTTGTGAGGGTGGTGGGGTTTCTTCACATACATCATCCTCTGCAAAAATAGGAAGAAAAAAAAAAAGGATAATTATGATGTAATAATAATTTGAGATACAGGATTAATGTGGGACACATTAACTCTGGACTAACATTCATCCCTCCCAAATGAACCACTGAGTGTCAAACACATGGTCTCTTGGTGACTTGGTAATGTGTGTAATATTATCTGTATTAATATTCTTCTTCAATATTCTCTGCTTCAATAGGCCTACTCTGGTTACTCTGTCCCAATACTGTAGTTTTTAAGATTGTATCCATTCCATATCAGCTCTACCAGTTCGCTACTCATTATTATTATTGGTATTTAATTCACTATTACTATTACGCTATTAATCTGCAAATAATCGTTGAATGCATGAACACATATGCACAGGTTTGAACGCCTGTAATACAGACTGGCAATTCCTACTGCAGAGCAGAGCAGAAATGTGGTCGCCATACGTGCTTGAAAGTGAAAGTAAAAAAAAAGCAGGAAAGGTAAAATGTTTCAGTTTGATGTTCAACTTCATCAATAGGCCTATACAAAAAATAGCCATTTCGATGAAATGCTGACAATTAGCCTATTGCTAATTTGCATGCAAGCGGACATAAATAGTTTAATGTTCTGCATCAAACAAGTAGGCTAGCTGTAAGATATTTACCGAGTGAGTCTGCTTCACAGTGGCAATCAATCTGTTTCAACAGCTCGGTGGTAACGGTGACAGCTCTGCGTTCGGTAAAAGTGGAAACCAGGATGTCTGCGATGTCTAAAAAGCTTTTACCCTCCACCTTATTTCTTCTGACCCGGGGTTCTTCTCTGCGGTCCAAGAGCTGGCGGCAGAACTTATCAAAGTTATCTTTTGATAAGTCCTCCAGCGCGTCTGCTATTGCCTTTCTTATGGTTTTGGGGGCCATTTCTCACCCAGAGATCCCAAACTGACCGTCCTAGTAATCAAAAGTCTTTCTTCTAGACCAGCTCTCGAAGAAAACGCCCAGAGCTCACTTCTTCTAAACCTGGTTTAAAAAGGAAGAAAAATATGGTGCATTCAAATGCTGTGGGAAATGATACAATTCATACTGTGGCTGGACCTACATTTTCCCCAGTCCCCATTGGTTAGTGTGCATTCAGGTTAAAGTCCCCTCCGGAATATAAAAACATGCAACGCACACACGCACGCACACACACAAATATACACATCGTACACTTATCAGCCACAACATTATGACCACCTGGTGGGCTCCCAGCTAAAGACCCGTGAAGGAATGGATTCCACTATGACTCGTGCGTTCTGACACCTTTCTATCAGAAAACCTTTTCAACACAGTTCACAGCTTTTCCTTCTTCGGACCACTTTTAATAGGTTTTGACCACTCCAGACCTTAGGTTCTTTGACCCAGTGGTGTAGTCTACTTTTTTGTAGTGAGTATACTGTGCCTCATACCCGTCCCAGAGTGCATCCCATAAGCACCACTACGCTCACTATGTAATAGAGAGCATTCTGATGGACTGCTTAGGCTATGTGTTATGAACACTGCAAAGACTTTAACAGCCAATGACAGTTACAGGTGGGCAGGGCGTCACTTTGTGTTGAAAAGTGGTGGGGACATTTTAGGGCTCAGATAAGAGTTTACACTTAGCAATCAAGACGCGGCAATCCAGAATATTGGGGTCACGAAAACAAGACTTTAAGATATTTTACTATTTTAATAAATATTCCTTGATGAAATGTACGATCGGGGGATCTGGGAGTCCTCCCCTGTAAAAGCATTTGAGCATTAAACACTTAATTTTCTGTATTCTGGAGACATTATTGCACCAATTTATGATGGAAATGTCTTTTTTTCTACAAAGGTGAACAAAGTTCAGGTGGCAGGTGTTCAGAATATAATTATATAATGCAGTAATCAGTTAATTGTTGTTTTTTTTTACTTAAGTAATTGTTTTTTGTACAATGCAGATCTGTTTCTTTTCTATATTTACATTGTGTTGCACGTTTTCTTATTGTGCCAAAAAAAAACCTCTCATAGCACTCACATTTATTTAACATTTCTTGTTTTGTTTCAGAACATTTATAACAAATGCTTTCAAAAATGTCTCCAGTGTCCCCAGTTTAAATGACACCTGCAGGTGGGGAGAATAGACTAATTTTCTAAAGTTTAGTATTACTCAGTTAGGAGCTACATTTAACCTTAGATGTTATATGAATCTGGTTTTATCAGCTTGCAATTTTCAATGCACATTTATGTAACTTGCAACTATTATTCTAATTAAACTCATTCATTACAGAATATTATGAACAGTGAGGACCCAAAAAGTGGTCCACATCATCTCAAGCACATCTTCCAAAACCATTGTCAAACTTAATTAGCTACTGTATCAGCTTAAATGCATGAGCAAGCTTCCAGGAACTGCTACTTCTACTACTGCGAATAAATTAAGATGAACATCAAAATAAGTGGGTTTATAGTTTGACAAACAGGACAATATAATATAGCATAATATACAGTTTGTAACTCACTAGCAACTGGAGCAGGAACGCTTTCCTGAGAATCCTCCGGTTTTTAAGATTTCTTCAGTTTAAAATTAATTCACTGATAGTGGTCAGTACATCCAATGGTACACAGCAAACATGAGCTATTATTAGTTAATTCGGCGAGCTTGTATATTAACCAATCATACATGGATTAAAAGGTTCGGGTAATTTTCTTTTCGTTCAGCCTCTCTAGGCTACACTGTTTCAACCTGACCTTTATTTTCCACTGGCAACACAACCCATTGGTCTACCACCGGAGAGGGAGCGGGCCGGGCGAGAGAGAGGAGGTCGCGGGGATCACTCTGGCTGGACGAAGCCTGGCGCTACTGATTTACGCATGATCCATGATTATAGGCTACAGAAAATGAATGGCAAAAACAGCATATTGTCGATATTTTAGAGACCCCCCAAAATATTACAAATCATGTTTTCAGGGGAGCTCATGTCTTAATAAGAGGAGTAAAGCTCCCCGTAGTTCACACCCTGGCTGTAGCCTCGAGAAAAAGCCTTGATAAGCATATTCGGGCCCTGTAATTGGGCATAATCAAACCCTGTAATTGGGTATTTTCTTAGATCGCTCAGGTAACCAGCTGCTTCAGATCAGCCCAAAACAAAATGCTTCTTTGATGCTGATGTACTTAATCTAGAAATGGGAGGCTTTTGAGTGCTTGAGTGGCTCCTCCAGCTTGACGCGATCTTGCAAAACAAGTAGCCTACATTCTCATATTTCTTTTTTCTTATGTGGCTATAATGGGCCTATAGTGCTCACTGCTACAATCATGTAATATTGACTTTGTTTCACACTGTACACGCACAACGTTCTCCTGGTTCAAAGTCCGTTTTCTGGCCCTCCATTCACCCCAACCACGATCTTACTTTGTCTTTTCTATAAATATCATATAGGCCTAACAGCCTTTACCGTCACAAACTGACGCTATAGGGATCCCCAGTGCATTACAGACAGACATGATGGGCCTTGACGATGCCATAAGTCACGAGTCGGGGAGTGAGAAGGAGTTGTAGGGATACAACAACGGTCAAAGATCAAACAAAACGCAGCTCCTTTGTTCTCAGCTGTGGGTTTACATAAAAAACATATTTTCCGTTTTTTCCGATATGGTTTTGAAACGAAATAATGAAAGAACGAACCATACATGGATTGGAGAAGTGCTGGAAAGGCAACGGTCCTCCCAGCAGGGAGATGAGGAGAAAGCATAGGGAGCAAGAGAAAGCCATCTTCTTCTTCGAGTTTTAATGGGGGTTGGCATCCAGAAAAGTTGCATTACATTACGTTTCCCAGTGCAACAAATGTGTCCACCCAAGTATTCCCATTCAAAACCTTGTCCATTATATAGGCTAACCCAGACTCAATAGTCTGATATGGTGCAAATCCTTCCATCACTCTAATGTCCATCTCTTCTCCCGATATGTCAACAATGTCTAGGAATCGGTTTGCAGCATCCAATTCCATCTTAATCCTCTCCGATTGACTCTTTATTTCAACAGCACAATTTACTACCATAGCAGTGATTGCCAAAAATCGTTTCGTAGCCATGCAGGTATTCTGATCGCCTCTATTCCTTTTCGGCTCCTGCACCCTGTAGCGTAATATACAGTAGCCTATATAGTCCAAATAAATCCTTTCTGGCAATTCCCCCTCAAAGGCCAGACACACCTCCTCCTTCTCCCCTTGTCGAAATCGTGTCAGTCTTCTTGCCTCACAAACATCTTCAATAGGCCTACTCCAAAATGATTTCAGTGGTCTTTTTACACACGTATAGGCTACACTTTCATCCTCGGTGCATTATCTCTCTCCACCTTGACACACAATCAATGATAACCATACCACTTCTTGTTATCGTGATCGACCGATGAAAGTTTCCCACCTTGTGTAAATATATGAAGATCCCTGGCCTACAACCTGGCCAAGATAGATCAGTCTTACTTCTAGCAAACCTCGGCTCGGTTCAATAAAACTGCTCTTTTTAAGGGGGCGCTGCTGAGGGTTCAATTGTGTGCAGACTTGACAAATAAACATCAATTTGTCCAAACCATTTTCGTTTACTTTTGGCGTCATACACCCATCATGCACCTGTAACTCTTTGAGGTTGGAATTTTCAACTGGGAAAGTTCCCAGGTGTCTCAAACGCAGCATTGGGTCTCATGAGGCGGAAGGAAGGCACGGACTTTTTAGGCGCGTAATTTAACCTGGATCTATACGTGCTGAGCCCCACTGAGTAGCCTACTAAGCAGACTATGGTACTCAGCCACCACTATTACCATAAACCTGTAATCGGCTGTAATCCGATGAGAAATAATGGACCCGACAATCAAACTGGCTATAGTGCATGTGCTGGAGGATCTGAGTGAGATACATTTTCAGAAGTTTTGTCACCAGCTGAGAGACCGCAGAGAAGAGCCGCGGGTTAGACTTAGAGCCGTGGAGGGTAAAACTGTATGCCATATCGCAGACCTCCTGGTTTCAACCTTCACCAAGATTAAAGCCCCTGAAGTGGCTGTGGAGATATTGAAGCAGATTAACTGCCACGAGGAGGCAGAGACACTGTGTGAGTGAACACTGATGAAAATATCCGATAGAAACGTTTAGGATTCAAGTGTAATTTAGCTGTGGTCGAAAACGCCAACAATTAATCCACCTTTGGATTAGACATTGTCTGCCCTTTTTATGTATTATCTGCAGCCTGTTTTCCTGGTCTACTGTGATGACCCTGTTATTTGCCTGTAAGTAGACCTATCCGGTCTAGCCTGCAGCCTGGTGGACTCTGCCCCTCTAGATAAGATATATAATAAACATGGTAATATATAAAACTTCAGGATGTGTTAAAGTAGCCTTCTCACTAATCTTTCATGTGGTCATGACCATGGCACATGAAACAATAAACACAACTCGTCATTCAAAAAAAATAAAATAAAAGATCGCTTGAGTGAATTTTCTTTCCGTGACTGAAAACAGCTTCTTTCGTATAACTCCGTGAAAGCGTGACGTATCCACCTGATTTTTCCCGGTATTGTGGACTGTATGTGCTGAGGTAGTTTGGCATATCAGACTTGTAGGGAAAAATCGCTGTGTTTCATTCGTCCCGCTTTTCAATCGTCCCGGCTCTCCCCCTGCTTTACGGTTTAGTTACTTTACACTTTAAATTATATTGGTATGGTAGGTCAACACAGACTACTGGCGAACTAGGCCTACTGTAGATGCGAAGTTATGGAGTAACGTTAACTATTTGATCTTACAAAGACCTTATAGCCTACTGCAGTTTTTTAATTATCATAGGGCATGTAGGTCTATGACATAGCCTACAGAGAAATAGTCTGAACGTTTGGGAAGAACTTAGAGAAAGAATTTATAGCCTATCTATTTCACTACTGGGTACTTATCCTATAACTATTACAGGTTACAGTATAACCATAAACTGAGCTAAAATCTGGACATTTCAGGAAAGGAGGAGTCATAACTTCAGCATCATTTTATAACATTACATTTAGTCATTTAGGCTAATTGATGCTTTTATCCAAAGCAACTTACAATTGCTATAATTACATGTCAGAGGTCACACCACTCTGGAGCAACTAGAGGTTAAGTGTCTTGCTCAGGGACACTTTGGTGGATGTGTCACAGTGAGAATCGAACGTTTATGTGATTTTATTTTATTTATTTTTTTATTTTACTTATTACCAACAAACAGCAAACTGCATTGTTCCTTTCTAATTTAGGAGTGCTTAACCCTCGTATTGTGTTCGAAAAGGGTTTACACTGTTCACAAGTCAAATTTGACTTGGTTAAAATGTATTACCAAACACTAAAAAAAATGTTTAATCTGCTAAGTAACTTATTATTCATTCATAACCATAATAGCCACAGCTGTGGCCATAGATATTTTAAGTGCTCTAAAATGATAAAGGAACAATGTAGTTTAAAAGTCTAAAAAAGTCAATACTGCAGGGCATTAATGTTCATACTGGTGGAGTGTATAATGTTCCACTGTGTCTTATATTAGCCTTTGACCATACTGTTATCTTATTCTACAGATTCAAAAACCAAAGCCTGTGTGGATGTAAGTTTAACTTTACACAATGAAATTCAAATATTCACATTGACATGTGGCTGGTCGTTAAAAATTATACTGGCAGTGGTGTGTTTATTTTTGTTCCTTAGAGAGGTGACCCTATCTTCCCCAAGACCTCGACTGGAGAGTTGGAGACAAAGCCCTCAGAGGAGGCTCGGAAACAAGCAGCCGGCCAGCGGATCTTACGAGCTACTCGAAGTGGTGTGAAGAAGCCAGAAGAAGTGAAGGCTGAAGCGAAGGCCCGCGTCATATCTGAGGGAGGGGACCCTTCCAATGATTGGCTCGTACTGAGCAGGTTTATGATTCAGTTTGGCCAGTACAAAGGTCAAACCTTCAAATGGCTGTTGGAGAATGATGTGGGGTACACTGCTTACATAGTGGCTGGCCACCAAAAGCAGCGAGAGCCCACTATGTATCAGAGCCCACTGATGGCTAACCAGGTACTGCAATGCAGAGGCTGCCTGCATGCTGAAATTCGCAAGTTTCCAAAAGTTTTTAATAATGCAGCCTTTTCCACCTTCAAGTTCCCCTCGTTATTTTTAGATTGTTTGTTTATTTGTATTTACCTTAAATTTCCCCTTGTGGGACAAATGAACTGTTTTGAATTTAATTGAATTAAATATGAACAGGTGCAAAGAGTAAACAATTCTTTTCATTGAAGGATTCCTTGACTCAGTACGCGTCTGCTTACTGTGAGCTTAAAAAAGAGGTCAGATTTCATCGTGGGTACAACAGATCTCTCCAGTCAGGCCAAGAAGGAAAGGCCCTGGTTGGCTTTGGTCTTCACCGACTGGACACGCTGCAGGATCTGTACGAATCGAAGGACCCAAACAAAATTAGGTATAACAGAATGCATTAGTGAATTGCAGTGGATTTAGGTGTAGGTACACTAGCAGACATTAAAGGCCACCACTATATCCTTTGTACATAGCTATGTCAGTTTCCTCCGGACCAAGAAGTCAACCTGCGATCCAGGGTCCAAAATGGAGGTCGCCATCAGGTACATTTTGAAGCGTGACCAAAGGCGGGGTGCAGCTGCCACCAGGAGGCCAACCCCCAGCTTTGCCCCTAGAGCAGCCAGAAAACACACTAGAGGCCAGCCTACCACTGCCTCAAGGTATGGGTTGTGTATTGAAAAAGTTAACTTGTACTGACTAGTAACGCTGTATGTAGTGCAAGACCTGTGCTGTTGAAGACCTCTGTGTCCTTCACATGTTTACTGCAGGCTCGCTAAAGATTTGATATTTGCTTTGATATTTTATACATTTACAAAAAAAAAGCTGACTGGTACCTTGATGCATCTCACCACCAGACATTAAATACTTACATACATACTTTTAAACTTAACATTACAACACATATAACCGTAGATATACAGCATATCCATCTCCTCAAGGATTAGGTAAATATAACTGTAGTTTACTCCACACACATTTCTTATTTATTTCATTCTCTGGCATTTTGATTAATCAAAGAGCCCATGTATCCCTGTGTTGCCTATAGACTATAGAAAGAATATATAGCTTTATAGCATCTTATAAAGTTTGCAATTACTGAACTCATTGTGTAAGTTAGAGTGCCCATTTAACAGTGTCATTTGTAGATAATTTGGTGATGCATTAATGTTTCCTCTGCCTCCCCTCCAGACCCATAGTGAGGAAGCAGAAAAGGAGCTTGACAGGGAAATCATTCCGCCCTCGATAAAGACAAAAACCTTCTTTCTCTTTGGAATACAGTGGCCTGTCCTCCTGTGGCACCCATGGAAAAATAATGAAGGTGCTAAAAGTTTGTACACATTTTCCCAATTATCAATAAAAAACATGGATTAAGAGGTTTTTCAGTAGTAGTTTCTGTCATAGTTTCTCCTTATCCAAATGAAGGGTCTAAGAATAGAGGCTGTCATACACTCTACTGGTTGTGTAACCCCTTGAGGTAATGATTTTGTGCTATATCAGTAAAATTGACCTCACTTGACTAATACATTATTTATCAACAATAATATACCCCTTTAAATACAACTCTTATAATGTAAATGATGCCTAATAATTATAATAACAATATATACACTAACAATAACACTCATACAGCTATTTGTTGACAGAGCATTTTCTACGGGCATATGCAAAGGCCTCTTCCTAGGATAAGAATATGTAAAAAATGCATAAACAGGTCAAACAAATGAATGTGTTAGCATCTAAATATAGTCTGCAGTTAAATATGACGAGATCAACCATGTCTCAATGGGTTCAAATGCTCTCTAGTTGAACTTTAATTTACAACCTCTGATTTAAACACATTCTAGCACCACTTGCAATTAGGCTTAACAGTTAACACACTATTGACACATTCATACCCAAGTACCCAAATTAATGCCGATAATAAATCTTTGAGGCAAAATATCACAATAAAAGGTCAATTTATGTAGACAAATGTATTGTGGAAATATACAGTATGCCCACATATCTATTATTTCAAATCCCTGCCAGGACTAATACTGATAAATTCTTATGTTCTGCTTTTGAAACTGTCTGAAGTGACTGAGGTTATTCACGTATTAAAGATGGTGAGTCACAGAGGAAAAGTAACCCAAGAAAGTTTATTAAGATGACAAAATATAAAACACTGACTCCCTTAGTCTTTCATCTCGGGTTCAGCAGCTAATCCCCTTTTTGCTGGGCAGTTCATTTGAGATGATGGATGCAACAATTTTCACATCCTGAATGACAGCACACGTGTCGAGTGTTTCCCTGAGGAGAAAGAGAGCAACATTGATGAACTCATTAATGAATAATCTTGGAGTTGATGGTTTACGTCTTTTATCTGGATTTATTGCTCTTTGAATGGTTATGCAGCAATTTTCTTCATCTAAAATGTTGTTTTGTGAAACATATTGAAGATATGAATACTGATAATTTAACCCTTGGAACTGAAACAAAAAATTTTGAGGTATTACATGCTGCATCTTTTCCTGTGAATCCCTTGTTCTTGTTCAGGGGATTTAAATTCAGCAGGGAAGTGGTGGACCCCACCATAAACAAGCAAAATTGCTATACAGGTAAGCTATATAAGTACTGAATGTTTATACATAAAATGGCTGTTGCAGAAATAAAATTGTATCAAAAGTGGTTTTGACTAGTATAGCTTTAATGTGACAAAATGAACAATGAACAATGAACTGACTATGAAATAAACTAGATACCATTAAAAACAAAATAATAGCCAACATCCGGCCTCCAGGCACTAAAATATATTCTCAGAAGGAGCATTTCTATCAATGTGTACCTTTTCCCACCATGATGGCTCCTGCTGATGGTCTTGCAGCTGTAAAACATTTAAGAAAACTTTTATTTGCATAACAGCTGTACTCTTTACATGTTGACATCTTCATAGCATGCAGGAAAAAAAAACAATACTTGGTAGGTCAACTCACTGTCAAGGAGATGTCTAACATTCTCCAGCTGTCTCTTTGACTGTAAAAACAGAAACACATAGGTTGAATAGCACTGACACATTTTCTACATAGACAATAGCGTACAGTTTCCACTTTAGTAGCTAAAACATTAGTTTGGGCCTCAAACAGGGTGTTGGAGTGTGGGTTAATTTTACAACTGAAAAGATTAGGCATGTTGGGTTGAAATAATTGTGATTTCTGTGTAACTGATATCTAACAATAATTTGTCTTAATGATTGTCAAAGAATTATGTGTATTTTGATGATGTACAGTATGTATATTGCTGTTGCTACTGTTTCAGTCTTGTGTTTAAATCAAAATAACCTACAATGTTTCAGGTGAATGGATGATGGTACTAACATGTTTCTCCAATAGAAAAGGTAGGGTATATGCTATATAAGAAGCCTAGTCAACTATATGTTTGAGGTAAATTAGAAACAGTGTTACACACATTTGGTTTGTGCACTTGAGAGCACTTTTAAGTTAATTTTTGGTACCTTAATAGTTTGCTGTCCTCTATAGCATGTTATAGCCTAGGCCTTCTGTATGTATTCCAATGTCGAAATAAACCGCGGAAATTAAAGTAGCCTATGCAGAAGGTGATCTCACCGAGTGTCTGTGCCTCCTCGTTGCAGCCGATTTGTCTCAGTATTTCCACAGCCACCCGAAGAGCTCCGGACTCGGTAAAGGTTGAAACCAGCACGTCTGTGACATCTAAAAAGTTTTTATCTTCCACCATATTGCGTCTGACCCGCGGCTGTTCTCTGCGGTCCAGAAGCTGGTGGCGGAACTTTTCAAAGTCCTGCTTACTCAGGTCTTCCAGTGTGTTTGCTATATACATCTTAACAGTCCTGGGGGGCATTTCTTAGCAAATCAACAGCTGAAAGACCTAAAAAAAAAAAGTTTGTGTTTGTGTTGCAGGTAGTCGTATTTCCCCTCCCTTTATAAGAAAGTTACAGCAAAGAGTACAGTACTGATTCAATACAGGAAGGAGGCATTCAGGGCCGCTGGAAATGATCGAAATCACGAGTTGCTCGTGTATTCAACAAAGTAGGCAAATACAGCACTGACAGGTGGATTTTGTTTTACGCTCCAATGAACACAGGTGGCAATGTAACATCTGACACACAAAAAACACACGCACCAAAAATGCAAAAATGAAACTAATCCTGTAGCCTTTCCAGTATTACCCATAAATTTGAATAACACAAAAATCTCTCTATTGAATGAACATAATTATTGTGTGCATATACTGTTTTCAACAAAATAAAATGGTATGCATACCATCTACTGTAGATACGAGTATCACTCGAAAGCAGCACCAGATAAGGAAGTAAAGCCTGTAGCCCATACATTATGCAATATGCTTAACAATTCACTCACTACTGCCGGATTCATACCCCTAAAAGCACCAAAATAACTATGATAAATGTACATTAACTATAAATCCTTCAGGCAAAATATCACAGCATGCAGCAGTTTCACACTTATTGATTGTATCAGTAAATGGAAATTGTCTGTTTAATTTGATTAAACACTAAAATTATTCATTTATATCATACCTTTGTTAATAAGTTTCTTTTTTAGGCTTTTATTTCTTTTTCAATATTAAATATGTCTCATCTAATTCTTCCAAATATGTGTCTAATATAAAACTTAAATATATAAAACCTATAGTAATACCTTAGCTATTACAAATAATATAACCCAAACTGAACACATTTTAATATTTTCATAATCAAAGCCAGATACCAGATGGAGTACTACTAAACAAATTTTGCCTAGAATGAAAACATATTTATGGATTGAGACACTTCACACAGATCCATGTTTATATACAGTTTATTTACACATAATCACCACACAGGCTAAAACTTTCACAGCGAGTGACTGAAAATCATCTCAGTTTATGTTATTCTGATTAACAAGGGAGGTAGACATGAGTTTTGCATAGAAAAAATATATATATATAAATGCAAAAAATTCTACATGGAAATAATATACACACTATTTACAAATCAATTCCTTCTTAGAAACACAACACATGAAAAAATGGCCCCAGAAATTGCAGAAAGTATCTATTGATATAGTGCTTAAAATGCCCCGAGCTAGTTCCTGTGCAGCAGTTATTTAGCCCTGAGGTTAAGGAGCTATATGTTTTTGGGTCAGGTATTGGAAGTACTGGACGTATTAAGTATGATCTATTATTTAAGAAAAAGCAACATATTCTCTTTAAAAACTGGTTACTTTTTCTCCCTGAAATTCTGCATTTATAAATGGACTCCTGGTCTGCCTGCAGCAACATCCCCCTGTGAGGATACTCTTCAGCCGGGGCTTGAGGAGTCAGTGTTGACTTTGTAGGCTGTAGTACTCCTTTAAAATGTGCTGATCACTCTCAGCCAGCAGCACTAAGAGTCCTGGCACCCTTTCTCTACTGTGACGCCCACGTTTCACTGCTGAGCTCCGACGCCGCACCTCCAGGACACTGCCATGTCTCTGTGTTTGTGGGCAAAACGTTCAGACTGGTCAGGACCTCCTGCGCTGTCTTTCCCAGCATGCCCTGCACGTCACAGACAAATCGGTAGACGTAGCGTTTGCCTGCAGTCTTGTGGATGATGTTCTTGTGGTAGTAGTAACGCAGGCCACGGCTCAGCTTCTCATAGTTCATCTTGGGTTTGTTCTTGCACTGGCCCCAGCGCTTGGCCACCTGTGGGATCAACAAGAACCATCAAGAGTTGAACTGTGTTTTTAAATCTAAATAAACCCTCCATGTAGCAACTGTGGAAGAAGTAGTCAGATCCTTTACTTGGGTTAAAGTACCAATATGGCAATGTAAAGTATCAAAATATGTAGAATGTAGTACTTTACTGTTGTAGTTGGTTGGCTAGTTTTAACTGCTTTATATACTGTTTGGTAGTTTAGTTCAGTGGTTCTAGGGGTCAGGCCCCTCCAAAGGGTCACAAGAGAAATCTGTCATGAGACGGAAAGAGACTAACTAAGTAAGGCTTGTTTTTGCTGACCTCCAGTGGTTGAACTTTTCACCTAGCTGCAGAGAAGTACAAGTGGACTCCAGACCCCGACATCATCACTGGGCGTGGTTACAGGTGCAACAGAGCACATTTCTGTCCACACCAAGTTGATGCTGAGTAAAGGTACAAGGTACGAGGTTGTTTGTTTGTCATTATACGGCTGCATAACGAAACCAATTTTGTAGTTTGTTCGAGCTACACACAACAAATATTTAAGTATAGGTCTATATTAAAATTGGGTCAAAGGTGAAACAGGCTTAATACTTTAACACAAAGCTCTGCTACAAATGTTGCTCTTTCTGTTTAGAATTTTTGTCTAATCTTTGCTTTTTGTGAATTATTTAGGCCTCAAATGGTTATTTACATGTAACCATTTGAGAAGTTCAGTGGGGAAATGTCTCTTTTGGTGGACCTGCTAAAAACTCTGAAATGTGACCTGGGGCCCCAACTAGTATTTTATAAGCTTATATGTGTTTCCCTCTGAAATGAGACCCCCACACCAGACTGTGGACTTTTGGGGACAGAGCCTTCAGTGTCGCAGCCCCCACCCTCTGGAACTCCATCCCCACAGAGATCCGAAATGCTCCCTCTCTGGACACTCCTAAAACTCCTAAAAACCCACCTCTTCACAAAGGCATTCAACCCTGAATGACTTTTTATTGCTCTGTCTCTGCAATTATGTGTAAAGCGTCCTTGGGTCTTGTGAAAGGCGCTACTAAGTTATTAAATGTCATGGTACAAGTATAAAGTAGCATAAAATGGAAATACTCAAGTCTAATTCTGTAAAATTGAAAAGTACCTTTAAAATTAAAAGAACCTGAGTATATGTTTTTAGTTACTTTCCACCACTGCCATGTAGTACTCAGCAGGCACCCAAATCCAAAACAAGATATTTCCTTACCTCTGTAGGGTCAGACATCTTAAACTCCCAGCCATCTCCCGTCCAGGAGATGAAGGTTCGGCAGGCAGAGTCCAGAAGTAACTCCAGTAAAAACTGCCACAGCTGGATTGGACCAGAACCTGAATGAATGAATGAATAAATACAATGATTTATTCGGTTACAGAAGGCAACCTAGTTTTTATTAACTTGTAATCATCAGTAAACAGAGGTAGTTTGTCAGAAATGTCAACTCTTTTTAAATAATCCAACTGGGATTTTAATACATTTTAATATTCTTATTCTCATCCTGTAAAGACCAATCAGAGTTAAAGAGCAACTCAGACAAGATAAGAGAGCAAATTCTAACCTGGATACGCTGACATTCCTGGCATCTGGCCCTCCCTGTCTGGCCTCTGCGGGTGTGTGTTTTTGCGTTTGGCCACACGGGGGCAGTACTGCTCTGAGGACAGAGGGCCGTGGTTTGAGGGGCAGGAGGACAGAGGCGGGTGTGGTATGGGGGCAGTGAAGCTGGGAGAGGAATATTCAGGCCAGAAGGAGGACGACTGCCTCTGTCTGTCAGAGTCGTACAGTTCAGCCGAGTGGCACGAGTAGCTCTGATCTGTCTCACCTGGAACAAAGAGAAGAATTATACACTGAAACAAAACAAAACTCAAAATTAGGCCACCGGGACTATACTTTAATATCCATAGCCTAGGTGAAATGTCTTACTTTGTAATGTATTTGATCCTTTTCCAGTTAGAAAAGGGCTGTGGCTGCTTTCTACGGCCGGACTGAACTGTCCGTTCTGGGTCACCAGGCTCTGGTATGTCTGTGGAGACTCCTGGTATCCAGTTCGCGACTGGTCTACAGTCAGCCCATCTGCTAATAAAACAGAAAGTTAGTCACAAAAAGAAATTCCTTTAAAAAGGTCTTTAACACAAAGAATGATTAAGACTACAGAGTCAGAGGCTCACCATGTGGATATGAGGCCCACCAGTTGAACTCCTGGTATGAGTCCAGGTTGAAGAGGCCAGTGTCGCTAGCACTCACTGAGGAGGGAAAAGAACAAAAATTGTGATATGGCAAAAACATCATCATGTGATTCATTAGTCAATTGGTGTTTTCTTATATTTTTAAGTTTCACCTTTAATGTCATAAGAGTGAGACACTTTTGGTGGCTGACAGTAGCTGCTCTCTGTAATGTTCTGTCCGGGTGTTTTGCTGTCTAACAGAAAAGACAGGTCTTCACCAGGGTAGTCTGGAGGTTAAACACAATACAGACAGATGGAGTTAGTAAATGATGATGAAGGCAGGATAGAGGCAAAGTTTGTGCTTGTAAAGGACCACACCAGTGGTTTTATCTGACATATTTTACATTAGTGCTTAACATTTTCCAAAACAAAGTTGTTCTTTAATGATTTCATCTCTACTGGGCAGCTGTTGGTTACCATTAATTTCAGTTCAGTATTAAAATTCACTTGCAGAGACTTGAAGAAATAATTCATGGCATTAAACACATGTCCACCTGTTCTTTAATTAGTTTTTGCAGGTTTCATACAGTTTACATCTGTGTGGAGGGCCTATTTAGAAAAAATCTTCATTTTGATGCATTTAGGTGCTGTGGGGAAAGTCAGCCATGACAATCATGAAAGTAGGCTGCTGCACAGCATCAACTTAAATGTACATGAACTTTTCCCAGATGTTGATGTTTGATTACCATCTGTCTTTTTAGTTTGATTCAGTGTATTCAGTGTCAGATTTTAGGAACATCATTGAATGCACCAACCAGCTCCTGTTCACAGTTATATTACAGAATATTAAGATCATATAACTTTGACAAACAATAAAAGCTATCTACAGCATCCCATTTCAAGTCTGCAAGTTGATTTTATTACCGTGCTGACCAGAGGCTGTTTTTAGGGTAGAAAATCTAAAGATGCAAAATCATTGGTATGGTCCTTTAAGCAGGAGGTTAATTACAGCTCAGCAAAAAAAGACATTAAAAAGGAAAAATGGGATGAATTTGTAAGTTTTGGTTTTAAATCTTGACAGTGGATGTTAACAATAAAAAGGCGTTTGTTTACTGTTGAATCACTGAAACCCATGCACCTCTGATTTTTTTTTCACTTCAATGGATGGAGGTATACTTGGAGGAAACAAGGGAGGGAGGGGGAGGAAGAGAGAGGAGGAAACGCCAGCGGAGGGAGTGTGACAGAGTAGTGATGGAGGGATGGGGAGGGGGGACTCTAAATCTGTTGGAGGAGGAAGTCTGGAGGAAAGGATTAGGGAAGACAGAGATGGGAGTGTCTTTAACCTGACCACCCTGTTTCTCTCTGTCTTTGCCTACCTCAGCCCATTCAACCATGCATTCCCAGCAGCTCCACATTATCATGACGCAGCCCCTCTGCATTTGAGCGAGACCCCCCCCCCCCCCCCCCTGCACACACACACACCACCAGAGTGTCAAGGTCTTATTGAGAAAGTTCTGACAGATGTGATGATACTGTCTGCGCAAATATTTCCTCTGTCCTTCAGCTGCTCAGGTTCAGCGGAAACAGATCGCACACTAGTACAAAAAAAGTTTAAACCTTGTACCATCACCAGGAGTCATGAGGTTTAACTTGTGATGGAGAAAACATCAGTCAAGTGATTCTCTAAACTCACCATAAGATGCAAAGTCAAAGCCAGCTGGCACTTCCTGTGTCCTGAAGTCTTCTGTGTAATATCCAGTCTGACAAACCTCCATCTGTGTTGAAAAGGGTAGTGATTACAACTTTTCATCTTTGTTGCAATTTTAACCCAACCCTCATCCTTGAACAACAACATACGGAGCAAACACAAAAAGCCTTGCACTTTGTTATTTTGCAATGAAAACTAACTGTACTGTCACAGAAATAAGATGCAACTTACAATTTCATTATTTTTCTTATTAAACAATTATTTACTTTTGGAGACAATGTCAGAAAACAATGAAAGTCTATGTTATTTCCCAGAGCCAACCAAAACTCTGCAATATTTTTTTTTTAAGCTATTCAGTGAAATAATCTGTTAGAGATAACTTTGGCTAACAGACTCTGAATGAATGACATGATTTTCTTTATTGTGTATAAATTACCAAATAAAAGCCAAGTGAAAAACCTACCTTTATTTTCGAGTCTTTGCGGTCTGTGTTTCTGTCTCCGGGTTTGATGACAGTCTCCCAGTGCATCTCCTTCTTTCCTGCTCTCTTTGTTTGTCGCTCTTTCCCAGATGCAGAGACTTTGTTTACCGTTTCAAACCGCACAACAAGAGTGGTCAGTCTCCGGCCGAAACGGTCCCGTTATAAACGCAGCGGAGGGTGGGAGGGGCGCGTGCCAACTCTGCGTCGTGACAAGGTTTGTTTGAAACAACGTGACGTCAGACGGCGCCCCCACCCCTCAGTAACAAGAGACTAAACATTCATTCATAAAAGACTCACTGACTGACGACATAGTCCTCTGGTAAAATATCACGAGTTTAAATCGAGTGTAGATACCTTAAAGATTCATTTAGCCTTAGAGTAGGCTATAGAAAAATATGCACTGCAGGGTAGGATTCATTACTAACAAAAAGGAAAATTATAAAAGGAAAATACAAACCCCAATATCAACTCACAAGGTTTCCTATGTTATAATAGCCTATCTTAAAAAGAACACAGTTTAAAACATAACAAAGTCATGAATTTACTATTGAGTAGGTTACCACAGTCACTACTAAATCTTACACGTGTAATTGGGATGCTGAATAAATCCCAAACCAAACCAATAATGTCACAAGGCCTATTAGGTCCCACTGTAGGCTATATAGGCCCACAGTTTGAGTCCCGCAAGTAAAACTGTAGGCCTACCTTCATAATATTTCTGATTATTTTTAGTTAGTTTTATTTTAGGCTACAAGTTATTTTGTCTGGCACAATGCTGAGTGAAGGCCCTGAATGGCATCTGTTGTCCCTCAGTTGTTAAAGAGCTTCTTTTGGCAAACATCGGACAGTCGATCTGACAAACAAGACATCTGAAGAGGAGGCTTGACTTGATTATCCAATGGGCCTTTATTTTCAGACTTTTCAATTGTTTGATAAGGAATAAAATGCTTAATGCAAATAATCGTTAGTTGCAGTCCTTAAAACAGTCTAGCCTGTGAGATTACAACATGATAACATCATTCACAAGACAGTAGGCTATAGCCAACAGGCTTAGCCTACACATTCAACATGCACAGTAGCCTCTAACACGTGTTAATCAGCTCTAACATATCATACAACTTTTTTTATAGACCAGGTCTAGAGGCTACTCTTTGTAATATTATAAATATTATAATATTTCTGGCTAGCCTACATCTTTAAACCTATTGAGGCTGATATACAAAACTATATGAATAGGCCTATTGATTAAGTGGCTGAATATTGGCAGCCGAACCAATAAGCAGCCTATTTTAAATCTATCGCTGAATGACCTTAACATATTTCAAAGCTGCGGTCATTCTGATTGTCTGACAGGCGGGACTAAATAACTGAGCCGCAGTTTGGGTGGGGATGAAGTGCAGGCTTTTGAAATCAGAGTAGTCGGCTTCTAATGAGTTGGGAGGAAGAAAAAAAATATCTCTGTATCTTTAGAAACCATTCGACAAAACAATGGCCCTTAAAAAAACACACAAGTGCTCGCCGAAGAAAGTCTGAAATCACGGCGTGAGTGGCTGCAGCAGATAAGGCCGAGCCCAGGGCCTTGTGTAAACAAACATCTCTGCTATTCTCCTCCAACTGCGAAGAAAACACACGCACACACACGCGCGCGCGCGCGCACACACACACACACACACACACACACACACAGTGAGGGCCAACTCCATCTGGAAAAGTGGAGCTGGGTGAAATCGTGCGCGTCGGAGGGAGACGGGAGTCGTGATTGGGAGCCCCACCTCAAGACAAGGGACACAACCAGGATAAAGTTACACAACACGAGGTGATTAACAACCGTCTGCAGTAAACTATCAGGAATCCACCTGGGATAATCACACAGGGGGTCGCAGATAAAGTAAACTGCCATGGAGCAACACAAAAGCACCAAATTTGCCAGAAATTAAAATGATAAAAAAGAATTTTAACGGCACTCTAGGGTGCCTGTGTCTGTATGTAGGCCTATGTATCAAGATTTTCAAGAAATCAGCATTATGGCAGTTCAGCAGACAACTCAGTGGGAAGTAACAAATGATATTTAGTCTTGATATCCAAACTGTTTTTTTTAAACCACTTAGGCTACTACTTACTTATCAACTTATTTTATTCATTTCTGCATGAACTTGTGTGGCCTGTTATTTCACAAAGACCCAAACATTGTCAGCTCTTCCTAGGCACTCCACTCCCAACAATTGTTGGCTAAAAATGTTTTAATTAAATTGTTTTGGCAGAATCAAAGGTCCGTTGCTAACCCTTTAAGTGCCTTTACTTGTCTGTTCCCTCTTTCTACCACTGATGTAAGCACTGAATGAAACAGGAATTCTCATTAACTGGTTGAAATAATAATAATAATAATAATAATAATAATAACAATAACAACGACCTTGCTGATGTATTCTTTATTAAAAGGCAAAAGGAACCAGAAGACTTGAGCAGCAATAAAATAGTTACTTGATGAAAAGCCTGTAGTATTAAGCTATTTTCATAAACATTCAGGAAGCTGAAAGATATGTTCACAAAGTCTGTCTTAAAATCATAATCCCTTGTGAAGAGACAGGTTTTACTTGCTGTCATAATTCATCTTGTTTACACTGGTCATTCATTAATGCACTTTCAGTGTGAGTGATTGGGGATAAAATCCACAGTCCTTGTTTTGTGCACAAATGTCTTTGTGAATGAAAGCTTATGAGGCTTCAGCAGTCGGAGCTAGACAAATCAAATATTTTTTAGGATAAAATCCTTTTTGTGTGTCCCTGCTGAGCTGCAGATAAAACAAAAAAGGAAATTTTGTACTAAAAAGGCTGTAACTTTGAGAGCTCTCCGCTTGATTTGACTAACAGCGGACGTCTCATAAGAAGGGATGTTTTAGAGGCCAGCATCAACAGGAGGAATAATTACAGCAAGCAAAGCCTGTTTCAAGGTTCATATCGAGACCTGATTGTTGCTATAGGGTAGACTTGACAAATTGTGAACCTGTCCTTTAGAGCTGAGTGGGGAACATCCTGGTTGTCCATGAAGGAAAGGCTATTGGACAATAACCTATCATTTAGTAGTTTGAGGATGAGGTGCTCACACAATTTTGATTAAGGTGATAAAAGGATAACAGTTAAACAACAATTTTGCTTGGGGCCCAGACAGCATAAAAGCATGGCTGCAGTTTGTGAACCTCAGATCTCTTGTGTCAGAGGATCAGAGCCACAACAAGAAACACAGATTCAATCCTAGACCGACAAAACCATAGTCTAAAACAATACATAATCTATATAATAATACATGTGCTGAGAGAAAGCTGTTACATACAGGCCTCATTTTAACACATGCTACCCATCCCTTAAATTTCCATTTCCTTCAATAAAAAGTGTTTACACCTACACACTGTCTACACTGTAATAAACTCTGAGTATCTCACTTTATCTGAAGCAGTTCCAAATGTTTGCCCCAGCACAATGGTGAAGGACCATGTTTATGAATTTTGACCTTTTTTTTTATATATATACAAGGGTATGTTATAATATGCTGAAAGACCTCAAACAAAGATATAATATGCTGAAACAACATGGTGCCTGGCATGTTTCCAAAAGCACACATTTTGTAGAGCTTTTTACAGTGTTTTTAACCACAAAAGCTATTTTTGTTATGACACTTTACACTCTTTCATTTTCACTGTGGTTAACCTACAGCAAAAGGCTGAAGAATCTGATGTTTTAGATGAAACTCTACACCTGAATCTAAAGCACACAAACTACAGAGCTTTTTGTTTTTCCTTCTGAGCAGTAGCCAAAGTGTTGGTTTCATGAGAAGCAGCTTCTATGTTAAAGAGTGACTTCACTTCCCAATTTAGAGAGCGAGAGCGAGAGAGAGAGCGAGCTAGAGCGCGCAAGAGAGAGAGGGAGAGAAAAAAACTTGCCATCCGGTTATGGTCTGTGAGCAAAAAATTGTAACTGCAATGGTTTGCGACATATAGAGCCAATGCACCCCTGCATGTATTGAAGTGAGGTTAGAAGGCTACATTAACGTTAACATTTACAAAATCGACTAAATGACAAAGACCGCGAGGCTGCTGCAATGGACTGTACGATAAAGGTATGTATTTGAATTGTTTTTTAACGCTGCTGCTGGTGGTGAAAATGACAGGCGGCCACCCACATCAGCCCTGAGTCTGCTGAGTGAGAGAGTCAAGGCGGTGATGCGAGCTCCCCACTCTTTCCTTCTTGTACAAAATTTCCTCTTCCTTCCCGTTCGTGGTTGTATGTCGGCTCTATAATAACACAACTAACCACTACATCTTTACACTCAGATAAAAACACTAATTGGTGGCCGGCTATACGCGTAAAAGAGGATTTCTAAACGCACGCGTTTCATTTTTTTCCCCTTAATTGCTGCGTTTAATCGAGTTCAGTCCGCGCTATCCACGGAGCCGCAAAAGCAACACCAAAAGTAACGCACGGAGAGTGAAATTACTTAACATTTAACAGGTTTACAAACTGCTTTCTTTTTCTTTAACGACGTTAATGAGGGGATGCAGGACTTTATTGGTGCGCACCAGGCAGGTGTCCCTGAAGGCGCCATGGATCAACTTGGATACGTGAGCCCGTTTTTAAACAGCAGGAGGATCCATTTCCATCAGATGACTGGTATTTCACATTTCATACTGTTACAGCTGTACCTGTTGACCTTCTCCGGAAGACCATGCAGTAATTCTTTCAATTCTTAACTTCTAAAAAATGCAGAAATGAAGGCCTTCATGTCAGGAATTCAAATCGAAAAAGCACGTTTTCATGACATTCACATTGAAAACGGATGATTGCGCAATGAGAAAAAGAGAAAACTTTACCCGATGATGTGGCCTAGGCCACAAAGATGCAAAATCGCGATATTTTTTAACGAATGTGTGTCTAATATTCAGCACTGGCCTGTAGGCTTTTCTTATTTATGCTATAAAATATTCTTGGTAACTCACGAACCATCTCTCCAAATTAAACGCAATATCAATACTGACATTCCTAATTTGTTACAAACGATTTACTATAACAAATGTCTTTATCTTTTATAATTCAGCCAGTTTAAAACTAGAAAAGGGCCTTTGACCATATTAGATTGAGGAGCTCATTTCTCATTTCTCTGTTATTAAAAATGTAACCTATGGATAGCCTATATGTAGGCTACAGTAGGCCCACATTAATGCATTTTGGACGGTAAAGTCTGGCGAGTTACATTATTTTCGTTATGCCATAAAAAAAGAGTGATTTATTAAAGAGCCAGTGCAGGAAATGAGGATATGCTGAAACGAAACTTGCTTCAATATATAAAGTAGTCTGCTATGTTTTATTTTTGGTTAGGAAATATTTTAGTTTCTTTCTTTCTCTGTTTAAAATGCTGGCACACATAGTCCTAGGGGATTATTCGTTGATAAAAGGTAATTAGGACTATTATTATTCAGATATGATTATTCTCTTCTGCTGTGTCGCAGCAGATTGTGTGTTTGAGGTTATTTTAAGTATAATTTATGGCTGCAAACGGGAGCACTTGTCAGGTGTCGTTATCTGAACTCAGCAGGCTTCCTGTCTCAAACCTCAGACTTTCCGCACACATTTCCGCTCCGTGGACTAGAAAAAATGTAAAAAAGCAACAAAGCCTCGCCAGAAAGAAACTAAGTGGACAAACTGCATTGTTTTAACTTTACAGTGTCCGCTCACATAGGCATGGGAGGTGAAGGAGAACCGGGCCTGGCTCTGTGTTCGGGGCCTGCAGAGGCCTGCGCGCTGCCAGGCTCATAGCTGTGAAAACCGCACCGTTGTTTGTGTGGCAGAAAGCGCAGCTGCTCAGGCCTTTGCAAAATCAGCTTGCCTCAACTTTTACTTCTGCTTTCTGCCACTTGCCTCAGACATGGCGAGCACACACAGGGCTGTGCCTTTGCACAACTTGATCTCTGGCCTGTTATTTTAGGCTACATCTTGTTTTGTGTGATTGTAGTGCTTTTAATATCCTCAGGCCTTGACAGGAGCAAACACTCATTTAGCATATTTACTAAAATATTCGTAAAGTATCTGGATGGCAATTGTGGTGTAGGCCTAAACAGGAGCTCAGTAACACCTTAAACTGATTTGATTTTGAGAAACACACAGTGAAGAACATGATAAGAAATAAAAGACCCATAAATCAAGTTTCTTATTTTTAAAGACCTTTACTATAAATCATTGTGAATGGGGCTACTGTTAATAGTCAAATAATTTCAGTACCAATCTCAGAAGTTTAAAATCTGAGATTTCACTTCCACAAGTTTTAAGAGGATCAAAACAACCTGAATGAAATGAGGATTGTTTATCAGCCTACAGTGCACTTTGCTGCAGGAGGATGATGAAGGCCCCAAAACATGTCATCAGATCAGCTTATTTTCTCTAACACATTACAAAAAAAGAAATTCATTGGCATTTCAAAAATGGTCTTAAATGATATAACTGCTTAATGCAACAAAGTAGTTGTTAACCACATCCTTGGTTGAAGTTTTGGGCAGTGGTTGCCAAACTTTTTCGGCTTGTAACCCCATTCAACAAAGCAATATCTTCTTGCAACCCCACAGGCTGCATGCAGTATGTCTACTTGTTGTTACAAGTTCAAACAAAGAGCTCTGGAGGTCCAGAGAGGTCCAAAAAGATTGGATAAAGATGATTTCTGTGCAGCTTTGTGCTTTCTTATGTTTCTAATAATTGTGTGATGCCTCAGATTTATCCTGGGACCTATTGGAAACCACTGGTTTTGGGTTACCAGTAGAGCTGAAATGATTAGTAACTACTGTCATAATCAATTATCCATTTTCCAGCAAAAATGCCAAATGAATAGATGTTCCAGCTTCTCAAATGAGATAATTGGTTGCCTCATCTTACATCCTAAACCACATATCTTGGTGTTTTCTGACTGTTTTTAAGACTAACGCCACCTTGGCCTCGAGAAGATTTTTCACTGACACGGAAGTTACAGACCAAATGATTAATAGAGAAAATAATCAACACATGAACCGATTATGAAAATAATCAGTAGTGCTAGTTACTAGATGTGGCTCTTAAAGTGCCCAGACAGCACAAATAAAATATTTAATGATTGATTATTGATGAATTGATGAAAATTAGTAAAATCACTAAGGCTGCTGCTGACTACATTGAGTATAAAATCATATCCAACATGGAGAAAAATATATTAGCTAAATTAAGTCTCTGGCATTGAAGAGCCCTTGGTAACAGTATACCAAAACCCTCCATGTCTGATTCATAAGATGACTACTTTATTTTATCACATGCAGGCTGTGTTGCAATATCCCTTTTGATTTTCCACCAAAAAGTACTTAGAAACAGGTACATGATGGAGCTATTCAACTGCATCTTGGGTTAAAGAATCCAAGTCAAACACGCTTGTGGTGGTGGTGTTCTTTTTATTTGTTGCCATTTCCTGTGGTTAAACTGTTAATCTAAAATGTTATTCCATAAAGATATAAGAAGTATGAACGTTTATTTCGTAAACAGCCTGTGATCATGCTCTCTTCAAGCTCTTGGTTTGGGCAAGACTGCATGATGCAACCTGCAAAGCTGCTGACTTAAAGCCATGTCAAAAGTTTCCACGCAGGACTTGTTTGTGCTCTCGCAGCAAGGGAGGAGGTTGAAGTGTTTACTATAAAATTGAACACAAACGGTGTAAATTTTAGGACATCGAGGCACAAGGTAGCGTTAGCCTCAAGAAGGTCATGTTTTTAAAAGTTGTTTTGTATCACTGAGCAACAGGCTGAAACACATTGAACAGGAAGTCAGTTGTGGCATTAGCGGTCAGGCCACATTTTAGTATATTTGTATCACTGTGCAGAGGAGAGAGAGAAAGAGAGGGAGAGAGCGCAAGGGGAAGATAAAGAAAGAGCGGGAGTGTGTGTTTGTGGTTGTGAAAGCATCAGCTTGTCACTTAATGTACGGTGCTGAAAACTGAACGTGATGATTGGCAGTGTGTCACGATAACATCAACGGTTGGAGTGTTAAGCACCGAAAAACTTTAAAAAATCCTACTTAACCACAGAGTTCAACTATTTACTATTCTTTTTTATTCCTCTCATGAGAATCTGTTGTCAGCCGTTTGTTTTATCCTACTTTCAGCCAACTGTTTCACTTCTGCACAGAGAAAAGGGCCTCTGAAGGCACTTAGTGTGAGAGAGGAAGACCGGAGAGAAGGGACAACAGCAACAGAAGTAAAACAGAGCAATCAGCTGAAGAAGAAAACAGGGAGTGCGGTCAAAAGAAAGCTGAGCAGGAAAATATGAAGCCCTGCAAAGCACTTCTGTCACGTGCAAAAAAGCACATTTTTTACTTTATAAATATAATTTAGCTTTTAGTTAGCATGCAAAATTAGATATCGATCATCTAAAAATGAGAAACCTTTATTTACAGCCCTAAAATTTGCAACATAATGTTTTTATTAATTTACAGCTCTTAACATTTAAAGGGGACTCCCCCACATTTTACACATCAAAGTCTGTTTCCAGGTCTTGTGGAGTACAATTGCATATTTAAAATAAGTGTTTTTTGTGGCTCCAGAGTCTGATAAATTGTATCGGTTGGGGCTGAAGACTACAAGTTTCAAAACTATAAAAATATGTGGGTGTTGAGTGAAAAAGAAGTGAGGTCACCAGACCTCAGCCCGCTGTAGCCCGCTCCTCATATGTGCCTACATTAGCCGCTATTAGCATAACACACCCTCAGACCAAACTGTCAGCAATCGAGTTGCATTATGGGTAATGTAGGCACCAGGTTTTGATAAGACAAATGACTATATCTCTTATTCCGCTGCATCGCTTTTGATCCTTTTATTTAAACTGTCCGTCACAAATTTGACAACAGCCTATTATAGGAGTACAATCTTTTAATTCACAACATAACATTTTATGTTTTTTTCACCTGTGTCTATTGGTCTTGAACAATCAATATTGGGTAATATTGTTTGATGTGAATTCAAACAGTGTGTGCAATACTAAAACCTTTTGCCTGTGTGTGCATAAAAAAAGGGCGTATCCAGTGCTCAATGCAACAGCAGCAGCAGGTTGCTGAAATCCCGCACACTGCTTGTGTATCGGTTTGTCTGCAGCTTCGAGGAAATGCCAAACTGTGTGCCATGCATTAAAATGTGGTTCACAATGCTCAGGCAACAATTGAGCTAAAAAAAACACAGAGGCAAAAGCACAATTCAAAGGCGGCACTTCAATCAAGGCTGTACTCTTCTTCTCTTCTCTTCATCCCCTAACCACAGGCCTTTAGGGTTGTTTTCCAGCTTTAAAATGACCCACATTTTTACACTGTGCCCCCCTCCTCCACCATTTCCTCTCCCTTGGCCTGTGCCAAAAGGTTCCTCTGCACATGGCGGCCAGGTTTCCTGTAGGCCACTGAAAAAGCACGCCACTGACGTACAAGGTCCAAAGACAATGCTCAACTCCTCTAAACAAACACGCACTTACACCCACTCAAGCTGCCGTGGTCGCATCCCACATGCACACACTTAATTTGAGCAGACAGAACAACAGGTCCGGCGCTTGTGCTCCCAAATGCGTGGGATGAAAATGCCATCTTGGGGTGGTTTTGAGGCCTTGCTGTAGGTGATGAACCCAGGAAGGCGACGGACTAAATCTCGATTAGACTCCACCTTGAGCAACCCCCACCCACCAACCCCAATCCTAACGACAAAATAAGGTGGTTAAGGTTGCTGATGTTCTTCAAAGATTAGAACGCCTACTGACTGCCTATACACCATTTCTGTGCAGTTTACATGTCATTTTTCTAAGTGGATTGTCCTCCTGTCTCTGATTGTTTAGATTAAACACACACTTAGTTTAAATCAATCCAGGGCAATATCACTGAATTTCAAACAAATCAATATGCAATATTTTGTGGAAGCGAAAATTTGAAGGCTAGAAAGTAAAGTACGTGACCAGAGGATTGCCAGTTTGGATCTCGACAGAAGAGAAAGAAGAAAAACTTGAGGTGGAGAAAACTGAACGTGAAATGGTCCCAGCTCTCAAAATCTCCTGCTGAAGTACCTCATAGCAAGTCACTAAACCCTAAAGAGGACTGGCTCATTAGCACTGCTAAAAACAAGTCCGTACATCCAATAATAATTACATCTGAATAAAATGAAATGGAATACAAACACAACAACACATTCACAGTCACAAAACAAGAAACAGCAAATCTTTATGTAGCTCTGAACATGTATAATATATCCAATAAATGAAAAAGTAAAGTACATAGAAATCAACTTTGTCAATTTGTTTAACAGCTCATTTCTCAGTCAAAGTATTAAAGCCAGTCGTTATAATTCTTGTATCTTTTTAACAATTTCAAGACAATTATCTATTGTTGGTGAATTATTCTGTTGCCACTTATGGAGACTTTTTTGTGTTTTTTTGTTGTTGCAGTGAATATTTTTGACTGATTTGATAATGATATATTATCTCCTGTAATTTCTTTTGTGATAACTTCTGTAAACTATGGTAATTGATTTTGTTGATTCACAACCAAGTTCTATAAGAAAAAGGAACAAAATGTAGTCAATAGAAATTCTGGATGATACTTACTTTGAATGATACTGTTTTACAAAGAGTGACCTTTAAAAATGTTAGTTATGTCTACTGTTTAAACTTCAGATAAAAATCTGAAAATTTCTGCTGTGCTGTTGTTACACCTATATTTTACTAAAGCATCCTAGGTGGGGTCTTTATGTGGAAAAAGAGTTTCCACAGGTTGTGACCTGACACATTAATGGCAGACACTGACTGCTGTGGCTCTGTTGGACAGGAAGCGCTGTCAGTGGTGAGTGAGGATCAGCCCATATTCGAGCCGCCCTACACCGCAGCCCCGGCCATGCACATGAAGACCGAAATGACGTCACCCGGCGGGTATAGCCAGGCCTCCAAGCAGAGTCCCGAGCACACCGAGTCTGAGTGGGTGGGGTCAGCGGCACAGAACCCTGGGAAAAGAGGCGAACACGTCAATGGAACCAGGTGAGTCAGGACGGGCCAAGGCCACAGGGGAGTGCAGGTTCCCGGATTATCTGACTCTAGCTTTGTCACGATCCATGTCAACATTTCGGTTTTTCCCAGTCCCTAAAAATGTTTATTGTTCACCATTGTATTGTTGTTGCCAAACGCAGCCCAGTGTCCCTTATTGTTTTCCACCACTGATGGAAAAGTCTGAATTCCAAACGTGGTAATTTGTGTCTCAACTTTAATTGAAGTGTTATAAAGTATTGTAACTGGTGAAAAAGTCACCAAGTACTTTTACTCAACTGCTACACTTAAGTAACATTTCAAGGTATTTACTTGAGTATTTCCATTGTTTGCTACTTTAAACCACTACATTTCAGAGGGAAATTTGGTACTTTTTACGCCACCATATTTACGTGACAGCTGTAGTTACTAGTAAGGTTTCAGAGTAAAATTTTACATTTAAAAAATTATATGAGTGACTTATAAAATACAACACACAATGTTAAAGATTAAACCAGTGGTTGGTGTATCATAACTTTGATTTCAATGCTTTCCTGTCTCATTAATCATCTCTTGACCCATAGGAGTGGTCCAACACCTAGGTTGGGAACCACTGGACTAAACTGCCAAACAATGTATATAAAGTAGTTACAACTAGCTCCATATTAACCAGCTTTAACAGTAACATGCTTTATGAGCATTAATGCATCAGTATCAACAATTTAATATTGTAATTTAATATATAATGTTATGTCAGTCACAGGGGACATATTTCTGCAGAATCAGTATTTTTACTTTTTTTAGTTAGTTTACATTTTGCTGATAATTCTTCTGTACTTTTACTTAAGTAGGGTTTTGAATGCAGGACTTTTTCTCCTTACTTTGTAATTGTAAATTGTTGTATTGGTCATTTCTTCTACCACTATTAGAAGGTTTTTCATTGTTTATCTGTTGATTAAATGAAAGTGTAATAACACTTACAAGGTTACAAGATATTTTAATTATCAAATAACCCCTCTACTTTTCCAGCCATGTGAAGACAACCATGACCAAATGCTTTCTCCTCTGTCTGTTGTAGCCGTGAGTCCCCTGTGGATTGCAGTGTCACCAAACGCTCTAGACACATGAGCAACGACAGCGCCCCAATGCCATACCAGGCCTCATATCCGGAGCCTCGCGTCAGCCCCCAGACGGCAACCCCACCCAGCAACGCCACAGAGGAGAAGAGGGTCATCGTGCCGGCAGGTGAGCTAAGTCACTCTATCACCCCCCATCCTCACACAAGACCCTCACTATCACAAGTCAGTTTCCCAAGAGCCGGGACACTGGTGTAATATCGATAACTGAACCCTTCTTTCCCAAACTACCACAACCACCACCACCAGTCACTACTCTCCAGTGCCACAGATAAGCAACAACAAGTTTCTGGTTGTCTGGTTGTTCAGGGTTTAAAATGAATTCTATTTAAAATGTGTGAAGTAAGTGTAAATTTAGCACTCATGACTGTGACGTTAACAAGAAAAAGAGCAAGCAGGAATAGATGTGTTATGACTTGGTGAGATCATTACAATTTTTTACCATTATTTAATCATCCTGCTTCCTGTTTTTTATATATATATGTTTCTAATTGTCAAAAAATCCCAGTATACAGTAAGCTTACGTTATTCCTGTTCCATAGAGCTCCATTGTTGTCCAAAAGCACAGCAATAGAGCCACACCGTTTTACCTGTAAACATGGACACTGTAGTCTATTGTGACTCAATCCCACATACACCTCTGCTGTAAATACTCACTAATCTGTATGTTTCCACAGCTGAAAACAGTCCCCAACAAATGCACTATTTTCAGTTGTTTTAGGAAGTTATTAAGCCTTTAAGAAAAAAAAAAATGGAACTATGTATTTGTACCCAAGCACAGGACAGGGAAGTCATTTAGTAATGAGCGGTTTGGTCTTTTCATGGGATTTTTTGATTATATGAAAAGTATAGAATAACACAGTCTCATCCTTTAAAACATAGAAGACACAGAATATCCTTCAATATGAATGTGACAACAACACAAAAACAGGAAGTAGATGTGTAATTGCTTCATAGACATTAAAAAGGTAACATTTGTCCAAAATGACACCATGACATTCGAGTTCAAGTGTTGTTAAAGTTACACACCCTTATACCCTAATATCAGCAATGCTGGCACTTGTGTGTTTCACTCAGCAATATGTAGAGCGAGAGTTGTCCCATATTTGATACTTACCTACATATTACTTTGTTGAATGTTTATCATAGAAGACTCCAAGCTTTTTAACTTTTGCTACAGCTCTTTTTCTTTGCTCTAAAATCACTAATTAAAGACAGTGATGTGTCACTACAATCAGAGTAGTCGTAGTCAAGGTTTAGACAAGCTACAGTAATTAGGTCCATTTCATCTTCGCTATGAATCCGTGGTCCAGACATCTAAAAACATTTTTTTGCACAGTTCCCAGACATTTATCATCCTGTGAGAATCATAAGCGTGTTTGTGTGCACGTTTCGGTGAGTCAGTCTATGGAGGGTTCCCACAAGAGATGATGGGATCCCTCCAAACGGGCAGTGATTTCAAAATTCAGCTCTGAGGCGTCCAGCGAGATTTTTCAATGAGTCACAAGCGCAAAGTTATTCTGCTTCATAATACACGGACGTTGCATCACAGTGGCATGTGTTAAATAAGGACAATCAGGACCTGAGGGTGTGGCAACTAAAACTCCTGCCTACTGTTACAGGCAATTCACGGTCATAGTTTAATACTGGAAATGAGCTTACCTTCCTAAATCAGACAAAGTACTGTACCAAGACAATGAGATCAAATACAACCTTCAGTTATCATTAAAAGCATACAAATGACTATTTCTTAGGATAAGAAACTATACAAAATAAAATTTTAAAAAATACAATGTCTTTATTAATTACTTATAAAACTTGAGTGTATAAGAATGTTTTTAAAGAAGAGCAAAGTTTTAATATTGTTCCTGGAAAAAGTTATATAGTGCCTCGGATCTAGTAAGTAATCTACAAAGCATGCAAATGTAGAAATGTAAAAGTATTCAATTTAAACCCTGTCTCCCAGAAATTCTGATTATTTAAACACTATTAATAGAATCTTTACCTAACCTGAACCAATTCCTGAGAGTTGCCTTAACATAACCATAAAAACATGCTTTGGTTGAAATGTACATATATTGTATTGCAAGCAGAAATTTCAAAGAAAACAAATGATGTTGTTAAAATGTAATCTTTTTCTAACATATTTGCTGTTACCAATTAGTAAAATGTAAACGTAATTTATATTAGACAAGGTAAATGTGTAAAGGATTTCTAATGTAATATGATTTGCGATACAAATTGTATATCAACAGAATATAATGCAACTGCAAATTGTTTATTTACATTATTTATTTGTTGTTTATTTTGATTTTTGGTGCCTTACATGAAACAAAAACCTTCCATGACAACCCCAGATGGGGCTCACTTTAGCTTAGCATTTTCGGTAATTATTTGCTTACTTCCTGAATCCTGCTACCTTTAGGGAAATCGCGAGAGCAGGTGGCTGCCTGTGGAGAAGCGGGGTAAACGTACAATAAGCTGCAATAAAATAAGAAAAACACTAGATTTGTTGATATGTAACTTTAAAGTGTCCTAGGCATCATTTTATAATTGAAGACCTATCATAATTTTAAAAAAGCCTTTTAAGACTTTTAAGATTTGCTGATACCCTGACAATAGGCCCACAGTTCAGCAACCAGAGGACTTTAAAACTTTTGAAAGACACACATAAGGAGCACACGTGTCAAAAAAAGTAAGAACTGGTAAACTTGTATTCACTTCAACTAAAACTAGCAGGGTTATACACCACCCACCACCCGTTTCAAAATTAGTATCACAATTGGTATTCATATCAAAGTAGTTTCCGGTGTTACTCAGCCCTTTTACGTCCTACAAAAAAATCATGTTTGCCCCAGGGTTGTTCAGACTATTTTTGTGTGACACTCCTCCCTCCATCCCCTCAACTTTTTTCTTGTAAGAAACCAGAAAAATAGCACCTCTCACCATGTGAAAGACTAGATAAAATGTCCTAAAACTTGAAAGCTAAAACATCATTTACCTTTTTTCATCAAACGGTTTTAAACAGTCAAAGCACTCCCATCTCATATTTGGTAGTATTACAGTCAGCCACAACTGGTACATGAAGATAAAGTTTAACTGCTAGTCACAAGATGTCTCATACTCCCATACTCTCCAAAGTCAGTTCGCGGTATGTGTGCGCGCACTGGAGCTTTCAAGTTGCATATTGGGCAACGACTTAACTATTTTTGTGCATGTCTTAAACTGAGATTTAAGGTAAGCACAGAGATGCCTTCCTCTGCACACACACCAATCTGCACAATGAAGCTCTAATAAAGTGAAGCAACAACAAGAAAAATACATTTGAGTGTAGGGGGACATATTTGCACTGGAAATCCGTTATGTAAATAAATCCGTTTGAGCAGAGTAATTTATGATCATTTCTGTATGACTCCTTGCCCTGCAACTTCTATAACTTCCTGTTTGTGACTTTCTGAAAGCCACAACAGCATCTACTTCAAATAAAAGTCCAGATAGTGTGTAGCAAACTCTAGCCAGCTAAAAGATTTTCATAAAATCCAACAAAAAACACAAAAACACTGTGTTATAATTCAAGACAGATTATTCTTCTCTCCTCCCTACACCCTCTTGATGCCAGATCCTGAGGTTTGGACACAGGACCACGTGCGGCAGTGGTTGGACTGGGCCATTAAGGAGTACGTCCTAGAGGAGGTGGATGTCATGCTCTTCCAAGCACTGGATGGCAAGGCCCTGTGCAAGATGACCAAGGACGACATGATGCGTCTCACGTCGGCCTACAACGCAGACATCCTGCTCTCACACCTCAGTTACCTCCGGCAGAGTAAGGCTCGCCTCGTGTTGAGATCATTCTCTCTCCAGCTGATAATATTGTTTGGTTTCGACAACGTAAAAAGTTTTCATTGTTTTGCAGCTACCAAATATTTAACCTGTATGTTAGCAGGATCAGAAATAAAATCAAAACATAAACCTCTCTGGAATTTTCACTGGGAAGCATGTAGCCCTGAAACGATTCAACAATAAACCAACTAGTTCTTTTTTTTTTGATAAATGACTAAAACAGTTATTTGATTAAACAAAAAACCCAATCATTTGCTGGTTTCCAGCTTCTCAAATGTGGGATTTGCTGCTTTTTCCCTTTTTATCATGGCAAAAATGTTTTGAACTGGTATTTTCTTTATTGTCACTTTGGCCTCTTGGAAATTGTGATGGGGCATTTTCACTATTGTCTGAAAGTAAACAAACTTGATGATTAATCTATTACTCAGACAAATATTCTAATATAGAAAAATCAGTAATTGCAGCACTAAAAATATTTCTGCATGTGAATTTGTTGTTCCCTATACTTTATATTAAAATAAAGTATCTAATCATAAATTGATTTATGATATCTACATCCCACCCAGGTACTGAGGTCAGGTCAGAACAAAATAATACAAACACCTTGCAATACAGGGGCACTTAGGAGTTCCTCATAATGTAATTTGTTGAGGCTGGAAGAACGTCGCTTGAGGCTGAAGTTTGTAGTGTTGTTTACCGAATTTGCATTCTTCATTAACTTTGCAGTGTATGTGACTGTAGCTGCAGCTGTTTAGTTTCTGCAAACACATGACAACATATGGGGAAAATGTTTTTATATATTTTATCGATTTTTTTTTCAAACTTTACTACCAGTTCGCCGTGGATAGCTAACATTTTATTTTCTGTCCTTTAAAAAAAAGTGCACTGAAACCACCACCTAGCCTATTTGCACTACTGACATTACTGTAGACAAACAGCACAGTACTGTTTTAGGCTGTAGCCTAATTACAGTTTCAACTACAGTAAGCCGTTTTTTATTTACTTTACTGCATTATTTTATAATGTATTTGAATTATACACAGTACAAGCCGTAATGTATTTTGATGCTGTCTGTAATATTACTTTATATTTACATAATAAACACAAATATCAATTAGATGGTAATCTGCATGAAAAAATGAAATTTTATCGTAATAATCATCCACATATAGTGATCAATTTAAGCCAGACAGACGTGATTATTGTTAGAGATTTCCACTTTAGAAAGGATGGACAAAATTACACCAAGATTACAATAGTATGCGATCCAGTACTACAGCATCACCACAAACTGAGTTCTCAAAGGTCCTCACAATATCTTTGATGTCTAGGTTTTACTATTCACAGCTCTCAGAATCTACCCTGGTATGATTGATCTAAGGAGAAAGTAATATTGACTTCTTTTCGGTCTCTGCTTCAGGTAGCCCTACGTTCACATACTCCACAACTCCTACCAGCAACACACCACCACAACAACCCAGACTACAGGTGAAAGCAGGTAAGATCATCCACTCTCCTCCATCACCTCCTTTTCTCAATCAGCTTCTTGTGATAGGGTCCAACATGAGCACACAATTTTTGCTAAAGTTGGAACAGTTTTGGTTGTTTTACATGACAGATTTGTTTATTTGTTTTACTTTTTTGGTACTACTTTTCACACAAGTTGTGAGTGGACTACGTGCTGTCACATAATTATGCACCAATCAGGATTTAGCATTTAACATTTAAATTAAAACATGACAACAGTTGGCTTCCTTTGTGGAATTATTTGCCTCAAACTATTTGGTTGTTACTTATTTAATAATTAACATTTAATGCTATGGAGAAATACGGATTGTTTGGCTACTGTTTGGGCAGCGAAAACAAGTTGAGAACATTGACATATTGTCACATTTTTAAGTTGATATGGCTAATTTATTAGCAAACTTTTGCTTATTTGTACATCCAGCAGTTATAGAGCAATAACAGCATTCCTTTGGAGTTGTGTTTCTGGCAACCTGGTGAATGGAAGTCTTATATTTACTCATTTAGCTCTATTTTTGGTCTTTACCAATTCCTGAAGGAAATAGAGTTCATTGCCACTTCTAGATGGGGCTTCTATGCTTTAAAAATGTATACCCAGTTTAGACAGGAAGAAGGGGAGCTATAAGCTTGTCAATGTTTTTTTTTGTTGGAATTTATACATAACTACATTGATTTGACAGCTGGAGTTACAAGTTACTTTTCAGATTAAGATTTTACATAACATATGTTAAGTGTATAAAAACACAAAGCATTGTAAACTTAACCAGTGGTTCCCAACCTTTCTGGCTTACAAAAGAAAAAGT
The DNA here is from genome assembly GCF_014851395.1 of Micropterus salmoides. Lineage (NCBI taxonomy): Eukaryota > Metazoa > Chordata > Actinopteri > Centrarchiformes > Centrarchidae > Micropterus > Micropterus salmoides. Next base: position 8,848,067 of record NW_024040152.1, on the reverse strand, counting down.
AACTGTGTTAATGGGGCCCCTTGTCACATTTCACATGTTTGTTAACAGTTCCACCAGAGAGATTTCCCCTCTAAACCTTGCACATGGTTTCATTTAAATAACTTAAGATTTGAAAAAAAGTCTAATAAATTAAGATAATATTGGATATCAGAACTTTTTTTGCCTCTGTCCTATCTCATTAATCATCACATGATACCTGTAGGATGGGGCCTGAACCCTAGATAGCAACCACCTTGACCAGCTATAACAGTAAAATGATACTTGCATGTTGATGCAACAGTATTAACGATCTAATCATGTTAAATTAATCACACAGGGTTAATTTTTCTTTTGATATTTAAAGGACTTTTTGCTGATAATACTACTGTACTTTTACTTTTAAATTTATGTGAATATTTCTCCTACCTGCCACATGATACACAACCCCTAAAAAATGGTGAAGGCCACTTTTCATTTAATTATGACTTCAATAATTTACTCTACATGTTTTAAATAGATGAAACAACAATTTATTGAAAGAAACACTTTTATTTTAGTCATGTTTGATTGCCTCAATTTCCCATTATTAATATCTAAATCAACCTTGTACTAAAATTGTCAAGATCTGTTTGAGTGTTTCTGGGTGTGCCTCAAAGCTCAGAATTCAAGGTCACATTCTCATACCTTTCAGAAAAGAGTAAACTCCTTGAATGATTTAGGGATTCAAAAAGAATGTGTTGAGTTTCAGAAACATATTACATAGTTTCAAGAGTCTAAAAAGGTTCCATAGCACAACACTAACCTCAGTTGACAAACTTTGACAAGTCCAAAAGTCTCAACAGCCAGTTTCAGACAGGAAACAGCTGCACCGACACAGGAAATGGGGGGTATGGGTCCTGCTCCTGGGACACAATTCACAATCTTGTGGCAACAGGGGTGGCCTGAACAAAAGAATGCTTGCCCAAGAAACTCTGGGTCATCTTCAGACCTGCAAACTCTTATCGTGTCGGTCTCCATTTAGTGACTTCCTTCCCACTATAGCTGTACTGTCCACTTCAAAGCCTTTTTATGCCACGTGCCTGTCAATGTCTAGTCTCATCCTTGTTTTTTTTGTGCAGAGAGCAGCTTTGATGAGATCAGCCGCAGGAACAGCTGGCCGGCAAACACCATGAACACAGTGCCCAAAGGTATGACAGCAGACACAAGGAAGATATGAAACCAAACCATGAGTAACTTTTCATGCATGAACAACTACTGGTTTGCATACAAATTGGCTCTTTGTAAATTAAAAACCAGGTCATACCTGAGGTTCAATCAAAGATTTTTGTTTTTTTAATATTTGTAGGTCCCTCCATGGAGCACCAACACAGCACAAGAGTTACCGAGCCTTCTCCAAGAATTGGACCAGGTAGGAAGGCCACTCGTACCAAATATTTTCCTAATCAATCAATCACTACAAACTCACATCGTATTAGAAAGGATTGTTCAAAACTCAGGAGCTTTATTTGAAATTCCAGTCAAGATCCCCATGTTTCCAAAGATCGGTTAAGATATTAGGAGATATGTAAACAATAAGAGATACAACCACAATAACCGCTCTGTGAGTCAGTACAATGCTAACGTACTTATGTCACTTACGTCAAGCAGTTATAATGTTCACAATCTTATGTTAGCATCTTAGCATGACAACCTTTTCTGATTAGCTCTAAACACAAAGTTGAGGCTGAGGGGAATGTCACAAATCTTGGAGGTATTTAGTCAAACACTGAAGTATTATGACATGATGGTGTTAGATGAAAAGTTAAGGGATCACCAAAGTTGTTACAACTCATCCTGAGCATGAATGACTGTACAAAATGTCATATTTTGTATTGACCTAACCCATCAGTAGAGTGTGGCAAATTTGTCCCTCTGACTTCATCTTCTGCCAATGCAGAAGCTGTGGTAGCAATTGCTAGGTCCAGCCAGTATATTTCATAGTTTTCATGACAATCAAAGACATTATAGAGGTTGATATTTTTAAGTCCATTCACATAGGCTTTCTTGATTCCATCTAGATAGCAGATTGGGTGACTGTTTATCTAACCGTTGGTTATGGCAATCAATGCACAACACCAGAGCTACTGAACAAACGAGAGATGTGGGATGTGATTTAAATACTTCACTCCATCAAAATTAATGGAACAACAGATACAGACTCATGATGAATGTGATGTCAAAAACATGGAAATACGTTTTATCTAATCTTGAAGGCACAAAAGATGGAATTTAGGAGGGGATTTACAAACATCTATGCTCTACAGATTAATATAAGTAACATCTACAAAAAGATATTAAAATCATCATATGCTTTTTCTTTGTTACAGACCCGTATCAGACATTAGGGCCCATTAGCAGTCGGCTAGCCAACCCAGGTAAGAAATGTAACTACTACAAGATAAACCAACAAGGATGATACAAATGAGGCCTTTACACTGTCTGCTTTGGGAACATAAGGGAAAGCAAGCATCATCTTGCACACATGCACTTAATTTCCAAAATGGAGTAACCGTCAAGCAACACCTGTTGTGTCAGCAGAATTGCATCACGCTTACACTGAGACAAAATCTGGCTTCCCTCTCACCAAAATGACTATTTGCCCTGCTGTTTCCTCACAGAAGGCCAAGCCCTCAGCTCATCCAAGAACCGAACAGGCAAACAAAGTCCATACAAGCTCCCTGACCCCAGCGCTCACAGGCCTGTGGGTAGGTTTTGCCCCGATGTCTGTCACTTCCTCCAAGCCACACAGTGAAAAGGTCACATTTGGTGGGAAAAAAATTAAGCTGACTGAGAAGTTGTGTGTGTCATACTACTACTATGAAAGAAACCCACACAAAACTCTTAGTAGTTTGTACTTTGTAAGAGTATTTTGTTAATATAAAAACTAAGGAGCTGTCCAAGGTCCTGGATCCATTGGGAGGAGTTTAATGTTTTGGATCTTTTCCTTTTTATGCAAAATTCTAATGCTAATTTTAAAAGTCTACCTGGTGCTCATTTCTTGATATTGATACACAAATGATTACATCCAAATTGTTCTAATATTACCAGTAAAAGTATAAAGATGCTATGACACAAACATTTCACACATTTACTACTTGTAATTCTGTATATTTTCTGTCTTGTTTTGTGTCACCAACCAATGAAGTCAGCACCCGATTCCTTAACTCTTCATTTCTCCTCCAAGGTTCGGGGCAGATCCAGCTGTGGCAGTTCCTGCTGGAGCTGCTGTCTGACAGCAGCAATGCCAACATCATCACCTGGGAGGGCACCAACGGCGAGTTCAAGATGACTGACCCAGACGAGGTGGCAAAGCGCTGGGGAGAGCGCAAGAGTAAGCCCAACATGAACTATGACAAGCTGAGCCGCGCCCTGCGCTACTACTACGACAAGAACATCATGACTAAGGTGCACGGCAAGCGCTACGCCTACAAATTTGACTTCCAAGGTATCTCGCAGGCACACCAGAATCACTCAGCAGAAGGGGGACTTGTTAAGTACCAGACTGAGATGTCTTACGTCCAGTCCTACCACAGCCACCAGCCCAAAATGAACTTCATGAGTGGCCATCCTGCATCTATGCCTGTCTCCCCTGGCAACTTTTTCAGCCCTCCGTCGACGTACTGGAACTCACCCAACAGCCCCATCTATCCTGGGTCAGCCATGACCAGACATCCCACCTCCCACTCCCACCTTAGCTCATACTACTGAGGACGCCGCCGTTCAAACCTGAATGGGATAACACAGGAAGGGAACCTAAACGTGCTATAAAAAAAACAAAACATGCACATTCCATCGAGGATGCACCTGAGCTGAACCCTGTCTGAAATGAAGGTGATATGACGCTACGGTCTGTTTTTATAAGGGCATTATGGTGTCTTTGTCGCATTCCTTCTTAAAACGGACACAATGTGGAGGGTAAATTAACTCTGATGAATGCAGAAGATTGGTATTGTACTCTTCCAAAGGTTTTAAATAAATGTACTTAAGACAATGTATTCATTGATATGTGATTACGATGTTATGAAACCAAGTTTATTTTGTAAAGTACTACTAAAGTAGTTTGATAGTACTTGTTGTAAAGACCAAAGTCATAACCTTTACTGTCTGAGTAGCATAACCGTTTTAAAACTGTTCTTTTTACTTCATAGGTCAAAACTGCAGTTATTACATTCAATGACCTGACATTTGTAAAAGTGGAATTGTACAGAATGATTGTCATGTAGCAATATACCATTTACTCACAATGTAAAGCTAATAAATGATGCTTGTACCTGAAGATGAACTCATGAGTTTTATCATTTACAGATTCTGTATAGAAACTTGGCTTTTTGAGATTTAATCCATGTAGCGCATTATATATTATTAAGTAATTCGTAGCAACAGTTAGTACTAACAAGAGCTTTCTCAAACAATACAGACATCATGTGCACACAAAAATATACATGAACCTTTTGATTATTGCTTTGAGCTTTTTAGGAATCATGTAATGAGCCACCCAGATTTAACTACACTGTACAAACATCAGCTTTATTTGTCCAAACCAAAGATATCTTCAAATATTGAGTGAGATTCTGGGTCCTCCTTCTCCTCCTCAACAACAGCAGATCCCTTCACCTGCATCTCCTCACCTTCCTCCTCAACCCACGTCACTCCACCTCCGAACGGCAATTCCAACTCCTTCGCTGCGTCACCCACTGGTGTCGCTGCTATCGCTTCAGGTTGTAAATAGGTCTTCCATTCAGTCACCTCTCTGGTCGTCTCTCGTTGTGGTGATGCTGTCGTTGTGGTGGAGGAGACAGTCTTCCTCTTGGGGGCTGTGGTATGTTTCACTTCAGGCTCTATTATCCATGGCCTGCTGCTGATCATTTTGGTCACTGGAAAATGTTTATTAGAACATATTTGTATGCGTTTTTTTTTCCTTCTTCTTCACCAAAATGAATTTAAAAAGACTGGGATTAAAAATACATAACAGTATCAATCCAGTGTCTTTTAGTAATGGCACAGTTATATTTAATAGGGTGGCTTATTTTTTTCATATTGTTCCCATGAAGAGACTAAAAACAATGTGTTAGTTGGTGCCTCTATACTTTGCATTTTGACTTATCTACCCAGGTCACAAATGGTCACAGTATGGCTTGATTTTCTTTTGCCAATAATAACTAGCTATATCCTATAAAAAACGTGTTTTATTATGGAAAATGAGGAAGCATTGACTCACCTGTGGATGCAGCAGAGCTGCAGGTGGAGTCGCAGCAGTTGCACACAGAGTCTGATCCATAGAGCTCAACCCATCTGAGAAAGTGAGGAAGACGTGATCCATTGTGTGTCAATTGTACAGCATGTTTGAACTTTATTTCTCATTCAATTTCTTAAAGAAAAAAAAAAAAGAAAGAAAGGCAAACCTTCTTGCTTGCGTGTTGTAGTTGCAGGACTTTTCTGTAGGTGTTGGGACAGAACTGCTCACAGACATGGCGCAGTGCATGTAGAGCTCCTACAAGAAATCAGATCACAAGATCTCCCTTCATTTAAATGTTTTGCACTCTTTCAGTGTATTCAAACCTGAAACTCAATTTATAGCAAAGAAATTAGCAAAGGCTGCAGAAACTTTTTTCTCAAACTTTGCTCAGGTAATGAAGCATCTTTGCTCACTTGGCCAATCATTCCCTCGAACAAGAAGGCATCCACAGAGAATCTCACAGAATTGTTTTTGTATGGGATGAACCTGGAGCGATTGTCCTTGCTTTCAACCATACACCTTAATCAGAAGGAGAGAAAGTTATCATAAGCGTATACATAGTTACATTTTTAAAAACAGAGTTAAAATAAATCTGACGCTCATGAGTTGTTTATTACCCAAAGTTTTTCACAACTGTATACTGAGGAGTGGAGGTATGGGACCTCTCAGGAGTCGCGTAACACAAGTGGACATACAGTCTTTCGTCTTGGGACACAGATGCGGCCTCAGCCTCAAAGAACATGGGCTTCCCTAGCATGTAGTGAGCTGGATGAAAAATCCTTTCCCACTGAGCTAAAAGACAGAAGAAAGCAGTCAAGCATCAAGCACATCAACAGCTTTAAGAATCCCCCTCATCCATGCAGTCAAAAGAAATCCAGATTCAAATACAAGGACTCAAAGGCTGAGACACAAGATACTGACCAGAATTGCTGTCAACCCTAATTTATGTTGACATTTTTTAGTTTGAGAGGATTTAGCCAACATAATAATGTAAATGTATGCCCAACAAAAAATAAATAAATTCAGACAACTTTGTCATAATTTTCTAAAAACATGATAAATCAATTGAGACATCAATTGTAATTAAATTGTTTTCCAAAAGCAGAATATTTCCCAATTCTAAATGTTTTTATATTAATACAAATTATATTGGCATGCATTTATATTTATATATATATATATATATATATGATTTTTTGTTTGCAATGACAAATCAGATACTAATCAGGTAAATCTAGGGTGATACTGTTTATTAGTAATGATTTGAAGAAAAAAAAAATTCTTAGCGGCTATAGGAAATAAGAAATGCAAAATAGTTCATTGCATTACACTGGGTGGGACCATTGGGCTAAAGCCACAAGTCAATTTCCTGTACGTTCTAAATACATTACCTGTATTTGAAAACAGCCTACTATACCGGTATAGTACTAGACTGTTTCTTCAGTTCTCAAACTAACTCTTAAAGACTTATAAGAGTTCACAGAAATCAGTTGGGGGCTGATAGATTCATTTTGCAGGTTTTACCATTTCGTGGAGTCAGAATGAATTCTGCTCTGTTCTTCATTGCTTTGAAGACCTTGCGCATCCGCATCTTTGGTGTGTAGCCAATTTTGTAGGAGTACTGGTACCTAAACCATTAAAACACATTGATCATATGTATAAAGTGTTAATAAATGATTTCCGTTAGAAAGAACTTCCAGTGCCAGTCTTACCTGTTATAGTAACATCTAATGGGAACGACGAAGGGCACAGCTCGCCTGATTGGTCCTTGGAGACTTGGCGGGTCATATCGTAGTATGTTTGAATAGACGACTTGGTTATTACTTATCTGCCAAGAAACAGATCAGTTATAAATTTTGCTTCAACAAGACTCAGAGTCTACAGCCATGCTAGTGGCTCTGCAAGGCCAAGTTGCTTTGTGCTAAATGCTAACATACTATGCTGGCATGCAGATGTTTAGTACATGTTTACCATGTCATCTTATTTAGCATGTTAGCACACTACTATTCTCTAATTAGCAAAGTACAGCTGATAGAAATGTCATTACTTTTGTTAAGTCATGAATTTATGTTGCACAAAGTGAAATTTTGACCTAATGATGGCACTAGATGAAAAGTTAAGGAGTTACGAAAGTTATTGTGAACTCAATTAAATGTCAATCCATGTAACAGTGGTTGAGAGATGTTGCAAATAGTAGACAAAGCGTTTAAATTAAAACCACAACTGGCATTAGAGGTCAGGGGATCATCAGAGTCAGTAGGATTCATCCTCTGGCAATCATGAATGTCTGTACAAAATTTTGGGCCAATCCATCAAACAGATGTTGAGACATAACGTTACTTTATTACAGGATAAATGAAAACACTGACCTGTCAGGGCGCCTGGCTACCGTGGATGTCTGTCCAACATTTCATGTCAATCATACTGAGATTCTTTAGTTTGGACCACAGGGTGGAGCACCCAGCAAACAGAGGTCACCATCAATCGAGAGAGGCCGCTATCATTTCTAAAAACTGTTAGCATGGCTAAAACTTACCGTCCGTTTGGTTCCACACATGTCGAGGTCATATTCAAAATAAAGGTAACCCTTTGTGGATTTACTGACTTGGCATGTCCCCAGTTTGAGCTGAGACTGTGGGTCACCGCTACCAAAAACGCTCCTCTGCACCTGCACGCGTATTTTTCTTTGCTTGCACGAAGTCTTCACAGAAACGTCCGAAACGCGGTGCGGACTAGTCTTAGGCCGAACGGGGTGCAAGATTTTCCTAACAAGCTCAGGGACAGGCTTCAGTCCGGTGCCTCTGGCTGGAGACAAAAACTCCTTCTTCACCAGCGGCAGCCTCGAGTCCACAAACACGGGGAGGTGGAGGTACGGCGGCGGCAGAATCGTTGTTTCCGTCCGGGAAACCTTTCTTATCACCTGGGATGTCTGATTCAAAGTCTCAAACCTCGGTATTGTTCCTCCATCAGTGGACAACAGCAGCAACGCAGTAAACAGTAAAAGGTAATCCATGCCTGGAACTCTTGATCAAAAATAAAGTCTAATTTGTGTTTTGAGTTTTAGTCACGGTACAGAGTATCATCTCTAATGTTCTCTTTAGTTGGGGCCAAATCAACTGCACCTGCTGGTTAAAAAGACGCAGACAGAAACAAAATGGCGCCACGCCCTGGTTGTTTCACGAAAAACAGCCTCATCGTAACGTTACAAGTTGTCCTAAAAAAACACCTGTGGAAGGTGTTTTTTATTTACTTATCCAAGGCTCAATCAATTTAACGAGTAAAACAGCAGGTGGGATGATTGTGTTATTCTGTACAGACCACTTTAACCCATGTCATATGAAGAACAAGTGGAACTAATAGCGTCAATGATACCTGATGGTTTTAGCTACTGCAATTAATGTTAACACCTGTGCATTTTATGACAGGTCAAAACACCTGCTGCGGAAAAAAAGATCCAAAGACATTATATTAAAAAAAAAAAACTTTGTATACTGCATATGTTCTTTATTTATTTATTGTTTTTTTATTAGTCATATTTAGAAAAATTTCTGATGGGCTCCTGGTTAGTTGACTTTTGACTTGAAAACAAAATACTTTCATATGCTCAAATAAAAACCATGGTCCAAACAATGTTCCTTATACAATTCTGTCAACACAATAAAAATACTAATAAACAGCATGTTAATAGCCCAACATTTTCAGGCAAATATGCAACATATGACACACTCTGTACCTATAAATAAAACTATTATTTAAGTTAGGTTAAATTTTACAAAGATCCGTTTTGACACGGTAGTGCCAGTGCCACATGAGCGCACACACATTGTTCAGATGGTGTACTACGTAACCTATGTGATGATAGGAGAAATTTAAATGTATGTTAAAGTTTTAATGTTTGTATACAGTTGGTGAACAATCGATTAATTTAGTTGATTGTTTGCTTCCCCCACTTTCATCATACTTTTTAAAATAATTTCTTCTTAGTCTGTCACTTCCATCACTTTGATGTGTGTTCATAACACTGGACATAATTTTTTTGTCTAGTCAATCCAAGTACATGAGACACCTTAAAATACAAATCAAGCTGATGCATCATATACCTAAGAACCTGATATTTTCTCTTACTACAAATAATTGAAGCGCTGCCTGCAGGTCATATACTGGTCAGGTCAGGGTAGGAGTTCCTCACTCAAAGCAAAGCTTTCACGTCTGTTCATGTAGAGGGTCTTAGTGATACATTATCCACCACGTAGTCTGAGGTCTGAAGTGATACTATTTCAACTTTTGTCACATGAATACAGCTAAAACAGCATTTGATTTCATTTGTTAAAATCACTGAAAAATACAGTTCTGCTTCTTTACACTGAATTCTACTTCTGCTGCTACGACCTACTCTGTACACTCACCTAAAGGATTATTAGGAACACCTGTTCAATTTCTCATTAATGCAATTATCTAATCAACCAATCACATGGCAGTTGCTTCAATGCATTTAGGGGTGTGGTCCTGGTCAAGACAATCTCCTGAACTCCAAACTGAATGTCAGAATGGGAAAGAAAGGTGATTTAAGCAATTTTGAGCATGGCATTTCACAATCTGCGCAGTTAATGGGATTTTCACGCACAACCATTTCTAGGGTTTACAAAGAATGGTGTGAAAAGGGAAAAACATCCAGTATGCGGCAGTCCTGTGGGCGAAAATGCCTTGTTGATGCTAGAGGTCAGAGGAGAATGGGCCGACTGATTCAAGCTGATAGAAGAGCAACTTTGACTGAAATAACCACTCGTTACAACCGAGGTATGCAGCAAAGCATTTGTGAAGCCACAACACGCACAACCTTGAGGCGGATGGGCTACAACAGCAGAAGACCCCACCGGGCACCACTCATCTCCACTACAAATAGGAAAAAGAGGCTACAATTTGCAAGAGCTCACCAAAATTGGACAGTTGAAGACTGGAAAAATGTTGCCTGGTCTGATGAGTCTCGATTTCTGTTGAGACATTCAGATGGTAGAGTGAGATGTTTTCTTGGCACACTTTAGGCCCCTTAGTGCCAACTGGGCATCGTTTAAATGCCACGGCCTACCTGAGCATTGTTTCTGACCATGTCCATCCCTTTATGGCCACCATGTACCCATCCTCTGATGGCTACTTCCAGCAGGATAATGCACCATGTCACTAAACTCCATCGATTGATATATCTATTATATTGTAGGGTAATGTATTCCCCTGCACGCTCCTCTTGATGAAGAGGTAGTGACCCCGTCGTTAGTCCTTACCAATTTTGAGACCAAACCTACCAACACATTCTCATCCCAGGGCAGGAAATACTGACACAAGGAACATATCGTTTTGGTTAGGCTTAGGAAAACATTGTTTGTGTTGAAATAAGTACATTACATGACAGCGGATGAGTTACATCGGAGTGAGATGAAAGGCCAGGCATCTCATACAGATGCTGTAGGGTAACTTGTGCGTCAAATACAAACAGTTTGCAGGCTTTTTCAAAGTGTCTGGATTTTAAGCTCTGGGATGAGACTGGACTAAACCTGCAACCTTGAATCAAATACTTGACTGATAAGTGGATAGAGGTAGTTTCTTTGATCACAGTTTGTATCAAGATGCTAAACCATGGGAATATAAGCTAAACTACACTTACACCGATCCCCACTCCAGAAAACCAGTCATGTCTTTAGATGTTGTTAGAAATAATCAGAGAAATATATTCATGGTAAAACAAACCTTGGTTTAGCACTGATTAGTAAACCGTTACTAAAAGGAAGTTGAGTGCATCCTTATGCAAGAACATTTGTCTTTTTATGTCAACTTTCTCTTAATTATTTCATACATTGGGCTCGAATTAGTGTGCCTCACCAGATTCAGCAAACGCTACTAACTTCAGATAACTGTGTAAGTGACCCACGTTAACATAATGAATGCCTTCTTTACGTAATTGAGGTTATGTTCATGAGATTTGTAAATTAGCATAATTAGCACCCCAATTATAAGGCTATGCATCTCGCCCAATATGTCAGGACATGTTCATTCATGTAAAAGACATTGAAGAGTAAAAAGAATTCCTGCTGTTGGAGAAGGAAAGTTTTACATTTGCAACAGTGTCAGCAGTGGAATTAAGGGAATAAGGTTGGATCGGTCTGTCGGTCTGTGGAGTTGTGGCTCTAACAATTTCACATTTGCAGAAGCACAGCACGTGGTAATCTAAACTGTGACAACAACCATTTATCTGTCCCTGCCAAAATATCAGCTCACTGTCACTCTCTTCCACTGGACTGATGCGCTAAGGCATCCAAAAGATTACACTTCCAGTTGACCTTATTATATACAGAGACAAGTTAACCTTCAGTTTGTGCATAATAAGTCATTTTGCAGTTTGAGATGTTCATATTCATATTGTAGTGTTCTACAATAGCCAATTTAAATGAATGAGGATTAAAATTATATTAGATATTGAATTGTACAGTCAAACAGGATAATATCATCAACATAATTATGAAGTGTAATTCATACAGGAATAATTGCACGAGTCCTACAACAGGTCTGGACCACTCCTAAATTGTGTTTTTGTCTAAGAGAAAATTGGCAAGTTCTCCTAAATCACTCATACAAGCCACTTAAGAATCCTAAGTAATCTGTTCGTAAGAGTGGTTCTTGCATAAAACCCAATGTCAGTCCATTAGAAGGTGGAAAAGCCAACTCATGGCACTTCATGTTTGTCAAACTACTTCTCTTTCACATTGCTGTAATATTTTTCTAGTCGCTAAACTGAATAGGAAATAAGTACTGTGAGTAATGTGGCAGTCCAGTAGGAGGTAGCAGGTGTTGCAGCTCCGTTGCACAGGTGTGTGTTGCAGCATTCATTGGTGAAGGTGAAGTTGAGTCCCATGGTGTATTTTTCACCCGTGAGTCCACACAGGGAGGAAAGGACGCAGCTCTTCTCATACAACACCACGCGGAAGTCTCCTGAAAATCAAGAGTTCATTAGAAACATAACTCTGGGAGAGACTCAAAGTAAACCACACTGACTCATCTCCCTCCTTGGCACTGCCTTTCTCAGTTGTTTTTCTCAGTTTTGAATCATTTAAATATCTTTAAGTGACTTGAGGCGCCCTCACCTTTCTCGCCTACAGCTCTGCTGGACAGACAGACCTGCCCAGGTGGACACATGAGAGGAAATTTGATGCAGTCCAGAGGTGAGATGGCGGGGAACACACAGGTGTAACAGAAGAGGGGAACTGAAGGACAGACATGTTTGTTAAAACCACTAAATTGCTTTTAAAAGTTTAGTTTTGAAGAGGAGCTGTGTTACACCATGAATATGATACAAAATGTGGTGAACCATTGCTCTGAATTTAAAAATAGACAATGAAACTGTGTTGACATTTTTTTAATTGATGAGCTATAAGGTATTTTAGTGAAAGCTAAAACAATGTAGCTGATTTTCCTTGTCTTATATTGGTTTTTACTGTAAGTCAAACAAAACGACATTTGAAGACTATCTTAGGCTCTGGGAAGTTGAGATGCTCAATTTTCACTATTTTTGAACTTTTTATAGACAAACAATTAATGATGAAAATAATCATGAGTTGCAGTCAGACTATAGTATTAGCAAAAGCGAAAGAATTTATGTTGCATGCGTGTTTTTTTACATTCATATGCACAAGCAAACACAAACACACACTTGCGTTCTGTTCACTTACCCACAGCTGGAAGTAAACCAAGGACAATCAGAGGGCAGACCAGCTTCGACATTACTGACTCTTTCTGTCTCACAAGGAGAAAATATTCTTGCAGCTTGACTGTTCAGCTCTTCACTTAGTCTCTTTCTTGTTATTTTCTAGAACAAAACAGCCATTTTCATCTAAAAAAAACAAAAGTCTCCCTCTTTGTGACTCAAGTCAGTTTCAGATTACCTTTATCCAGGCTTCCTCAGCCAGCCCAGCTGCAGAGATCTGAAGGTAAATCTCTTCTGGTTTCTCTTGATATTGTGTCAGTTAACTCCTGGAATCTGCACAGTACTTCAGATTCAATTAGGCTGTTAGCTTCCCAGTGACAGCCAAGATTTTACAGCGCTACCCGCACTGCAGAGAATAGCCTCATTCAGATTTAAGAGAATCAATAGAGCTTTGTGAGGAAACCGCTCACTAGGTTAAAATCTATAGAAAATGGGTCATTTGAAGCCAACTTGTCATTTATTTCTTTTACAGAACGAGAAGACATGTGGCGCATACTAAGGTTAAACAGGTCAGGTTTATTAAATTTTGTCTTGGCTAATGAAAGACGTTGAGTTTGGTGGGAGGGCTGTCAAGTGACCTGCAGTCCCATGACTAGAAGTCGTAGGATATAGAAATAGTGTTAACTCAAAATATTGAAAATATGTTGAATTCACAGGTATTTTAAGTGGTTTTGGTTCATAAAGAATGCAGTCGGTCAGTTTCTATCTTAAAATAAACAAATACCTTAGTTTAATAAGTAACCCATTTTTTATGAGAAATTTGATTGTCTTGTGGATAAGATAATTATATTAGACACTACTATATCTCTATCCAGTCTTTTTTTCTGTTTCTATTTTCCAGCCATATAGAAGGCTATTGTTCCTATCATGGTCATGTTTTACTGCAGTAAAGATAACAAAATTAAACCATGATGAAATGGTTACAGCACATAAATCTTAGCATTTATTTTAACATTGAACTGACAGTTGCCTGGGTTTGCTGCATGAGGAAAGTTCAGATTGTGTCTGTAACAAATAAATACAGGCCATCAAAAGTGATTTTCTAATACTTTATTGCATTTGTCTATGTATTTTGGTGGCGATGGGCAGAGGATGACATGTGCCTTTGGTATGAGAGACCTAGTTTGATTCCCACTGTGACATCACCAATGTGTCCCTGAGCAAGACACTTAACCCCTAGCTGCTCCAGAGGCTTGCAAAATCTGACATATATAGCAATTGTAAGTTGCTTTGGATTAAAAAAAGCATCAGCTAATTGAGTAAATGTCTAAGCTTTCCTATGTTACATTAGACAAATCCTCAGTTTGCTTTCTTCATGAACAGGAAGATTTTAACACAAGAGTCTTGCACATTGTTTTGTAACTCGTTAAGAATTTGTTTGAATTTGTATTTCGGTGTTTAAAATGTTGCTGCACAAAGGGAAAAAAACTGTGTGCAGCTCAGTGTAGGAACATACTCTATCTGACAAAGTATGTGGACACCTGAACATTCTACCCTTATGTGGTGGTTGAGTTCCTTCTGAAACGGTGGGCATTAGTCTTTGCTATCACAGCCTCCACTCTTCTGTGAAGGCTTTTCACACTGCAGGGATTTGCTCCAGTTCAGCCAGAAGAGCATACGGCCTGGATCATGATCTGCATTTCAGTTTATCTCAAAGGTGTTGCATGGGTTTGAGGTCAGGGGTCTATACAGGCCAGTCAAGTTGGTCAAAACCAATTCTTTATAGACCTGACCTTGTGCATGGGGTAATTGAAATAGGAAAGGGCTCCACAAACTCTTGCCACAAAGCTAGAAACCCCACTATTCCCTTAAATAGCATTAATTCTTCTTAATCCAGCACATTTTGCACACAGCTTCTCCCTCTTTCTCAAAAAACACTTAACACTATCATCCCTCTCTACTTGCATGCTTGCTTCACCCCTACCGAACACAAGACAATGTGAGTTGGCTCCTGCACGCCCCTGCTGGAGGAAAGAAGGCATGGCTCGCACGTCGACCTGCTGGCGCCTCATGCGGACAACAGCTGCGTCCACCTGAGCTGCTGCTGTCTTGCCATGCTGGTCGTCCAGCATCTGTAGAAAGGCACGCTGCAGCCTCGCCAGCTCACCCTCAGAGGACATGAGACATCGCCTCAGCACTGCACTGCCCTGAGAGACACACAGGAAACCCTTTTAGCCTGGTTTGGTTTGTTTGAGACACTCAACAGGTGACAAAAGGGGAGGCAAACCAGGTTAAACCACTGCATGCTTTTTTGAATAAATGGTGAGGAAATGTTGCCAGCATATTTGAATATGAAGAAATCATTTTACCCACTTTTAGTTATAAGTTTAGATTAGTCATGAAGATGGAATTTCTGTTTTCCTCAGATCCCTATTTAGCAGTGTTTTAAAATTTCAGTACCACTTTCTAACAAGGCGTACTTTACATACAATTTATGAGTTGAAACTAATGGCTTTACGAATGCTCAACACATAATTTCTTTATTAAAACTTTATACATCAGTAATAAATTGTTATTGTTAAAATATACTAGGCTGCAGTTGTAAATATTAAAGCTGCACTAATCAATATTTTTATTTTATCACTGTGTCAAATAGCTATATGTAATGTGAAAGGTGCAAAAAGCCCACAGAAAATTAGTGTTTTAGCATCTTTTAGCAAATTGTTTTGGTTTCATGGCCTGTAGCTTTACAGTTTTGGCTCACTGTCATAGCTGATCAGCTCATCAGTGTTAATTCCAGGCACAGCAGGCTCCAAAAAACTCACTGTACACTACCTGCTCAGCAGATAGACTAGCTGGTGAACATAATGGAGCATCTGTTTTTTCCAGAAGTTAAGGTGTTGGAGGGTTCTTCCTCATTAATTAAAGAGCTAAAGGATAAAAAGACAAAATATGTTTTACCTAATGTCAATATACACCAGCTAAATGGTATATTCATTATTACTGAAAAAAGCATTGATACTTTTGCCTTCTGCCATTAGTTCCAACTCAGAACCCTGTTATGAAATATGAAGAAGAGGGAGGTAGCCAAATGTCTGTCACCTTCATTTATGAGTGTATTTGAACATGTATGGATAGACATTTGGAAAGCAGTAGATACCTGTATGAGATGAGCAGCCTCAGGTAACTGTGTCCCTGGGTGTCTCTGATAAACCTGCACCAGAGGCCTGTTGAGTTTCTCTCTGGACAGAATGTCACCGCTGTACTCTGGACCCTGTAAACAGAATAACACAGAATAACACTTTGTGCACATTGTCACTGACTCAAATAAAGTAACTGATCATGTTCCACATACACACTAACCTGCACTCTGTCGTGGCTGTGCCGAATACAGTTAATTTCCCTCTGCTTGCGAAACATGGCCTGTCTGGTGGCTGCTGACATCAAAGTTAGGTTTTGCTACAAAAGAGATAACAAAATGGAAACTATGTTTTGTTATTCTGATATCAAAATGATTAACATGTTGTTTTTGTGTCTACCTGCAGACCGATTGTCTCACTGATTTTCTTCACCAGGCCATCATTGACTGTATGGTGAACAGCTTTCTGCCTGGAGATGGCACTGGTTAGCATCTGTCTGATGTTTTCCCTCAGTAGCTGTGACTGGTTGACTGTCAAACTGGACGACTCTAAAATCTGTTTACATTCTGCAAGAAGACAAATCAGTGATGTTAAACATTGTGTCATTTAAACAGGATATACTGCACTGTTTTTTCAAACATCAAGAGGTCACAAGATCAGTTTAACAAGTGGAGATCATCCTAAAATAACCTTTACTGCATTTTCTGTTACCATTTACAATACTACACCCATTTTACCTCTGAGCACACTGTGGGTCACCAGGAAGGTCAGCAGTACCAGATAGGATCTTTTTCTGAGTGTAAGCAGGTACGTTAGAGTAAATTAAACTGTTACAGTAATGCTCACATACAGTATTTGCACTCTGTACTTTGCCTATTGTAAGACATATTAATGGACAACTACTTATGCACATACCAAAATTACATTTTCAGTGAGCAATTAAGTGAAAGCCTCCAGTCTTGCACAGTTTTTAGCCATGTCCGGAGTGTGCCTCCTAGGAATGTCAATGTACTTTGTGTTTAGTGCTAATTCGTAAATGTTAGAATGCAAAAACATGGTAAAGATGGTGAACATTATACCTACTAAACACTATCATGTTACTTTTTCAAGTTCCATTATTCGTATACATTTTTCGTAATTTATTTAATTTTTTGTTTGTGTGTTATTTGTTCATACACACAGCATCAACATTGGATGTGTGTAAAATGACGCCCCATTTGTGCTTTGTGTAATTTGTCTTTTCTCCAAGTGAGCTGCTACAGCGGCATGACTGCCTGCGGGGACTGATACAGTTTTACTTTGTGTCCTGAGTGTACCTGGTGTAAAGGGGCTGACGGGATCTGCTTTGGTGAAGGTCTGAGCAGCGCAGCGGTGTCCTCCAGCAGAGCTGCTATGAGGCAGCAGCTCCAGGACACGAGCCCTTTCACTGGCGCAGTCCAACAGGTGTTTGCTGCTCTGACCCAGGGCCTGGAAGAGACAGAGGTGAGGCTTAAAAAGCACACATTAGGACTGCAACTAACGATTATTTCCAATGTTGATTAATCTGCAGATTATTTTCCAAATTGATCGATTCAATGTTTTTCTCAAAAAAATGCCAGAAAGTCAAAAAATGTCCACCTAAAGCCCAACGTAACATCTTGAAATGTTTGGTCCAAAACCCAAACAAGTTAAATTTGATTACATCTGTAAGACAAAGAAAACCAGCAAATTCTCACAGTGAAAAGGCTGGTGTGTTAAAAAAAAAACAAACACTTAAATGATTAATCAGTTTCCACAGTAGTTAGAACTATAGTTTAATTGATTTACTGACTAATCGTTTCCGCTCTGGTACAGGTGGTGATATGAGATGATTATAGGATTCTTAAAAAGGAAAATGAGTCAACAGGTGAAGACAAAACAGTGACACTGTATATCACCTGTAGCTGGGTCAGTGTGTTTCTCAGCGCTCCTTCCAGATCCTGTTTCAACTGGGCCAGCTCTTTTCTCTCACACAACAACAAGTAATCAGCTCCATCTCTCTCCTGCAGCAGAGCAGACCTGTCAGTCAACACATCTCCTCTCCTTGACAAATGAAATTCGCAATACAGAGCTTCATGAATTAATCCGTAGGCTGTTGTATCACTTACAACACGTCTGGTGTTGGATTTAAGCTGTAATGACTGTGAAAACGCAACATACTTCTCAGACATTATTGAAAGGATTTAAGAAGCATTTGAAATTAGCAGTATTTAGTAATATAGTGTTATTGTGTTTAATAATGATTTTAACAAAGTTATTACATGCATGTTCCTGCAGGTGAAATCACTAAACATGTCCTGTGCAGAAAATAAACAAAAAAACTGGCTGGTTTTTTTTCTCCTTAGATAAACATTAAAAAGTCAGATTCTAGACATTGAGACCAAATGTCCAAACATTTAAGACAAGTGCAAATGTCATCCCTGTGGAGAAGTTCAGAAGTCAGTAAGAAACAGCAGTCCCAAGTGATAAATATTCTGTGTTTTCCTCAAGGATTTCCTGGTTTATCACACGATGGCCCAAAAAAAAAACAAAGCACAGTGTAGAGAAGTCACTGTTTATAATATGCATTTTGCCTCTTTGGGTAAATGCGATAACAGCCAAGATGTGTAAACTTACTGTCTCAGCAGTGGACGGCCTCCTAGTCCTCCCCTCTGAGCTCCTCCTGTTGACGGTCAGATCAGTCCTGAGGCTGCGCAGCATCCTCTCAAGGTGACCCCTCTCCCTCTCCAGCTTGATGCCCTCCTGGGTCACCCTGCCGGCTTGCCTGCGCAGCTGGCCCTCCACCTCCCGCACCCTTCGCATGTACTCACCGGCCACGGCAATGCTGGCCCCAGCACACCGCTCACGCAAGCTGGTAGGTGGGAACGGGGCCACAGACATCCTCTGGGAGCCACTTGGAAACTTAGGAAAATTAAGAATAATAAGTTAGATTGGAATTTCCAAATGCCTGAGTCAGTGGTGGAAAGTTACAAACGACATTTACTTACAACTTTATACTTTTCAGAGGAAAATATTGTGTATTTTACTCTACAGCTTTAGGTAATAGTTTACATTTGATCAGCTTCTAAAATATGTTTAGCAACATACTGCCCAACAGTAAAGTAGTTAAAATCATCTTTTTTAATAATTTTATTTTAAATGATTTTACATTTATACTGTGCTATAGCCTACTTTTGCTTAAGGAGATGAATTCTTCTTACACCACTGTTTGTCAAAACAAAATAGTCTTTGTTGTATTGCAGTCTAATATAGCCTATAAGATGTTCAAATTGGTCAGGACATTTGTAAGTTTTAGTGTTAGTTTTATTTCGTTTGAAAACATCTCACCTGGTCTCAAGTAACGTTAGCCTGCTTAGATCTCAACACAAATATTTTTGGTGTTTTTTTCTTTTTATCGTTGAGGTGAATAATCTGCAAATGTTTAACCTACTTGTATTACATATTGTTCTTTATCTTTATCACGTTGTTTCGTCAGTTATCAGTCAATTGTCCTCAGTTCGGGTTCTGTCTGCAAGCCTGTGTGTCTCTCACCATCGCTCCTGTTGTCTGGGGCCTCGACATCTTATTTTTGCAGATGGAGTCACGATTCTCTCCGCATTCCTCCTCTGTGATCTTATCTTCGGTTGTTTCCGCTGTGCAGTCTGTGCGCTTTGGGGTAAAACTGGCGGCGGCGCTGCAGCTAGGGGGCCGGCTGGAAGTCCCGGACAGCCCGGCCCGAGTCTGCCGCACCAGGCGCTCAGCCCGCCGGATGGAGCGGACCGTCCCATCGTGCCAAGACTGCGGACCGATGGTGACAGAGCCGAGGGGCACCGACTGGATCTGCATTAGGCTACTTTCACATGCACTTCCCCCCTAATTTCTTTTTTGCTATCAGCTGTTTTTACCTCACTGAATATGATGAACCCCAAAGCTATTTTGTGTCCACTGTGAAGCAAACAGTGGTTAACTTTGTGTTAAGTGTTATCAACCCCTTAGCAACAGTTCCTTAAGTAACTACAAACTCAAAGCTATTTGATGATTGGACAGTGAGGAGGTGAGGGACACTGTCATTCAACACTGGCTTTTACAGAGTTGAGACTCAGGTTCCCGGAAGTTAATTCCCACGTATTTTTATTCTCAGCTGAATCACATGCTAGAGTGTTAACAACTGCGTTAAAATACATTTTACAAGCATATGAATGTTAACACTTCAAGATAAGTTAACTACTACTCCCAAGGTGCATTTCGGCAAAAAAAGAAATTACATTAACAACCATCCAATCACAAAGCTTAAAATGACACGCAACCGCAGCAGTCTCTGTGAGTAACACAATGCAACATAAATTTATTTCTGTGTGACTATTACTGGACGAGTTCGGCAACTGTGGCACTGTTTTTGTTCACTAACTCTGCTACGAAGCGTTTTCAATTCACCATCGCTCTGATTCGTGCCTCGGCCTGACATTGCAACGGCGGCAGAGGCTCATGGGTATTGTAGTAGTTAGAGCCGTACGCCATGCAAAAAAAATGGGACAAAACATCAACTCTGAAACGAAGTTAAAATAAATTAGAAGTGGTGGTCATAAAACAAATCTGTATGATACATTATTATTACTATTAATCTACTGATCGACTCCAGACTGTCCAGAACTCAGCTGCCAGGCTTTTAACCAGAACAAAGAAATATGACCACATTACTCCTATTTTAGCTTCATTACACTGGCTCCCAGTATGTTTTAGAATTGACTTTAAAATTTTATTGATCACTTTTAAAGCTCTTCATGGCCTCTCGCCCTGTTATATTTCTGACCTTTTAGTCCCATACGCACCAGCACGTACCTTGAGATCCTCGGGCAGAGGTCTGCTGTCTGTTCCAGAGTCTCGACTGAAAACTAAAGGGGACAGAGCGTTTGCTGTCAGGGCCCCGAGGCTCTGGAACAGCCTGCCCGAGGAAATCAGGTCGGCTGAGTCAGTGAACTCTTTTAAGTCCCTTCTTAAAACATACTTTTATAGGAGAGCCTTTCCCGATCTTATTTGACTTTATTTTATCCTTTTTATTTCATTGTATTTCACTAGTTTTATATTCATCTTAAACGTGTATTTTAGTGTTTTCATGTTTTTCATGCTTTTATCTTGTATTGTTTTTGTATTATTGTCTCTTGGGTATTATTGTCTTTACACTTGTTAAAGCACTTTGTAACTTGTTTTTGAAAAGTGCTCTACAAATAAAGATTATTATTATTATTATTATTATTATCATCCCCGGGAGTCTTGAGATATTGATATTGTCAAAAGTGGAAATCTTAGATATTGTTTAAAGCAGTGGTTCCCAGAATGTATTTTCACTATAATTCCATCCATAAATAACACAATGACAGAATGTATGGAGGGTTTCATCCACTTTCTGTAATCCTATTAGGGACAAAAAGAAAATCAGTTTAAGGGTCCATGACATAAACATTTGAGAACCATTGGTTTAAAGAAAGTTATTAAATGGGAATACCATGGGGAATACAGAATTGGAAAACATTTAATGAACTTCGGCCCTCCGACTTTGATGGTCATATTTCATCAGGAAGCATGAATGATGTTTAATAAAATAACAGCATCTGTAGATATATTGTAATTTGGATCAGAGTGTTTAATTCTCTTGAGCTAAAAGAAAGAAAATGTCTCCAATAACAAGTCCAAGTCTAATAAGACATGTAAACATTAAAGATAACTGAAAATACTTCAAAAAAAAATTTGAGACAAAAGCAGAAAATGATCCTACATATTCCCCTCCTCAAGTGCTAAGATAGTACAAAAACTTGGCAGATCTGTACTGAGAAAGTAAAGAAAAACACAAGACACCACTCATAGACCTTCACAGAATAGAGACAACAAATTTAGATGGAAAGCACCATCGTACCCAAATCACACACAAATGTTAGATCCACTAACAATACCATTCAAAAATGTTGTATCAGCAAAAATCCCACTGCATAAAATTATATCACTGACTAACCATTAGGCCTGTTACATTCAAAAAATTAACTAATTACAGTAATCTGGTGATTTTTAAATAATGTATTAAATATCCAGATAGAAGATGCTAGACCCGACGCTGTCTGACTCTCTAAATATGAATTTACTGATTCACTCCAGAGTTCAGTAGTAATTGTGGAAATTAAACCTTTCTTCAGCCAATGCCAGAACAAGACAAGTAGACATATAAATAAAAACAGACTTAATGTACACCACAATAAATACGCTGAAGTGTCAAAAAGGTGGTGCAGAAAGTGCAAAAGTAATCTTCCGCCTGTGCAGTTAGTTTGCGTTGTGTCAGTACATCAGCCCTGTTGTCTTATCACAGTGTGTGTTTAATGGCGGTCAGAGGTTCACGTTTGTTCTGCAGATTCTGCTGCAGCTCTGTGAATAGATGGTCCCGCTCCTCAGCATCCAACAGGATTTGCTTTATTATAGAAAAATAAAAGATGTCAGTCAGTCAAGTATTCATAATGGAGCTCAGATTATCACACTCTAAAAAAGGGATTCTGTTACATATGTCACACAGAATATTCAAGTCATTTTTATTTATATAGCACCAATTCATTACAGAAGTTATCTCAGGGAATTTTCCAGGTCTAGACTGTACTCTGTAATATTATTTACATAGACCCAAAAATTCCCACCATGAGCAAGCAGTTGGCAACACTGGCAAGGAAAAACTCCCTTTTAATAACAGGCAGAAACCTCAAGCAAAACCTAAACTCGGGTGGGCGGCCAACTCTCGACTCTCTGGTTGAGTGAGAGAGGGTGAGAGTGAAAGCACAAGAAAAGAGGACACTCAGTAGCACAACTTGTTAGGAGGATCAAACATATAATGTCCACAACCTCTAAGCTTGGCACTTTACTTTTTTGTTGATCAACTTTTCTCTTTTTAGAATTAACTTCTCACTTTAATCAGAATACACCTTGTGGCTGCATTGCATTATGGTCTACAGAAGCACTGCTGGTGAGAAATTAATCACCGTTTTCCACAATATATTTTTCTTGGTATGACTGAGTCTATAAAAAGTGCTTCAGGGGTGTATTACTTTGTGCTCAGTTGCTCTTTTGTCCCCCCTTTTGTTGTCTTCCTAAAGTAATTGTTTTCAGACAGGTCAGCGTGGTATGTGGAAGTATGACACTGTGCACAAAAGTAACTTGATAAATTATCTAGCTACTGTTCTGATCACTAAAGGCAGAGCAAACCAAACTGGCATGACAACATTTGTACTTTGAGCTCCTTGGACCCGTGACAAATGTCAACTGATATATTCTCAACAAAACAATCTGTTACTTTCACTCTACGTCAGCGTTTAAGCAACTTCACACCAGTGCAATTTTTCAGTTGTTAACAAATTAATGTAGATAATTTTACTGTAACATTTACTTGGTGTTGATAAGTGTTTGGCCTTCAAATTAATCATGTTTAACAAAATAAATCTGCCTTTTTTGATAAATATTGGAGTGACTGTAAGACAGTAAGTAGCATATTCTAGCACTTTACCTCTATAAGTTTGTCTCTCTTCTCCAGGCTCTCTCTGAGTTTCCTCTCCTCTCTCTCTCTGTCCTCTCTGTTGTTCTGCCAGGCTCTATGAGTCTCCTTCTTCTCCTTCTCCTTCTCCCTCAGCTCCTGCCGAGTGTCTCTGAGTTGAGCTGTCAGAGAAGACACCGTCTGACTGTGACTCTCCTGCTGGTTCTGGTGAAAAAGCAAAAGAAATAGTTAGAAAGGCTGAGATTTGTTTTTGCTATGTTGTGTGTGTTGTCTTTCAGCGTTATGAAAAATCTACGAAATGTTAAAACATCCAACTTCCCAGATCTCAATAACACATCTTCAAATGTCTCGTTTTATTTGAACAAAAGCCCAAAATCCCAAAATATACCCTTGTTCATGTTTGGCATTTTTCACTTTATTGTTAAGTGAAAAATTACTGAAACACTGAATCGATTATAAAAATAGATTATTTTTCTGTCGATTGACTAATTGATTAACAGACTAATTGCTTCAGCTCTACTCCAAACAATGCAATCATGGCCTTGAGTCTAAATAAATCTGATCCATTTTTATATTTCCTAAAAGTTATCTAAAATCAAAGTGTAAATTTTTTATCAAAGTGTGTTTAAAATACTTAGCAGGCGAGTTTCAGTTTTTTCTTTAATGTATTCAACTTTTAATGCTAATAGCTCACCTGCACCATGTCCTGGTATTCCTGCAGGGCTGTGGTGAGTTTGGTGACCTCCTTGCACAAGGTTGCGCTGTTTTCCTCTCTGTCCCTCAACAGGACTGCCAGCTCAGCCCTGCCTCCTGCCAACCCCTGACCAGTCACAGTGTCAGAGACAGCCTGGAGGAAAATGACATGTGAGCAAAAAGCAGTGGTAAAATTCAGTATTTACTGACAAACCTCATCTGAGGCCAGAAGGAATGAAGACTCATTCAATAATACACAGAGAATGAAAGCTCTGCAGCTTTCTTTTAAAAAGGTAGTAGAAGTTCAACTTTCACTTAGTCACTTTAAACCCTGTCACACTGCAGCTATCAGAAAGATTAAAAAAATATTTTTTATATATATATATATATAAACCAGAACAGTGTCCAACAGCTAGCACCCTAATATTATAAAACCCCACCAGATATCTTCAACTGTGTGTTTATGATTCACCTATTATTACATATAAGTACTTCTCAAAAATGTTGGTGTTTTTAAAATCAGATAGCTTATCTTATTTTTTGTTCAAATAGTAGATCATAATATTGTAGACTGATTTGTAGAATGGACTGTGTTCATCATCTCTCCGTAGAATTTCTTGCACTTAGTTTTTATTATATAAAGTGAAGTGCCGTTCATATTTATCATAATGATATATTTACCTCAAAAATAGAGCAGCTAGCATTTTAAGAGACAAGTAAAAGATTACAAGATTTCCACTTTTGACAGTTCGACAGTTTAATTTATAATCTTTAAAATGAACTACCCCATCCCCAGATGAAATTACTCCCAGGTGTACATATGTTACCTGCACATCTTTCTGATGGCTCTCCAGCTCCTCTTTGAGGTAGTGGATCAGAACCTCCTTCTCCTGCAGGACAGTTGTGAGGGCCTGGTCCCTCTGTCTCCACATCTCCTTCTCTTTCTCCGCCTCCTTCAGTAGTCTCTCCTTCTCCCCCAGAGCTACTCGCAGGTCCTGGAGCAAAAATGAAAGACAAGTCTATTTAAATAAAACTTTAAGTACATGTAGAGTGAACTGTGCAAGGGACGTACAAATGTACACAGTGCCTAAATGTAGTAAGATTTG
Organism: Micropterus salmoides; assembly: GCF_014851395.1. Taxonomy (NCBI): domain Eukaryota; kingdom Metazoa; phylum Chordata; class Actinopteri; order Centrarchiformes; family Centrarchidae; genus Micropterus; species Micropterus salmoides. Next base: position 8,822,662 of record NW_024040152.1, on the reverse strand, counting down.
TGTGTTAAACTAAACCACAATGTTTGTAATACCATCCCTGGTTCACTGTGTGTGTTCTCTTACGTTGATAACATCCTGGTTGCACTGCAGCACAGTGTTGAGTGTGTCAAGGTCTCTCTCTCGGTCTCTTCCAGCCTTCCTTAGACCCTCGATCTCTTTCTCCATCTCCTCCTCTTTCTCAGTCATTTCAGTCCTCAAAGTCTGCAGGGCTGCCTGCACATCACAAAACATATTACATGTTAGATTTAAATACATATGTAAAGTTGAACCAATCAGTTGACTGGGATTTGATACTTTGTTGTCATGCATGATAGTAAACTGAATATATTTCAGTTTTGGAATACTGATCAAGTCAAAAGGACAGACGACACCAAGGGGAACTGGTGTTTTCATTAAGAGTCCAAACAATTAATTTTAATAATATTCGGCCAATTAATTGAAAAATGAATATAATCATAAGTTGCAGGCCAACATGGTTTGATTTTCAGCTGTATTAAAAGGTGTTTGCAACAGTCTGTCTGAAAAGACAAATTCAAACATTATCAATGTGACTAGAGAGTCATGATGTCAGTAGATTTGTAAAATTTTAGTCTCTACTCATCTTTATTTGCCTTCTGAGAGGCACCGGATCAGTACTTAAATCAAGTAAACCTCACCTAACCCCATTTTACAAGCTAAACTGTCTCTATGACTATAGCATTAAAGGCCTTTGAATATAACATGTCAAGGTGGTCAAGTCAAAATCTCCATGAAACACAAGATGATGATATGTGTGATTTAATGACAGAAACAACAGAGTTAACTCAAAACAGTGTTTGTAATTTCAGCCATGTTTCCAAAGAACTAGAGGAAATTGCTGACATGCTACTGCTAGACTGTTAAAATGTCCTGCAGGCGGGAGGAAGAAAAAATTCCTCATCACAAGACCAACACTGCTAACGTAAAAGCCTTCGGGGACACAACAACTGAGTCTGATGACTATCAGCAAAAAAGTCTGTCTGCTCATGTTGATAACTGCTATGCTTCAGTGAGTCATACTCGTCATCATAAGCAGACCCAGCATTACTTATAACTTATCACTTAATGTCAATACTCAGGACAGTGTCAGCTCTAACCTTGTTGTTAGAGAGAATTTCCTTCAGATTCTCTGTCAGTTTCTCAATCAGCTCGTTGGCCAGCTCAGTCCCTGCTCCCTCCTCCACACACAGTCTTCTGATCAGACCCATGTACTCCTGGAAGAGAGGAAATATCTGTCTTCTCAGTGCAAAATTAGAAACCTACGCATCTAAAAGCACTGTTAGGGCATCTTTTTTTGACATCTTTACTTGAGTTTAAAGATTTAAGGTTTATCTAAGTGCAGATTTTTAGAGAGTTTATGAAGCAATTTCAAGCATGAATATTACACAGGTTCATAATAACTAGAGCCAAGTGTTCATATAGTGTAATTAAAGCTGATATTTATGAAAATAAGAACCACTGCAAACATCAGAAAGTGTATTCACAAATCTACAGATCCATTAAAACAAAATAAATTATACAAAATAAATTTGCTATCTAACTCAATATTTACTGCCTATAAACAGCTTATCCATGATGTAAGCATACTGCATTGATAATCTTTAATAGGTTGTATTCCATTCAAGCACCCTTTGGTTCAGATAAGGAAGCCTTGGCTCATCTTTCTGATGGACAATCCTATTTGCTTTAGCCATTTAGCTGTCGCGTCTCTGCTGTGTATCATCAGCGTAACAAGCACCTAATAAAAAAGTGCTGTCCTGATCAAAGCTTAATAAAACATACTTCAGCGTCACTGGTACAGTGTGGTGAACAGACAAAAGCAAATGCAGTTCTGGCACTGCCACTTTAAGAGCGTGCAATGCCTTCAAAGACAAACAACATTCCAGTGAACTCCCCGGCAGCAGCAGAAGATCCAACTGCTGTGTGCATGACTGAGTCTTGTCTCCATCACCTCACCCACCTGGATCAGACGCTCCCTGCTGTGCAGGGAGTGACCAAGGCTCTGCAGCACGGAACTGCCACCCTCCTGCTGGACCAGCTGGAGGAAAGAGGAAAACAAATGACAATGGTTTCTTTTAAAAGTCAGAGCAGTAGATCAAACTGTGGTGTTAACTATTCTTGGTTATGGCTGAGGAAATATACTCCATATACTAAGAGTTTTAGGGTTTATTTTTATTAATCGTTCAATCGGTAGATTATTTTATCGATTAGTAGTCTATAAAACACCAGAGAATTGTAACAAATATGTGCAATATATCCACATCATCCCAGAGCATGAGGTGACATAAAATGTTTGTTTTTTTTTCTAACAAACAGTCCAAAACCTAAATATATTGCATTTACTACAACAAATCCCAAAAAGCTACAAATTTGATAACCTGAAACATTTGACATTTTCGTTTAAGAACAGTTTAAACAATTAATCAATAACCCTAAAACACTTTAGTTAAAATAGAATATTTAAATTAAGCTAGGGTAGGCAATTTATTTTATAAGCATTTCGTTATATTTTTTGAAGTTCTATTTACATCCCAACACCAATCAATAAATGAAATGCTCCGACTGTGCATGAAAATGTGTTTTGGAGGGAGAAGGTGGGATCTTTTCTCTTGCTAGTTCTTCAACGTTGACTACCCCAGTTTTAAAGCTGATCTGATTAGTCAATCAGTGGAAAATGAATTAGCAACTATTTCAATACTTGTCTAATCGTCAGCCAAGCAAAAACATCAATCATTCTCTGGTTACAGTTTCTCAAACATGAGGATTTGAAGCTTCTCATAGTTTCATATCATAATAAAGACAAAATAAGACATCTGAAAGTCAAGTTTAAAAAAATATTTTCTGACATTTTATAGAGAAAGCAATTAACTGGCAAATTGATTAGAATAGGTATAAATAGTTGAATAATGAGGGGATTTATACAACTTTACTTCAATTACTTACTACAGTAGGTGAACGCACCACTGTTCAAAGGCACTTCAGTGCATACAACAGTAGGTGAACACATCATTGTTCATACAGTGTGACAGTCTTCAGTTCAGTGGTACGTTTAGTCTGTTGCTTGTTCAAGCGGTCACATTCAGAAAAAGCCTAAACAAGCACTGCATATAAGGTTAATAGCTCAGCATCTTATTTACGGTTACCAAATTATGATTGTTTCTGTGGCTTTCACTGTCTTTTAATAAGTTTACAAGGAAATAACATAGTGGGAATCACAGCTGAGCTGACAACAGCGCTCTCAATCACTACTGAGGAGCTCCACTGATTCAATCAGTGACAATGGTGATTTAGTATAGTCAGTTCATTTTGAAAATGTGTTGATATAGATTTGTTCGTACATGTACTGAACTACTCCCACAGATTTCACATGAATTCTTACTAATATTCAAAACAGTGGCCCTCATTGTGACAGAGATGAGGTCATGTGGACTCTACAAAGCAGCTGGGAGGTTTTTTAATGATATCCTCCATCATAAGACTACAGGGCCTGGGGCAAACTCCACTGGTGGGGTAGATTCCAGAGAGAGTGTGTTTGTGTGTCTTTATCTGCACCTGTAAATGAGAAACTGGACACACCCTTCCACAGGCACAAAACACAGTACACCCACCCCTGAATCCTTTCATAATCCTATATTTGCACTCAGTCAACATTCACATAGTGGTTTATGGAGCTGTTTGGACATGTGACTGAGGAGCTGCTGTGCAACGTTGCAAACCTGTTTTTCTTGGGTAAAAAAATGGTTAGAAGTAATACCTCTTATGTGATAACCTACATCGCAATTCAATCTTCATTGATTTTATTCATTTATGATTATTTTTTTATTAATAAATTGTAGGGCTGAAACGATTCATCGATTAAATTGATTAATTCGAGTACTAAAATGCATCGACGCAAATTCTTTGCATCAACGCTTCATTTAATCCATACTACATAGCACAGCAGTGTTTTGGACACTGTCGCACATCGCGCTTACCTGAGTGAAAATGACGTGATTATGATGGCGCTGTTTGCAAAGTGGAGGAAGAGTGAGAAAATAGTGAGGGACGAAGAAGAAAGTGTATAAAGTATGTGATTATTTCAAGCTAAAAGAAATAGAAAAAGAAAAGAAATTCTGTAATGTTACAGTCCGTCCACCGTAAAACAAAACTTATGTCGCCTCGGCATCTGATCAGAAAGCATCCGGTGTTCTGACAGCGGACCACAGACAAGGTAACAGTAACAACAACTTTAGCATTTAACTGAAATCATGATTGATTGTTGAGCTGAAGGCTAGCCAAAGTAAGCCGCAATCCTCAGCTGAAAATGTACACATGTGTTTGTTGTTCTCCTGATTGGGCCTCGAGTTTGGGTTGTAACGTCACAGTCATGAGTTAACTGGGTGTCGGGGAACTGCACCTTAGTATAACTTGTATAGCACTCGGGTGATGTTTGTGTTTGTATGCAGCTGTCTGGTTGTCGGTCAGTTGATATTGTTGGTCTGATGTTTGCTGTATGACACACTATGAATTTCCAGAGGGACGAATATATATCTATCATCTATCAACGTACATAGCAGATCCTGTTACCGGGGAGGGGGCACTGCCGGCAAGCAAAATTACTTTTTAAACGATGCATAGACGAATCGATAAATAATCTATAGAAGCTTCGAGTACTAAAATCATCATTAGCTGCAGCCCTAATAAACTGATACCACTCTCTTCAATCATCTATCTCAAATAGGATGCTTCAGCTAGCAGCCAGTTAGCTTAGCTTAGAAAAAAAGACTGAAAACAGTTCACTTATGATCACATTATATCTATATCATGACAAATTAGGGTTTTACTAAATGTCATGAGCTGGACTATTTCTTGTTACTATTTGTCCAGGATTAAACAAGTTATAACTTGTTTAAGTTTAGGTTCACATTTTGTCTGTCTTATAATTGTTAGGTGTCCAAAGGTACAATGAAACAGGTTTAGTTTGCTGTAATCATTCTTCCTGTTTGACCATTACGAAAATACTTCCTAATGTGGCATCAGTGCAAGTGATGGGAGACAAAATCCACAGCCCTGATTCTACAATACATCCTAAAGTTTATTTAATGCTAATGTGATGCTCCAGCAGCCGGCGTGAGACAAATCAAGAGGGTAACAGTTATAATCTTTTTAGTACTAAATTCCCTATTTTTGTTTCTTGGACAGTGTTTCTGTGTTGAGATGCAGTGGAGAGACAGAACCACAAAGAGGTTAATTTAATACTACAAAAACTAACTGTGGAAAATACGTACTTTGACTATTTGACTAACTGAAGCCTCATATTAGCTTTCCATATCTTTATGCTAAGCTAAGCTAACTGGCTGACAAGAAAGTGAATAAACATACTTTCCAAAATGTCAATCTAATCTTTCTGCATTTAACTGTTCCAAAAGAGTGTGGGAGACAACAAACTGAATACTTACAGGGGTCCAGTCTTCTGATCCGTTGACTTCCATTGGTTTGCTCTTCCCATGTTTCAGCTCGGCCTCCAGAGTCCTGATGCGGGACATAGCTTGGTCCAGCTGGCCTCGCAGGTGCCTGACAGCTTGGTGAATCCTGCCAGTAGTGCTCTGAAATCACAAATTATTCTATAGTAAACATTCATTGTGAAATTTTTTTAGTACAAATATCAAGAGAAATGTGCAGTTCTAATCTTGTTGGACACCTGGACTCTGTTGCTCCTGGATTATCAACTACAGTACATTGTGTCAATATTTGCAGCCAATAGCACACACAGAGCATCTTGTCAGAGTTCTTCTCAAATATACAGACGTTACAGTTTAATTGTCTATAGCATGCTCAGACAGGAATGAAAACACTCACCTCTCGTTGAAGAGGCATGTACTCGTCCCTCAGCTCTGTTAGCTCGTCCCCATCCTCTTCATTCATTTCATCGCCCCCGTTCTCCACATCACCAAAGTTCAGCACCCTGTTCACTGAGGGTGACGCCACCTCTCCAACTTTTCCTGAATACCTCCCGTCCTTCCTGCCCAGAACTGGGATCCTACTCCCTGATGGCGAACTGACCGGCTTCCCCTCAATACTTCTCAGCTCCTTTAGCACAAAGTTGGCTGACTGCACACCCGGCGAGTCAAACGGGTCGTTGTCATTAAGAGAATCCAGAGACTGAATGGACTCAGTGCGGTAAGACGCTTGTAAAGAGAGAGTGGACCCTGCCGGTGAAGACAGGCTGGAGCTGATGGATGGCACTCTCTGCCAGTGGAGGGGCATGCTCCGGGATTTGTCCCGTGACAATGCCAACGGGGAGAAGGGTTGGACAGGCAATCGGCGAGGAACCCCACAAACTGACTCATAATCCGAGTCGGACACTCGTAAGGAATCGCAGCCTTCACATCCTTTGCTCTTGCTGCATCTTTTACCCGTTCTTATAAAATACGGACACGTGTCCCACTTCTCGGACCAGCACTCATACTCTGAGAGTGCCATATTCTCTTTAAGCATCTCCCTGTAGCCCTCCCGCTCGGCTTCTCCATCCTCCTCGCTGGTGCTGCCCCTGCTCTGGAGTCCTGTAGGTGTCTCTGGTGGTACTTTTGGCGCACCCACTGTCTGATCTTGTCCCTCTCCTGCATCAGCTTCTGAAGCCTCTCGGATGAAAGCACCCTCACCCTGGCTATCACCGAGTCGAACTTGAATACCCGCTCGAGGATGCATACGCATTTGCCACAAACAAACTCCCCTTGCCCACTGCCACGTGGTACGGACTGCCCCAGTATGTGAGTCAACACAGAGAGCAGATCCATCCCTTTGGACGGGGAGTTCAGGGACACCTGGGACTTGGAAAGAGACACTGAGGAACCCAGTGATAATGTGCTGCCTGTGAAGAATAAAAAAAAAGGTTACTTCAGACCCAAGAGGCATAAAGTATGTGACCAAAGTTTCTTTATTTCCTTATGCTCCAGACTGACCCCAGGGGCTGCTCTGCGAGGACCGGGACAGGCTTCCTCCTCTCAGGGACTCTGTTGGGGTCTGAGGCTGACCGGTCTTCTTATTTTGGACCCCAAACAGCCACCTCCTTTGGTTTCCCTGGAGACCTCCGCCACATATTCGGCACAAGTCAGTTTTCCCTCTGTAGGACATTGTGGACAGAAGGCCGATACAATCCCCCTTGTTGTCAGCCAGATGTTGGAAATTCTCTGTGAATTAAAGCAGAACATTTTATTTACAGCAGTTATTCTTATCTGGGAGTCAGAAACCCACGACTTAAAACTTTTGTCTTTGTTTTTTTTACTCATGCCAGCAGCGTGGCTCCAGGGATGGTAATGTCAGTCGGTGCACCACTTTAGTCAAGACAGAAATACTCAACAACTGCTGATATGGTTTCCCATAAAATTTTGTACTACTGACTTAAGTGATCCCCTGACTTCTCCTCTGGCAGAATCAGCAGGTACACATATTATCCATGTCCCCTTCAGGATGAATTAGTAAACCTTTCACTTTCATCAGCGCCCATCATCAGATAAATATTTTACTTTGTACAGTATACGCATGCACATGCGCAGAACGAAAAGCATTTAGAATAAATCATGATGTTATGTCAGACCAACTGTCCAAAAATGTAATTTTTAATGCAATGATTCACCTTTTTTGAAAGGAATTACTGGCATTATTGGTAAAAAAAAAAAATAAATAAAAAAACAGATACTCAAACGATTAATCAATTATCAACAATGGATTATTGGGCAGAACAAAACAAGACATCACCTTTGCTCATCGATTAATCAGATTAATCAATACTGAACATATTGATTAGTAATATTATCGATTAGTATCGTTAGTTGCTGCCCTAACATGAAGCAACTTCTCTTTGTTTGACCGTCATCACAAGGTTAATATGTTTACAGGTTGTGAGCAGTTCAAGTCACTTTGTTCCAACACTGTCTGTACTTCAGAAGAAAAGGGGGGATTATTAACTACGCGTTTGAGTAAGCAAGATGGCTGCCACGCGTATCCTGCCTTCCTTTGGAGCGTAGGTTGTGCACGTCCCCAGGAATTAACGCTTCACGTCCGCGAGATGCAATTCTACACATGAACGCGGGGGCAGTATGTCGATCTGACCAGCACGTCAGCAGCAATTTTAAAAAAGGAGATTTATGGCGGGATGTTTCCAATAAAACTCCTGGAGCTAGTCCGCAATTACCGAAATCGTTATGATGTCTAATTAAAATCACAACCTGCTCGAGTGTCGCAATGTTTGGTTTGTTGACAACGTGCAAATTCGGAGGAAGATAATCCGGTGTCTGCGAGGGATGACCCGATCCTAGTCTGCCCCCTAGCGGATACAGGTTTAATCCTCCAGGTACACGCAGAGTACGAAGGCAAGTATGTGAACAATGCCGTTTGCATCGTCTACGCCTGCACATTGTTAAAGAGCAAGTATATCCAGGGCTTCACAGTCAGAAAAGTGACCCTGCAGATTTACCTTGTGACCACTTTGGTGGGTCCCAACCCTTAGATTGAGAACCACTGGTTTGACACCTTTATTGTCACAGTATTCATTATAGCAAAGTCAGCATGGCTTGTAGCCTAAGAGCTGGCTTCATTTTCCAGCTCTAATCACAGTGAACAGGAGGGAGGAAGTTTATTTGAGCCATCTAATCTGACCAGTTTGGCGTTGACATTTTCTCCCTGGTGCTTTGAGTAGTGATTTTGTTGCATTTCTTCCCTGCATGAGTGTTTTGGCCGGTTTATTGCAGCCTACAGCTGCTGTGTGTTTACAGTAGCTCCCCACAGGGCGGGACACGTCGACCTTGAGCCACGCTCACAGTGAATTCAGTCAGACTGTCAATGAATGAAACTTTCTCTTCAATATTTAGTCTCTCCTTTAACCTTTGCCACTCATAGGACGCCCGCAAATGTTTTTATATCAAATGTAACACATTCTTCAGTCATTTCAGCCTATGTAAGAAGAAATAAGTAAGACTGCGTTGGCAAATTGTGCTCTTTTTTCTTTTTCACATATGGAAATCCTGAATTACAACCACAAACGTGATACATTGCCTGTGTCCTTGACCTTTGCTGTTTAAAAACAACAGTTTAAAGCAGTGATCTTTTTTCGGGATCCACAAACAGCACGCCACATGTTTCCAAAAGGGAAACTCCTCATCATCCAGTGGAAAACAGTTCGTCAATCTGATGCTATTTTAAGAAACTGACGTTCAGCGATTCAACGTGAAATAACGCCAGCCTGTGAAAGTGGAGCTGCAGTCGTTTTTCACTATGCACACAAGGATACCGCCAGCTTTCACCGCTTACTTCAGTCTGACTTAAGGTAGCTTCACAAACACACAATTAGCTTTCCTGAAGTATTTTGAAGCGCAGTCTTACGTTTGAGTCTCCCCGGGCTTCACGCGCTGAACAGGATAAAAGTTAAAGTCCGTCAAGCGAGGAAGAAATCTTCATTGTCGTCTCCCAACAGGCGGCTGAATGAGGCGAAGTTACCAAAAAAAAAAGACATGGAAGCGTAAGGTAGGTAACAACCTTCTTACAGGAAAAAATCTCCACCGGGAACTGAGGTTGCAACACGGAGCAGAAGAAGAGAGGTGGGTGTCACCTTGCTTGCGTCATCAGTCATACCTGTTTGGAGCGGCGCGAGCGAGAGGGAGGAGGTCTGCAAACATTGAGAGACTGTTTTTTTTTTTTTCTTTAAACAGCACACAGTTCATCAGCACAGAAAGGGAGACCTGTCATGTTGTCACTCCGCACTGCACAGCAGATTGTTTATTAACAGCTTTTCAGAACAAAACACTAAGCTAACAAACATATTAGAGTAATTTCTGCTACTAAAATAATCACAACCTCACAATTATGACTTGTTTTTTCCCATTATTATGAGAATGAGAAAGTGCCATTCAGGCTGGAGGTGATTTGATAGATGGGTGATTTTGCTGGGTCAGTGATTTATCAACTACCGGTATGTAGTCTACTATTTTGAGCCCGGTGTTTTTAGCCTATATTTGTTTACATTTTGGCAAATTAGCATCATTAAAATAATGCCGAACTAGCTTTTAGGAGTTCCCACTTGCATTGCACCCATGAATGTACAGACAACGATCACAGGATCACTTTGATCATGAAGACGACGTAGAAAGGTGATGATTCTCAAGTTATGAAGCGTCTTTTCTCAATCACAGTGGATATATGGACGTTTATTCGCGATGGACGTCGCAGATAACGACATATTCAGCAAGTATAGGTTACATTCAATGATGTCAATATGTTTTTTATGTCTGTGTGTTCAGATTTGACTGAGTTATAATGAAGAACTTTATATAATTATGAAAGCGATGAATGTGATTAATAAGTCATTTGATGAGATAATTATTGTATGTTCATATTATTTTGTTGTGTTTTAAGAATCAGGAACAAGGGAAAATAATGGCATAATGAATATTATTAATAATTACAGTTTGTGGCACACTAATTAAGTTTTGCATTGAACACATTTTCTTACCAAATATTATGCCAAGAATTTAAATTAGAAATGATAAGAACCAGAATTAATTTGGGAAATACATCATATGCACATGTTTTAAAGTCCCCTTTTTTCTATTATCTCTGAATCCATAATTCAACCCCTGTGGATCAGTTCAATGAGGGAAATCAATTTGTTTAATTGATTGATTGCTGCTTTAATCCAATCATGTGTAAAGGAGTCAACATGCATACTCTACAGTCAGGAGCTGATGCATGCAATACAGGTTATCAGGACAAGCTGCATAAACAGCTTAACTCTCAATAATGAAACAGGATAGACATAAATCAATGAAAATATTTATCAAAACAAAAGGCATAAACATGTACAGACAATCACTAAAAATGACTGACTTATAGTTAAAAATGTTCTGTTTCTGTGTTGACTCAATTCTGTGGTCAATTTTGAGGCTGTACTTAAAAGGTACAAAGCAGATTTATTTGTCACAGTACAACAGGTTGTAAAATCTTCTTTTTCCTAAAGTCAACGATTAGCTCCTTTGTTTTGCTGACATTGAGCAGCAGGTTATTCTCTGTGCAACACTCTGGAAGATTTTCAATTTCCTCCCAAGATGAAGTCTTATCTTTGTTTGAAATCCGGTCAATGATGGCGGTGTCATCTGCAAACTTCATAACAGAGTTCTCTCCGTTTCGGGGACTGCAGTCGTGGGTGTACAGCATGAACAGGAGGTGAGGGGCGATTTATATTATATTATATTATTATTATTATATTATTATATATTTATATATATTATTTTGTTTCATGGGGGAGATTGTGTTGAATGCTGATCTGAAAATCACAAACAGTATTCTGATTTTGTTTCTCTATGGTGTGTGATGGCTGAGTGGAGGGCAGTGGAGATGGCATCCTCTGTGGATCTGTACTTCGTGGTACTGTTTGTATTTGACTGTATAATATTTACATTTCAGGGTTCTAGTTAAAATCTTATCTTGAAGGTTAGCGCCACAAAAAAGTGCCTTTTGGAATGACTTAATTTTTTGAAAGGAACAAGTGAAAATTAGACATATATATATTATTTGGTTTGGGCAAAAGTGTAAGTGTAAAATTGTCAAAGGATCACTTAACACCAAATCACATACATATCACATACCACTAAGCTTCTCTCTGTGGGTTTAAACTCTCCAACCTGTTGCATTTGTATCAGAAGAGCAACCAAAGTTTCATCCCAAAGCATGGAGAAATCTAGTAAAGGGACTAAGACTAAAGGGCAGAACTGAACTCAGGTCAGTTTTTGTTTTGTATATTGTTGTTTCACATGCTGATTCTGTAACAGTGGAGACCCACTAGAAGGAACGAATCGCCTCCACCTCTACTCTCTTATTAATGCGGGTGTGTCAAATCAAGCAAGCTCGCCAGTAGCTTGCTTATTTTCAAAACATTGTGTAAATAAGCAAGGTGCACTTTATCCAACAATTTGCGTGAAGTTATGCAACACTTCTGTTTGTATCTGTGGAGGCCAAGGACATAGAAAAGAGGGACTGCAGAATGCACAATAATGGTCTTCTTCTCCACAGACATCTCTCCACAGCAGGTAAAGACTAAACTTCCTGACCCACCATTGCAATGCTTTTTGTCAAAAAAACTGCATAGCGGTTGAAAACTTGGTTTAGTTTTCAAGTTTATGCAATTGAGAATGAATGGGGGCAAAGTCTGTGTCGCATCATGCTGCCTTCAGTGTGTCTATACCTTAGGCACAGGTGCTTTGAGCTAAATTAAACATCAGCATGCTAACATGCCCACAATGATAATAACATGCTAATGCTAAAAATGTTTACAATCTTGTTTGGCTTGTTAGCATGCAACATTTGCTAATTGGCAATAAACACAAAGTACAACTGAGGCTGATGGTAATGTCATGAAATGATTTTGGCCTACTAAAAGTGGTCCGCACCCCGCCACACAACACTGTTTCAGCCAGCAAAACCACTAAGCGACCTTTGCGGTAGTATAGACCCCATGACCAGCATAGGGGCCCCGTGGCCAGCATAGGGGCCCCTACAGTCACTGCTTGCCAGTGGCGGAAAAATTCACTGAAAAAACAAACATTAAATAATAAAATAAAATGAAAGACAGCCCTCTATATTACCATAACCACCATAATAAGCATAGCATTAGTGATTTTTTAAATTTAGTATACTATGGAAAATCAGATGAGACTAAAAGGCTATGACCTCTGACTCCTGCTGGGTCAGTCAGGCTTGTTTGATCATATTTGTCTGGACTTGTAAAAAGACAACAGAAGAGCCTCAAAGACGAGAGGAAGCAAGAAGATAAAGGTATGTAAGCCCACGGGCTCAGTTTTCCTATGCCTGTATTTTTAGATAATCTGAACATTAACTAGCCTTGGTTAGCCGCGCTGGTATTAACAATGCTAACGCTATACTTGCTAACCGCGATTAGCATCACAACTTTTACAAATTGCATAAAATTGGTATAGTATTAGTATTATACCATAGTTTAGGATTGGGCAGTTGATTTAATAGTGTCATTAGGAAATGGGTCTTAATTCAGTTTAAACCATTATCTTTTATCTATCTAACGTTAACATTATCTATGGAGCTGTGCTGTTCACTTCTGGAGTTACAAAGCACAAACTGCCAGATTGTCTTGCATTATAAAATCCTCCAGATCTAAGCTAAGAACACAAGTCATTTCAATTCAGTCAATTTATTTATTTTGTTTTATTATTTGATAGCAGGTCCATCAGCCTCCAACTCTACCTCCATCATTGCTATCATCCAAGAAGCTGACAATGCTGGTAAGTTTAGGCCTACATCAACAATAAATGAACTTCTAGGAACACCCAGTGTATGAACATGTCAACTTACTAAAATTAATTATTTTCTGTGTTAATCTGACTCATAGGTCTACCTGTGCCTACTGTAGTGGAGAGCAGTACTATCGTGCTTACTACCACACCTGGCTCTCCAGTTTGTACTCCTCCAGTGGATCCAGCTGACTGAATAATAAAGATTATAGTCCAGTTATTGTTTTTAATCAGAACCAACTTTATTGCCAAGTAGATTCAAGAAATTTGCTTTGGTGAATTTGTGCTAAACAAGCATGGCAGGTTTAAGAATGTAAAAAAGATTCGTCGGGTCTTATTTAAAAACAAGAGATGTTGTTTCTGTGTCATATATGGGGACAACGCCCGACAGTCAGAGGGGCCTTCCAACTAAATTTTGATTAGGGTCCCCGAAGGCCCTGGGCCGGCTCTGCGTTCCAGCGATGATTTGTGTGTCAGGTATCTTTAAATGACTTGCCCACAAACTTTCAGCTTACTTTCCTGTTTGCCAAGACATGCTTAGAGTTGTGATTGGTTGTGATGTTTGCTATATAGCAGGAGAGTTGTGAGTTTCATTGATCTGGTGTGCTGGCTCCGGGACCTCCTCGTCCTCTCTGCGTGTTAGCTAAACAGCAGTAACTGTAGCGACAGTGTGCTAACACACAACTTAGCTAATGTTCGTTACAGTACTTGCTGTGTCATTTTTCACTCTGTATCATTGTAGGCCATTTGTCATGGTACTGGATTTCTCAGGAATCGCATACCCAACCTTTACACACCAAAGGTATTGTACTGTCATTAATTCTGTGGGAATTAATAGTTGTTGCAACATTTCACTCAAAACTAAAATTGTGAACCTCATGGTAGCGCTAGAGGAAAATTCAGGGTCATCACGTTTCTTCTCTAAGGGAATGTGAATGTTTGTATTTCATGGGTAAATATTCCTTTTTTCTTCTGTTTCTAAAATGCACACCTTTGCACAAACGTGAGCTATTTCTGCAGTATTCACAAGGTGTGTGTGTAACCAGTTTTGATTATATAGTTTATTTCAGTTAAGTAATGTAGCACAGTAATTAACATCTCTCACACTCTGTAGTAAGGTAAGTTGGTTTTTTTATGTGAGCCACTTCTCTATGCAGCTCTCGAACACTGTGAAGTTGGAGTGCCAGTGAACGTGCTTCACTCCAGAGTGAATGCACACAGACACGTCCCCACGAGCGTCCAGCATCTTCAGCCCAAACGTATCGTTCCTGTAAAACTTTCGAAAGAAGAGAAGGACAGATTATTTCAAAATAGGAGGAGAGACAGATGTCTACCACTTGACAGAGGGCCTGAAGTAAAAATGAAGATTTGTTTCCATGTGATGTAGAAGTGGTACAATTTACCATAGATGTGTGGTTTGACAGATTTGAAATAGACACATTAGTTGGCAACTCACCTCCTGGTTCCTCATTTCTACAACATTTTCGTTGCTGTCATAGAATCCAAAGTGGCTGTGCAGAAAAGAGGAAACAGTCAGTTCAGGTAAACAGGTCTTGAAACCTCTGCTGCTGTTTTGACCAGAAACAGTTCACTCAACACACAGAAGAAGTTAGTAACTACTTCATTGTCTTGCACCTGAGTATCTATCGAAGCAGTGTATATTCCACTGGAGATGACTTTTTATATATATAATGATTTTTTTTTTTTTAGTGTATTACAGTATTATTAGACTACTGTTAATTTAAAAACATTATGACATGTTATTGTCTTGACTGATATGCAGGAAAAAGTATTCACATATTTAAAAGTTTTGAATTTCTCTTTTTTTGCGGAAGAACCTCTGACTTCATGTGCCACCCCTCTCCCCACTTCTGAAACCGAACCTACAGCCTTGATCTAAGCTGAAGGATATCCTGATGTGTACACTGTAGTTCTCTTTTTCTGTCTTTACACTGGCACATCACAAAATGCTTATCATGTAAACAATACATTTGTTGTAGTGATTGCATCGTTATATGTGAGGAACATATATAACAAGAAGGCTGTTATATCCACCACTGATTAATTAGGCTTTTTATGACAGATACAATAAGATAACAGAGAATCAATAGTGTTTATATGAATTATAAAACTTGATGACAGTGAAACCTGGACTGCCATGGTGTGATGACGCCATCATCTGGTCCTCCAATTAGCACAAGCTTCTTGATGCGCAGGAAGTTTCCCCTCCATGCTGAGGAGGTGAAATGGAGAATTTTGTTTTGTTTAACAATGCACATTTTTACTGTACATCCACAAGTACATAATGACCAGGATAGTTAATGATTCCATTACCTTTCATGTTGCTGTGAGGTTTTTCACCATTAAGGACCGGCAGAAAGCTGTTGCTCTGCAGGTAGCGGGACCTGTGGTGAGGGTCTACGGAGAAAAGATAAATAAATATTTGTTTTTGTATGTTTTCAAGTGGAATTGTAATTTCATGTTTGCTGCCTTTCAAATTTTTGTCGCAAATCATTCTCACCGTTCCAGTAGTCGCAAATAGATACTTTCTGTCCCAGCTTGCTGTAGCAAATACAAAACAGTGTCTTCTTCATGGAGCCTGGAAATATATGCCTCAGGTACTCTGTGTCTGTAGAGTAAGACAGTGAGAAATCCAGACTTTTGCAATGTAGGATCTCAAATCAATGCTGTTTGTTGCTGTATATTAAAGGTTCTGGTGAATTAACTGAGAGTTGTAAAATATCCTCATTCCCTGAATGGCAAGGGATATTTAGACACGCTTAAAACATCTGACCTCCATACTGCCCAGCCAGTGGTGAAGACAGCGAAATGAAGGTGTGCACTTTGTGGTCTGGAGTCGTGGAGAGAAGTGCTCGACAAATTAGACCACCTTAGAAAAAAGGAAGAGGACAACGATGTCAAAACACAAGAGTTCTGACAAACCAATACGTAGTATGTGATCTGCTGCGTTATTAGCAGATACAGGCCTAATATTGTATGTATGCTAAGAGTGGAGAAGAAATGACAGTGGTTACCAAGTGGGTGACTCCCTCTGAATGTAAAGCATCAAATTAGACATGTTCTAACAAGACTGTTTGTTTCCCTGCCAATATTACAGCTATGCTAGCAGCTGTGAGACTGACAGCAATGCTTTTTAGATAAATGCTAACATTAACATGCTAAAATTCTTGTTTACCGGATATGAAGTTTACCCTGTTCACTTTCTGAGTTTTGCGTGTTAGGATGCAAAGCTTTGCTAATTAGCATTAAAAGCAGCGGAGGTTGATGGGAATGTCATTAGTTTTGCAGGTATTTGGTCATAAATCAAAGGACAAACTGATTTTGTGATCTAATGATGGTTAGAGGAAATGCATCACTAAAGTGATTACAGTTCATCCTGAGGGGTACACCTAATTTCATTTCAATCCAATAATTTGCAATCTTCATTCCAGCTGTTGTTCAGACATTTCACCGGAAACCACAACCTCAGGCGGCATCAGAG
Source organism: Micropterus salmoides (assembly GCF_014851395.1). Lineage (NCBI taxonomy): Eukaryota > Metazoa > Chordata > Actinopteri > Centrarchiformes > Centrarchidae > Micropterus > Micropterus salmoides. Next base: position 8,805,847 of record NW_024040152.1, on the reverse strand, counting down.
GAAAAGTCGGAGATCACCAAAGTCATTATCTGACAACCATGAATATCTGTAATACATTTTGAGCCAATATATCTAGTAGATGTTGAGCTATTTCACAGGATTAGTGGAAAATGTCAGTAGGATTTATGTTCTAGGGACTATGAATGGCTATAAAAAATGCAATGGCAATCCATCCAATAATTGTTGAGATATTTCCACATGGACCAAAGTGGTGGATTGACAAAGCAGCCTACAATGGGATCCATATTGCATGTCACTAGCATGGCTAGTAAACACATCATCATTGTCGGTTGAGAGTCTCATGTATTTCATACATTGAAAAATGTTTTTTTCAAAGTGATGTTTTCAAAATGTCTGCTATGAAAAAGACTTACTGGAGGAGAGTATTTGAATTAATAAACATACATGAAGATCTATTTTTGCTGATGAAAATTAGAAAATGTGTACACAGCTGTATGTCCAACCTCAGGTTAAAAGTTTTGACATTCCTGTTTTTAATTTGTTTTCTGATTTGAAACTTTTGAGTACATAAGTACATTAACTGCAGAATTGTAAGAAATGCGATACACTTATCTCAGTATGCTAGAAATGTGGAAGTGTGTGTGTGTGCACGTGTGTGTGTGGGTGATTGGTGTGCATGTACTTGAAGAGATATGTGTGTGTGTGTCAATGTGGTTTTTATAATTTGCATTGCATTGTGCAGCTATATGTGTGAATTCAGTCTTTGTGAATAAACATTTGGCCACAATTTTATCAGCTGTATTGCTTTATATAGGCTGTATGTGTAGTGTGTGTGTATGAATGTATGAATGTGAGACCTTGTGAAAGACAGACAGATTAAACATCATGCCATGAACAGCCTTTTCACAAAACCGTAACAACTGTACTGTAAGTTATTTAGTTAAATAAACCTTCAGTGTCCTTTCACTTTGGAGTGCTCTGCGTGAACTTTGGTTGTCCTTGTAGTCAGCATGCACAAATTATACATATTCATCATTATATCAACATCCACGGTCTAACATCATCTCACAGTGAGAATTTATCTTGGTCTCTGACAGACTAACTGACGCCTCTTCTCATTCACCACATTATTGGTTTTTAAGTATGAATGCAGTCTAATACAACAATCCTGCAATAAATCCTACTGTCATGTTCTTCTGTCATTATAATGTTCTGTTTTTGTTGAAACTGTTTTAGAGTCGTGTTGATTCAATTAAATTGTTCATTTTGCAGGATGTAGTTTGTGGTGCTGTTTAACTGTATTGCATTGACCTGCATGTGTTTGGACTGTGGTAAGAACCCGTAGCATCTTGAGCAGCCATTGCGTAGTTCTCCCTGTTTCATGCAAACATGTAAAGTTCCACCAGCTTATTTGGCATTATTCGGCAATAGTGTTAACCACTGAACCACTGCGCCCCTGTGCAGTGAGTGCATTCATTATATTAAGACATTAAAAAGACCCAGAAACCAACCAGTACAGTTTGTGGTAATTAATTAATTAAACACATTTTCATTTAGGAATATGTACCAAGTGAAACAAAAAAATATTTGATTTGTCTAAGATTTGTTTAAATTTTAGATTTTGTCACTTGGGAAGACAGAATCACAAGATTGCACAATAATGCAGGATCATGTTGACATTGCACTTAAGTGGTGCAAATTCCCAGACAAATTTGAAAGTCAAATAACCAAAAAGCAAATGAAACATGGTGAACCTGGGGCTTCTGGGTTCAACCACTGCAAACTTTCACATATCTGTGTCTCTTTAGTGCTTTAATCATTAGATAAATGTATTTCACCTTGGTCCTTATGAGCTCCTATTTTTTCCAAGCTCCTCAGTCTTGAACTGGCAAGACATTTTAACTCACAGACTTTTTGTTACATGGCGAAAGTATTCGCAGTGTTCGACGTGTGTGTATGTTTAAAAGTGTGCACATGTGTGCATACAGCGTCTATGTGGGTGTGTGAGTGGGAGAGAGGACCTTGTGAGAAGCACAGAAGATGGACGCCATCAGGGGCCTTTTGCATTATGGAGTCGATGGCTTTCTTGAAGCCTTGGACCTGCTTCCACAATGGCTTGAGACTGGCCATGTCGTCAAACAAGTCAATCACTGTCACCTCAGTGCCTGGATGCACCTGGGAATAACATACAAAAGAAATTGAGTAGCAGAGGAGGAACAGATTACACAAATCAATGTAGTAACGACTGATTAAATCAACTGAGGAAAGTATCAGCCTGATGACTGATAATGTTATCAGTCAGTCAGATGTGGGTGCTGATTCCAAAACAAAACTGATCCTGAGGAATAGAAAATGACAGGGGAACAGAAATCATTACCTTGAAACCGCTTTCTGATTTTCACTTCACTGGAAACTGACTGCCTTTAAAATTATCTATAAGGTCAGCTTCAGTAGATCTAAAGTCCAAAATAATTAATGGCTAAGTCAAATGGGAGGTTTGACAGCTTGTGAATATGAAAAACAGGTTTTAAATACATTTCTTTAAATAAAATGTGTAAAGTTTCAGCAAAAACAGACAGACCAAACTTACAATGTTCATTATATTTTAATAATTTTGAGGTATTTGTACTTTACTTGATCATAACCATTTTATGCTACTTTATACTTTTACTCCACTACATGTCAAGGAGAAATATTGGAGCCTACTTTTTACTCCACTACATTTGTTTGATGACTTTATAGTTACATGTAACTTTGCAGATTTAGATTATTAATATACAATATAATCAAAGAATAAATGATGATTATTAGATTAGATTACATAATCAGTTTAAATCAGCACCATGCTTACACCTAATGCATTCATTTTAATAATCCAATAGTGTAATATAAAATGAGCCATTCTACATAAGGAGTACATTTACTTTAGTTAAATTAAGTGCTTTTTATGGTAATACGTTTGGAGTTTGATTTATGTAACATTTAGAAAGCAGGACGTTGTTAGGTTTACTTCAGTAAAATATCTGCTATTTCTCCCACCACTGATTTTAAAACTGATGGGCTACAAAGAATGACGTAGCTTCATAAAGAAGTCACTTCTACCTTGTCCTACCTTAGTTATGAAATTAGACAGGTTTTCGAACTGTTTTGGTCCATCGAAGATCCCATGCACGATGATGACTGGCTTGTACCCGTTGGCGTAAACCCCTTTCAGCAGCAGCAGCAGCAGCAGCACCGGTGATCCTCGAAAGGTCTGCGGAGTCTTCATCTCTACCCGGTCACAGGTGACACCTCTAGCCGAGCAGAATGGGGGATTGAGACCGCAGAGAGCCTCATGAGATCTTTATAGTGCTGATGAGCAGCCCAGTAATCGATTTCATTCAAAGTTAGTTTGTAGACCTGGAGACCTTGTGTGCGCTTCCTTCCTGATCTAGCAATGTAGCCTATCTTATGTTTACTCTTCAGTGGTGTTTAATTTCACATCCGTTTTTAACATACAGTTTGTGTGACCTCGAGCCTCGCCATCCTACCTAACACTCACCAGCTTTTAAAACGACATCATTATTAAGTTACAGGCCTAATCTAAATGTAAAAATTGCATCACTTATTCATTTAACATTTTACTTAAATGCTAATACCCTACCACGAATAACAATAATAATGTATAAGCTTATCATATTTGTTTTTAATGTAAAAAGTACAAAGTAGCATAGAAGAGAAATACACACATAGCCTAAAATACATGTATGTAAAAATTAAGTAGTAAGTGTAGGCCTACTTAATTACATTCTATCACTGACAACATAAGCTTACAATGCAAGTTATCTCTGCAGCAACACTTCTTTAGCCTACTTCTCTAGGCTACTATGTGTGGAAATGTGAAGTTAAAGGATTGTATTCTTTTTTTAAACGCTATTTTTCACGTGTTTATGGTTTGTCATTGGGTGGAAAAGTGAACATAGTGTATTACAATACTGTGATGTTGCTGTATTCCTCAAAATGTGTAGCCTAAATGTATAATGTGTCCTAAAAACAGTCAGCAGGAAACAACACACAGCCGGTGTTATAGGCAGCCTATAGATAACTCATATATGGTGAGAAAAGAGGTGGATTCAAATCTCTGCAGGTAGCCTATACATCTGTTCTGCCGAATAATACATCCATCTCTTTCAGATCAAATTTTTTGCTGAATCTCAAGGAACTAAAATATTGATGACTCTAAACATTCATAAAATATATACTTAGAATCATTGATCACCATTGATGAACCCCACAAAGAATATTATAGCCTATCTTTTTTTTTTTTTTTAAGTACTGTGAGAACTCGGCACAAGTTGTTGTTTTTCAGATAACCGCACGGGGGCAGAAAGCGCTGCAGGCTCTGATGCAGCTCTGCTCCTCGGTAATTTGAAATGACGTATTTCCGCTTTCGACGTCAGCGTGCGTTAAGCTAAGTTAGCACAACATGGATTGATAATTTCTTATTTGTGTGGTGTTTTTTCTGGAGAAATAAAGCCACAAATACATGTCTAAGCACCTACGGAGGGATGTTCGTATCCATTAAGTGTCCTTGAGAGACAGCTGAAGTTAACACCTCATTTGTAGCTGTAGTTAGCTGAGTTAGCTAACTCACAGCCTGCTACTTCTAGCATAACAACAACGTTGTTTGAGCGTTTTTATAAGCGGTAAGTGAAGTTCATGAGGGTTTTATGTCTCAACGAAAGTATAGGAGCGCCTTTCTTTACAATGCTCAATCTGAATTAAGAAATGTAAGATTACAAAAAAAGTAGTCCACGAAATTACCTTGCGTATCACATGTTAATCTGGCAGAATATAAAGTTAACTGCCAAAAAGTATTAACGTTATATATTAACAACCAAGTTTGTATAGTAACTTAATGTGTCGCCTTTTTACTTTCCAGGATGTGACCCAACTTTATTGACTAACTAACTGTTCTCAATAGCTCTTAGTATTCACACAGTGCAGATGAAACAGTTGAAGTATGACACCGATATATGTAACGTTGCAGGGTTGTGGTACATGCAGTAGTACGAGAGTTCATGGTATGGCGGGGCAGCTTGTACTGTACTCTGGTTGTACACAACAGCTTGGGTGACTGTAGTCTGGCTGTGATTCCCAGGTCGAGAAAACGAAGCAACGTCTCTCATTCAGATAACGTATTTATTTCCAATGTATTCATTTTGTAATTTATCATAAAATGCAGCAACTCAATATATGCAAGGCATTAAATACAAATATTACTAAATATTGTACTGTATATAGCTTTTGAATGTTTCTTATTTTTTCATGTCTTTATTTATTAATTTCAAGTAGTTCTTTAATGTGTTTCCCTTCTTGGGCTGGGCGATATGGCCAAAAATATTATCATGAATTTTTTTCCCACGTCATTTGATATTGATTATTATCACAACAAATGTCTAATTGTTATTTCTTTGAAGTTTAAAGGCAAAGAAACTAGATGGTTAATTGTAAATTAAATTAAATTATTCTTTATGGTTATAACATGATAAACACTTGCCAGTCTGTGGATCTGAGGTAGAACATTCAAAACAAATATGATGAAATATTTTTTAAACAAATATGCATGAGTAAAATTAAGTGAAATCTTTTTCAGTCCCTTTTCCTCAACAAAATAAATATCTTAATAGATTAGTGCTAATTCTTTCTTGATTCAGATTAATTAAATCAAACATTTATTGAACAGTTTTTATATTGTTATTGAGGAAAATTATATCGCATTCATTATTTTTATTGTTTTTTTGCCAAGCACTATTTCCTACTTAGTTTCTTTCTTTTCTCTAGAAATGTTGAAAAGGCCAACCAAAGTGATCAGGTCCTGAAGTAATGTCTCCTCATCTCTTACATAGTCTGTAGAAAATGCAAAAGAAAAGAACGTATTATGCAATAATAATATGACACAGATGGGAACAGTATATGAGAAGCTTTAACCAGTTTTAATATCAACAATTTTTTTTCATTAAACAATAAATCCTCAGTTTTTAAAAACTGAAACCAACTCTATGTTAACTCACAAGCTTGCAAAAAGTTTGGTTGTCGCCTGCATTTCTGCAACTACATGGCTTAAATCTAAAAAATCTAAACCTGGATTGCTGATAATCATGTTTTGTGTTATGACTGCTCCCTCAATAGGCGCCATGGCCAATCTAGAGCAGTGGGTGAATGACCGTCTCCATGACATCCTCGGGTTAAGTGACCGATATGTGTCTCAATTCATGATCGGCACTGCACGGAAAGCATCGAGTTCTCAAGACTTTGTGACTCGTCTCGAGCAGACAGGCACGATTGACATCGACCAGAGTGTGATTGCTTTTGCGGAAGAGCTCTTTGACAAGGTATATTCGTAAAATTTGTCTTTCCTTGTGAAAACTTGCCACAACATATTTACATAAACTTTAAATCATACATCTAACAGTACAGTTGTAACGTTTTAAGTTTTTGGTGGGAATGACACCCTTAACAATCTTTTACATCTGTGTGTTATAGATTCCTCGTAAGCAGGTTATTGAGAAACCGTCCCGTGCGATAGAGAGGGAAGCCATTGAAATGGACAGGAAGAATCGGACGTACACGTTACTGGAGGACAGCGACAGCGATGGAGACGCAGTGAAGGAGAAGCAGAAAGGGAAAAAGAAAAGCAAAGACAAGGACAGAGGAAACAAGAGGAAGCACATCAGACAGAAGAAAGTGAGCGAGTCGTCCAGTGAGGAGGAAACACCTAAAAGGTAGTCCAAATATTTTGCACTTGCTTTATTTTGCTTGCTTGGTTTTTGCTTACCATTTGTTGTTTGTTTCATATTGTTCCATGAAATAACGTTTGTGTATTGTGTAGAGCATGACAGGCTGTCTCATAGCATTTGCTGATAACAGTTATAGCTGAATGATTTTCCAATTTATTTTGAGTTTATCATATTTGTAAATGCTGTTTCGGTTGCAGTTATATCTTGTTCTGTGTACCAGTTTTTGCACGGTGGGTGGTCATATTCAAACAGTGTTGAAAATTGGGACAATTACAGCCACCCTTTTCATGCAGTCTCCCCGATAATGAAACAGTCAGTTAAAATAGGAGTAGAACTTCCACCACACATAGAAAGGAATTGTATTTTTGCATATGAAAAGACCAGACATGTTAAAAGCCATAATATGAGTACCATGTACCATAGCTGGTCATGTAAAATCTGAGAGTAATCGCAGAGAAAAGAGTAGCAACCTGTAAATAATCATCATCACAGTACCACTCAGTTAACCTTTGGTACTTTTAATAATTTGGTGCTTGATTGATTAAGGCAGCGATTGGGAGAACAGAAGGAGAGATAGTCAACCAAGTGTGGAAGTGCTGAATCATTCTTTATTGGTCACCAGAGTCTTAAACTTGTAATAAAAACTTTTTTCTAATATCAGGGGTAATTCAGGCCAAAGGGAACCGATGTCTGCCAAGAAAGAAGAGGAGGAAGAGGAAGAGTGGGAGAAAGAAGAGAGAGAACGACAGCAGGACATTGATGAGAGAGATGCTTTTGCAGAGCGAGTGAAGCAGAAAGACAAAGACAAGACCCGCAACATAACAGAGAGGACTGACAAAAAGGTGGGAGACCAGGCAACTACAACACCTTTTTTTAAGAATGAGCCATTATGTCAAGAAGTTAAACACCTTTGCCTTTTGTTTGTTTTTCTGCAGGCTTATGAGGAAGCTCAAAAGAGGCTGAAGATGGCTGAAGATGATCAGAAGAACATGGTAGGTGCTCAAAGTTGGGAGACAAGTTTCGGTTTGTGCTTAATCATACCATGTGTGTCAGAATATGTTTGGGGGTGGGGGGATACAGTAAAAATCAGTTTCCAGAGTTCTAACTGTGTTTTTACGTTATGTTCCTTTTCTAGGTGCCAGAGTTGAGGAAGCGCTCTCGCTGGGAGTATCTAAAGAAGAGAGAGGAAGAGAAGCTGGAGGACCTAGAGGCAGAGATCAAAGACGACGAGTACCTTTTTTCCACTGAAGAGCTGACGGAGAGGGAGAAAAAGGAGTTGGAATACAAACGCACACTTCGGGACCTGGCTAAAGATTACAAAAAGGCCGGTGCCAAGGAACAGGAGGAGAGGAAGAACAGATACTATATGCCAGAAGAGAAGAGAAGCAAAGTAGGAACAATGGATGTCACACACTGACACAATGTGTAGAGACAGTCTCCTACTAAAGTGTGCATAGGTTCAGTTGTTCAACTTGTTCCCCTCCTTCTACCCGCTGACCAGGAGGTGCCCCAGAAGGACCTGGAGCTGGAGGAAACTCCTATGGAGCTGGGTGGAGAGCAAGGCCGCTGGGAAGAGGAGAGGCTGAAGACGGCCTCCCTCAGCTTCGGTGCCAAGAGGGAGCGAGAGCAAGGGATGAGGCAGGAGCAGGAGAAGTACCAGCTGATCCTCGAGGAGGATGAGATGATAGACTTTGTCAGCACTGCCATCACCATGAAAGGAACTCGGGCGGAAAAGGTGGGGTTCATGTGGTACCTTCTACTTTTTTATTATTAATATTTGTATCTCAAATTTCTTTTAACTTTCCTAATGATGAAAACCTGATGAAACACTTTGACTAGTATTTATTGAGTCTAGGGATGCAACGATTACAGATTTTGTTGGTACGATTATTGTCAGAGAAATAATCACGGGTTCACGGTTATTACAATTATTATGCATTAATTAATTTCACAACACTAGTAATGACTTAAGTTGATTTTTAATATTTAATTACATTAACAATTATATTTCTATAATATGTAAGTATTATTAATATAAGAGGAATATTAACTTCTATCCACCAGGGGAAATTGTTATAAAGGAGGGGAATAAACTGTACTGTTAATGTCATCAACTCTGATCCATACATATGTTTTAGTGAAAATGAGAGAAAGAAATTGAGTGCAATGTTAACTGAAATGCAGTTAATTGGTAGCCTATAGTCCCGAAAGTCTATAAGCTCCTGATGTATGTTAAGCTGATGATACACCGGGCAATTTTTTGAGCAATGTTGCTGGGCAATCTTGTTGGTGGCATGTCCGACTATGTTTCGAACGGATAGCGGCGGGGTGGGGCGGGTGACGGAGTGATGACGGAAGGGGATTACGGTAGTAATCTTTACTCATGACCAGTGACCGCAACATTGCCCAGCACCATTGCTCTAAAAGTTGCTCCATGTATCATCAGCTTTAGTGTCTTAAACCTGGCAACATTTTCTCAACACAGACCGAAGGATGTAACGATAAATGTTCTGTGACTGAAGGTCTTGAGAGAACTACGTTCTGTCTTCCATAAAGGCCCTTTCAGAAAGGAAGCAATTTGCACCGCGTGGAAGCTGTTCAGCGCAAAAGTATATCCATATGTCTTGTCAATACGTCTTGGAGCATCTCCTTCCCGCTTCTCATTGCAGACCACAGTGGAAAAAGATAATCTGGTCAAAGAAATTTGTGAAATTTGCTTTGTGTTCTGACCTTAATGTGTTTAGGATCAGGAGACCCCGGCTCTGTCTCAGGCGGAGCTTAACAAACAGTCCATGCAGGAAGTCCGACGCAGCCTGCCCATCTTCCCCTACAGAGAGGACCTGCTTGCTGCCATCCAAGAGCACCAGATCCTGGTCATTGAGGGGGAGACGGGCTCCGGAAAGACCACCCAGATCCCACAGTACCTCTTGGAAGATGTGAGTGCAGAATCTAAGAATAGCATTATACACTCACATATTAAACATGTTATACTCACTATGGAACATTGAGCAGTCTAACAAAAGTCCAACAAAAGACAACAGAATTTGCTGCAGTAGAGCATGACTGCATTGTAACAAAAGTAAAGGTTAAAAAGCTTCACATTTTTCTTAAATTTTCTATTTTCAATTCATTTTTAATTAAATAGCGTTGATTTATAACAGAAGTTATCTCATTGCACTTTTCAGATAGAGCAGGTCTAGACTGTACTCCTTTTAATTTACAGAACTTCTTAGGCTCTACAGATTAACCTTACACAGACACTCTTTTCTCATAATCTTTACTTGATCCTTTTGTAATTGTGATCATCGGTTGACATCAAGAAGTCAATGTGGCTTAAACCAACATGTGGAACTGACTCATACAAACTAAAGATGTGGGTGGGGGGCTTTGTCTGAGGGGAGGCCTGCAGTCTCAGACTTTGAAAACCTCTGTTTTAGTACATTTAAATTTTGTAACCTTTGGACAAAGCCAGGCTACCAGTTTCCTCCCTTTTATCAGTCTTTATGCTAAGGTAAGCTAACAAGCTGCTGGCTGTAGCTGCATATTTACCGTATAGACATGAGAGTGGTATTGATTTTCTTATCTAAACTCTTGGCAAGAAAGCGAATAAGTGTTTCCCAAAATGTCTATTCCTTTGACTTTCACTGTAGCTCCTTAAGACTATTGCCTATTATTTATGGATTTTCCTGAGTAACCAGGACAATGAGTCTCTGGAAAGACGTTCTGCTGTTGGATATTTGGGAAAAAAATCAATTTGTCCCCATTGTACAAGCATGGTGGCAGCAGTCTCAAAACCTCTGCAATTAAAACTAAAATGATCTGCACAACAAGATGACGCTAGTTGGGGAACTGTATGAAAATAATCTATCTTTCTCTCTCAGGGCTACACTGAAGGAGGCATGAAGATTGGATGTACACAGCCTCGCAGAGTTGCAGCTATGTCAGTAGCAGCAAGAGTGGCACAGGAAATGAGCGTTAAGCTTGGGAATGAGGTGAGTTGGACAAATTATCATACAGATCCCATTTCATATTTACCTTATTACAAACAATTTTATTTATTGGGACTAAAGGATGCAATGTAAGAATGAATTCTGTATTACACTGCATCATGGTTTTGTATACCACTACTGGCTAGTATTAAACATCTTTTTTTTTAGCATTCTTTATTTATTAAGTATTGTTGACTGTTTCTTAAAACCATTTGAAGTGGTTGAAAATTCTTGAATCAGTATTTTCAGATTAACTTTATTGCTTCATCCAGGTGGGTTACAGTATTCGTTTTGAGGACTGCACATCAGAGAGAACAGTGCTCAAGTACATGACAGATGGCATGCTGCTCAGAGAGTTTCTCACCGAGCCAGACCTAGCCAGCTACAGGTAATGCAAAGAAGGGAAACACTAAAAGCTGAGTAGCTCTTTAACCTGTTATTAAGCAGGTAATACACAGGTATAAGATGATTTCTTTATGTTTTCATTTGATCATTCATTTTTTCAGACAGAAATTCATTATATTTTCTTGAAAAATTAGTGGCTTTCTACTTTTTCCCACATTTTTGTGTTCCTGATCACACTTTACAAGTTCAACTTTCAATTTGGTTAAGTTGTCTTTGAATTATCAGGTACCATATTTATTTTATTAAGACTTCTACTGCCTGACACCCTAATGTCTCATGCCATTTGTCATTTGTATACTCCTCTTTGCAGTTTCACATTTCAGATGAATATGTTCATGTACATTTATTGAATTCCTGTAGGTATTACCTGTTCAATCGGCCCCTATACCCATTCTCTCTCTCCCTCCAGTGTGATCATCATAGATGAGGCCCATGAGCGAACCCTCCACACAGACATCCTGTTTGGTCTGATTAAGGACATCGCCAGGTTCAGACCGGACCTGAAGGTGCTAGTGGCCAGCGCCACTCTGGACACAGAGCGCTTCTCCTGCTTCTTTGATGATGCCCCTGTCTTCAGGATCCCCGGCAGGAGGTTCCCCGTCGATATCTTCTACACTAAAGTAGGAACTAGCATGCTATTTGAATGCTTAATAAAGGGTCTCAGGTTCAAGTGAGTGTAGACGACCCCTGTCCCAAAAATCTAACTCTACTGTTGATGTACATATTTGTATGTTGTGTTGTCAAGGCTCCAGAGGCAGACTACCTGGAAGCTTGTGTGGTGTCGGTGCTACAGATCCATGTCACCCAGCCTCCGGGAGACATTCTGGTTTTCCTCACTGGACAGGTATTGATTGTTTATATCAACCATGGCATGTTCAAGATTTATGTCAAAGTTTTGGACACAATTGTAATGGGAGATTGTTGGTCTCCTTATTTTGTGCAATACGATTTTGGATGAGATCACTTAAAGATAATTTTGTACAGCTCATAATTTCTTAGCATGTATGTTGGAGACAAGTGTTTACCTTGTAATTACATTTAAGAAGTGGGTGTAACCACAATGTTGTCTAAGGGTGCTTTAGCTCCTGACCTGTTTGATTCGGTTCAAAACAACTCTGGTGCGTTCACCATTCAAGTTCACTTTGTTTAGGCTGAGGGGTAAGTTGCCTAACAAATACATTTGTGCAAATCATTTGGTTACCATGGTAGCATGGAGTGTTCCTGATCAATCAAAGAGGAGTTTTGTGCTTTCATCCTACTTTGTGTATTTTGACAGTTGCTCATTAAGCATAGCATCTTTTACCATACTGTTACGCTAAATAATTTCTCTCTTGCGGCACTTGCGCCATGTAACACCAAAACTGTTCAACTGCTGAGTTACCTGTCAATCCTTAAGCTTTATTTACCGCTCAGTGTTTATATACATATTTTATGTTTAAAAAGCCAGAAGAATCAGGATCATCTTTATTGGTCAAGTATGTGTACACGTACAAGAAATTTGACTGCAGTTTCTAGTTGCTGTCAATGTACCTACACACAGTTCAAAGAACATTGTCTAGGAAGATAAAAAATTTACATTAAAACAAGGACAACAAAGCTGAACGAAAATAAGTAAACATATAACCACTATGTAGCCCTTCAAGTAAGCGAAAGAATAGATGCCTATTGTTGCCTATTTTTAAAGGCAACAAGGAACAACAACATACAGTGTCTACAAATGCAACAGTGTGTCTTTTTTTTACTGAACTACAGGTGTGAAAGCGGCCCAAGTAACCTTGTTTTCTTCAACGGTATTCCCTGAAGGATATTGCGACAGGGGTAAATGTATCCGTGTGTGATGGCTGACTCTTTAACCTCTTGTCTTTGTGTGTCTTGCAGGAGGAGATCGAAGCATGTTGCGAGATGCTCCAAGAGAGATGCAGGCGCCTTGGATCGAAGATAGCAGAGCTGCTGGTCCTTCCTATCTACGCCAACCTGCCGTCTGACATGCAGGCAAAGATCTTCAACCCTACTCCGCCCGGAGCCCGTAAGGTGAGATGATGTCTTATTTGTGTGCAGAATACATGAGAAACTGTTATTGTTTCCTAATACAATTGCCCTGGATGTAGTAGGTCACTGTAGGATTAATGTTTCAACTTGGCAGACACAAAATGCGCAGTGTAGACTATGACTACAACTTTATTTCTTGAGCAATATAAATGAAGACAACAGCTTGCTGCTATCTATTTACTGTATCAGTTATGTAAAAAGCAAGAGCCTTCTCATATTTAAACAGATTAAATGTCCATGCACCAATAGAGGCTGCTGTAGTACAATGAGATTAGTAGAGCGGATTCGTATTTGTTTTTAACACTATTGAACGGAATAAAGCCTTGTTTTGATCTTTTGGTGTATTTCTTCCCATTGTTTAACTGCTTGATTTAATCTGCATTTAATCTGCATTCTACTTTGGACAGTGCTTCCTCACTTTAACTCTTGGCACCGTGATCTCTGTCTGTCAATCCCAGGTGGTGGTGGCTACCAATATAGCAGAAACCTCTCTGACCATAGATGGCATCATCTACGTCATTGACCCAGGCTTCTGCAAACAGAAGAGTTACAATGCCCGCACCGGCATGGAGTCACTCATCGTCACGCCCTGTTCACGGGTGACTGCTCACTGTTTTTCTTAATGTTTAACAAGCTGGGTGCCAGCGTTGACGTGTAAAAGTAATTTTATCCAGGAGCGGAGAAATCGCATGTTTTCAAAACGCCAATATTCAAAAACTCTGGCACAATCATTGACATTTTATTGGTGCAGTCGATGAGGCAGCTATTACTGTTAAACTATATGTGTGAATTGTTAGTGGCTGAATTGATTTATATAAATGTTTGCCAACTCGCGCTGTGTGTTTGTTTCACTTTTCAGGCTTCTGCCAACCAGAGAGCAGGCCGTGCAGGTAGAGTTGCTGCTGGGAAATGTTTCAGGCTTTACACAGCCTGGGCATTTAAACATGAGATGGAGGAAACGACTGTGCCTGAGATTCAGAGGACCAACTTGGGAAATGTAGTCCTGCTGCTGAAGAGTCTTGGTGAGGGGATGAAGCGCTCTTGGGTGGGATATTAAAATGATGATATTTCATACACTTAAGTCATTAAGTTGGAGCACATTAAATCACTGTTTGGTGGCCGTGACTGTGCAGTAAGCTAATAGTTTTTGCTTCCAGGAATCAATGACCTGATTCACTTTGACTTCATGGACCCACCTCCTCATGAGACTTTGGTCTTAGCGCTGGAGCAGCTCTATGCCCTGGGAGCACTGAACCACATGGGAGAGCTCACCAAGGTACAAACTCAGGGCCTGCATTCATCAAACTACACTTTATTCTTTTTTTACTTTAGCATTATAATTGATGTTTTTATAATAACAACATATCAAATGACAATGTGAAAACATTGTGGAAGAGGTTGTTTGTACTGATTATGTACTGAATTATCATCTGAATCTGCAAAATGTCCCCAGCTTTACAAATAGATTGATAGATAGATAAAAATACAACAATAAAATAAAAGACAGTTTATTTCATGTTTAAGACTTACAATGCTTTACAGTCTTAACATTTTGGTGGGATCGCACTGCCATGAAGACTCCTCTGAAAGAGTGAGTGAGAGTGTGTTTCAGCAAATTTTTTAGCTGTCCAGCCCACAACTTTATTGTTTACGTTCACTCTCACTGCTCTCATAGCATCGTTTCCAGCCACTGCCGGCAGCTGTTTCCAGCCAACAAAGACTAAAAACCCCACTGTACACTACCAGTTAGCGACACTGATGAACACAGTGGAGCATGCAGCAACATGAATGAAGTCAGTCATTTGTTTAACACCTGTTTCTTCTTTTTTGTCTGGGTTCAGCTGGGTCGCAGGATGGCTGAGCTACCGGTGGACCCCATGCTGAGCAAGATGATACTGGCCTCTGAGCAGTAAGTCTCCAGTGTTATATTAGCACGAGCCCTTCAAATATATGTCCGTATTACAGGATGCATCACCTACTGTAATAATACTGTAGCATAAGATGTATTGAATCAGTTGGAGACATTGGTTTTCTTGCGTATACCAAACTCATCCAGGATGGTGTTTGTCCAGTTTTGATTATGCAGCTGGGGTTTGAGGTCAAAGAAGCATAGAGGAGTGAAACTATTCTTAATCGAGCTATCCAATACGGGTTGATAGATCAATTCTTCAAGCAGGAGAAGATTGATAGCTTATCTATATAGTAGAGGGTGAATCACAAGGTCAAACATGCCTGGCCTAACGAGATCTGGAGTAAACCAAAAAGGGGTATTTGTGCTCAGATTTGAGCTGATATACAGTACTTCTTCTTAATATTGACACGGGTCAGTATGCTGCTTTGGAAGCAGGAAGTCAAGTCTGTCCAGTATCTGAGCTGGGAGAAATACAAAATGAATATGATTAAATTTTTTCACTGCCCTCTCCTCTTTTGTGTGATGATATAAAGGATACAAATGTGTTGCTCATATAGACCTTCATATTGTCAACTTATTTAGTGAATGGCAACTTTCTCAGCATAGCTCTTGCTTCATAGCTCTTTCTCTGCATCTTTGTAGATTTCCTTTGTATTATTTCCCTCTCTGTCTGCTTCCAGGTACAAGTGTTCAGAAGAAGTGTTGACGATAGCGGCCATGTTGTCAGTAAACAACTCTATTTTTTACCGGCCCAAAGACAAGGTGGTTCATGCTGACAACGCCAGGATGAACTTTGTGGTGCCAGGGGGAGACCACCTGGTGCTTCTCAATGTCTACACACAGGTATAAACACAACAGCTAGAGTTAAAGATACCCTGAGTTACAATCGATTCACAGTTCAGTTTACAGTTCCCAACCTCTTTGATTTGTGACCCCTGAAAACGAAGCTATAGCATCTCGCGTCACAGGTTGTAAGTTTACAAATTGAGACTGTCAACCAAAGAGTGATTAAAACCACCCGCCCTTCCTACAAATTAAACGGCTGACCCAATGATGGTGCTAGAGATAACATCAGAGGATCGTCAGAGTTATTACATTTCATCCTGCTGTGAACTTAAATGTACCAAATTTCAGTCCATCCAAAACTTGTTGAGACATATGTCAATCCGCTGGTGGCGCTAGAGGAAAAGACAGAGGATCACCAAAGTCAGTATGATTGATCCTCAGGGGACAATGAATGTCTGGGCAAAATTTAATCTAATCCATCAGGAGTCCAGATATTTCACTCTGAACCAAAATGGTGGACCGACTGACCAACATTGCCATCCTTAGAGGAAAGACAAAACCGCTTTCCTCTCCTGTCATGCATCAAACCCTCTGATTTATCTTACGACCCCTTGTGGGGTCCAGACCCCCAGGCTGGGAACCACTTTTTCACAGCTATGACCTGCAGACAGCTATTTCCTGGATCCCAGGTGTCGTACTAACTGCAGTCATGATGTCTGTCTCCCTCAGTGGTTGGAGAGCGGTTACTCCACACAGTGGTGCTATGAGAATTTCATCCAGTTCCGCTCCATGAGAAGAGCCCGAGACGTCAGGGAGCAGCTGGAGGGTCTGATGGATCGTATTGAGGTAGAGGTTGTAAGTTCCCATGGAGACAGCTTGCCAATTCGCAAGGTTAGTGACACTGAGAAATTCACCCAGAGTTTTAGCACAGTTTCCTGATGAAAACATGGAATCTGAAAGTTGGTTCCTGATATTAATAGAGTGGAAATGTTATACTGTACAAGTATGTGTTTGTGGCTCCATGTGAACTTGGGTATTTGGTTTGTCTAAGTCTGATGGGCTATGAAGTCATAGCAACTACAAATACAAGAATAGAAAGCAGAAGTAAGAACACTGAAGAGCTAAACCTGCGGCAGACAAGACCCACAGAAAAATACCATTTTCTAAATAAAATAAACACAGCTGGCATTCAGTATTTGCTTTTTTTTGAAAATGTTGTTCAACCACAGGTGTAACAGTGGGTTCAAGATAAACAACTTTAGAGATAAGTGGCAAGTGTTTGAAACTTGACCCAGTAGAAGGCATGAAATACATGGAAGCCCTCAAGGTGCTTAATTTAGCATTTTTTGGAATAGCCTGCTCCTGCTCAAGAACACTTCAGGTGAATGGATGCTTAACCAGGCTCTAGATAAAGTATACAGTTCTGCGAATTTGAAAGTCTAAGAAAATGAAAGAGGAAACCTCAGATCCTCACTGAACGTAGGCTGTGTGATAATTCTTCCCATATCACGGTCTACGTGTGTTGTGAGCACACCCATAAACCACTTGAGATAGCGGCAAGGGCGTTATTAGTTGGGTTACACCTTTTTTCATCACTTGATGCCTTTGTCTGTGTCAAAACTGCAGCCAAAAAGCAATCCCATTACTTATTTTCTTATTATGAATTAATGTTCAGTAAATAATTGACAATAAATGTCCTATAATATTTACTTATAAAGTGGCTTTAGTAGCATTATGTGAATTCCTTGTTGTAAACCGGGGGGGAGTGAATTAGTCATTTGAAGATGTTTATTATATTTTAATGTGAAATGACAGACATTTGTAGATTTACTTTTCCCATGGCATGACTAGTGTGTGACAGATGCTGTCTGTCAGTATTAATTCTGTCCATTCTAGCGTTAGTATTGTGAACACACCCAACACCACTTGGCCTCGATTACAGAAGGTGTGAACAGTCTGTGTGCATCTGTGACAACAAGAAAAGCAGGTCTGGATGTTGATGTTTGGAATGGTACCTGTTGGCAAATCCTTCATAAAATCTACCCTCAGTTTAAAACTTCTGACTAGTTATATTCTCAGGAGTCAATGCTGATATTTAAATTACAGTGTGAGTTATCTGATTTCCCTGCTTTAATTGTAGTTTCCTTGAGTAATACACTGATTTCTACCAGCACCACATTAGAAAATACAATATATTATTTCTGCATTGTCATAGTGATGAAAGCTGAAAACACTTTTTTCCTTAGTCTCTCCAGTTAATACAAAATGCTGCTGCACGTATACTAACTAGAACTAGCAGGAGAGATCACATCAGCCCTGTTTTAGTAACTTTGCAATGGCTCCCGGTAAAATTGAGAATTGATTTTAAAATACTTCTTCTTACATACAAAGCCCTTAATGGTCAGGAACCATCTTATTTAAATAACTCCTTACACCATACTGCCCCACTAGAACACTGCTAACACTCCCAAAATGCAGGGCTACTTGTAGTGCCTAGGTTCTCTAGACGTAGAATGGGAGCCAGAGCACCTTAGCTGTGGAATCAGACCCCTGTTTGGGTTTGGGAATTAACCAACATTTCCATATTTAAGAGTAGGCTAAAAACCTTTCTTTTCAGTAAAGCTAGTAGTTAGGGATGGTGTTTCTTTATTTTGTGTGGAGGCTTATAGTTGGGGCTAGGGTGTTTTATGAATTTTAAATGATTTATTTTATTTATTATTAGTTTTATAATTATGTATTGTATTGTTTTTTTAATATGTGTATCTTGTTATGTGTTCTCAGCCTTTTTATCCAATTCTGCGATCTTTATGTGTCTGTTTTGCACTGGGACCACGCAGCTGGTGATTTTACACTTTAAATAAATTTGACTTGACTTGAGTTGGCCTTGAGTTGGTCATTAAGAGAGGAGAATTTGGAAATGCGTGGTTTCCACGGGACAGTAAAATATGCAGTACATAATGGACTGAAAACAAGCGAGTTACAGCATGTTAGTGCAATCTCTCTTTAAAAAAAGTTATATCTCATTTATATGTCATTATATTGCATTTACAACCAAACTGAACTTCCACAGTGTCTAATTTATACAAAGCTCTGAGTGGCTGATTGACGCTATATAATGTGCAGCATGCAGGAGAAGAGGTCCATCTTAGAATTCTTCTTGTTCCTGTGAACTTAACTTGACTGAGTTCTCCTCCAAATAGTTTCCACTTACGGCTTATTAATCAATTTCTTTGGTTTAGTAATTACTTCACACAAATTTCCACATCAATATATGTATATGATATGTACATATTCTCTTATTATTATATTGCTCTTTATTCTTACAATGATCTTTCTGTCACTACTTGAGGTCTTCTATAGCTATTAATCACCGAACACCCTGTCCCATCTCCTAGGCGGTGACTGCTGGATATTTTTATCACACGGCACGACTGAGCAAAGGTGGCTACAAGACGGTGAAGCACCAGCAGACAGTCTACGTCCACCCCAACAGCTCTCTGTTCGAGGAGCAGCCTCGCTGGCTCATCTATCACGAGCTTGTCTTCACCACCAAGGAGTTCATGAGACAGGTCTGCCTGCTCGGGATGTGATACTGTTTACTTTTAAAGAGTCTAAATCTCTGCAAATATTTGCAGCGTTAGCAGTCGTAGTCTGTCTTTCAGCAGCTAGTCTGCTGATGTGGAAGACTCGTTAAACAGAAAAACTATTGTTTAAAGTGTAAATAACATAATCACACATTTCAGTCCAGTATGAAGGTCTCAGAATTACTGCTTGTGAGAATAAGACAGCACACTAATGAGGAAGTATGACGAGTGTTCCTGTAAAATGTTTTAACTGTATCCCTCCCTGTATGTTGACACATTAATTACCATCTCTCTTCCGGCAGGTGATTGA
This sequence comes from Micropterus salmoides, assembly GCF_014851395.1. Lineage (NCBI taxonomy): Eukaryota > Metazoa > Chordata > Actinopteri > Centrarchiformes > Centrarchidae > Micropterus > Micropterus salmoides. The sequence goes on along the minus strand of NW_024040152.1, from coordinate 8,786,072 downwards.
GATAGAGAGCGGCTGGCTGCTTGAAGTGGCTCCTCACTACTACAAGAGCAAAGAGCTGGAGGACAGCAGCAGTAAGAAAATGCCCCGCAAGCAGGGTAAAACAAAAGAGGAGCTGGGCTGAAGAGAAGACCTAGGCTCCAGGGGACAGATGGCCAAAATAAACATTCCCTTCCTCTCTCAGGGCAGGCTAAAAGTAGAAAAAGGACTGAAAGTTTGGAAATTGTGTAATAATAAAGAGGAAAGGTGTGGAAAAGTACATAAACAGCTTCATGGTTCCAACCTGTTTTCACATGTGAAATTGTTTTGTGCTGTAGCTTGATATGGCAGTTTTGAGTTTGGACCACATTAGCCTGAACACATGACACATGGAGCAGAGAGACGTGGATCACAAACTTACTGATTTAATCATAAATCAGCCGTGTCAGCTGGGCCATAAGAGAACATTAATGTACTTGGATTGGAGTTTCATTGCATCAGTGCAGACTCACTGGGTGGGTTTTTCAGCTCATTAATAAACATGAGACTGTTGGTTTGTTTTTCAGGTGCTTTCTGTTGACTTTCCCTAAATAAATAGGCTTTGTCAAATCATGCATTTGTGTTGAAGTGTAAAATGTGCAAATTGACTATAACAGACTGATATCCAAATAATCTTTTTAATTAAAATTTGAGGCTCCTGGTTTATTTTCATTTTTTTATGACAATAAAGTTTTACAACCACTTGTTTTTGTCATTTGGTTTGTAGCTCAATAATTATTTAGCACATTATTTACTATCTGTAAAGATCTACTCATTTCTTTCTGGTTTTGATTTCACTTGGATGTTCACTCTAGTTCAACAAGTTATATTTAGATGTATTTGGATAGCCTCCTAACTTCTCGTCATGCTCGTTTAGTTTTACAACAAAGGGACTGTGAGTTTGTTGACTTTAGAAATATTTGATAAAAAACGTATTTGTGCATAAAAAAGCAGATGTACCCAGATACAGATGTGTCATCTTTTCTTTTTTTTTAGTTTGGAATACCTCCACTATTTTAATTAGCAAATAAACTTTTAGCAACAAAGCTTTTGTGTTGTTTGATGACATTGTATTGTTAAACACTGTGGTGTATTCTCAGATACTCAAAAAAGCCCAGATGAAAAGGAGTAACCAGTGAGAAAACATAGCTGATCTTGTGTGGGTGGTAAACTCAGTGGTGAAGGTATTACAGGTATGAGGTGCTTATACATGCAATGTTGACAGAACTGTACCCGTCTGTCTGTTTATGCATTGACAGTGTTTTTTTTTTCTCACCATTTCATAATTCACATTACAGATACATATCATTCCATATTGTCATACCTTCATGCCACTGACATCATATGTGATAGTGAATACTTTCTTGAACAACAACAGCTGACAGATATTTCTTTGATTCTTAGTAGAATTTATTAATCAATTCAGCTGTGATCAGTGGCAGAGCTGCCTCTGAGTCAAACTATGATACCAGATTGATATGTGTTCTGCTGTGTGTGCAGACAGACATGAGATTTATCCATATATCACACAGACGGTAAAAAGCACTGACTCACTACTCCTGGACTAACTGGTTTGACGAGAGGAGAGGAAAAGCGATTGGGGTGGGAGGTGGAGGCAGACAGGAGGAGGGTTCAGAGGAGGCAGTGCTGTGTTAGTATTAGAAAACAAGATATGACAGGAAGGATAACAGAAGAGGAGGACGCGGACTGCAGACAGACCAAAGAAGTTCCAGAGTAAAGTTTTTAGTTGTTTTGTTAGTAACCTAATGAAGTTTGGCGATGTTAAGGATAAAAGGATTATTGTACTTACATCATTTTGTGGTTTCGGCGTGATTCGACATTCATCTACCTCAGCAGGTCAGTGCGTGTGTGTACAAATTATCTCTGCTGCTCTTGGCTGCCAAACTTGCAAATTGTACACTTATAACTAAACTTTTACTTAAGCAATTTCTACACTTGAAGGAACTCTGCTGCTTCACTGTTTATTGTGTGCCTCCGATGGGTTAAAAACTGAGTTAATGGCTGACTATGTAAAATGGAATGTTTGCTATGAAATTTCAAAACAATGAAGCTGTGTCACACACCGATGACACCCTAGATTTAGTTTTATTTAACAGGTCTCAGCCCACTAAGACAGCAAGATCATACAAATTCCCATTACGTCAAAAATATTTGAAGCAGTTCTGCAGTTCTCACATTAGCAGATAATTTCTGTGCAGAAAAGCCTATTAAACAAATACAGGAAGTCAATATCAAGGTACAAGCATCACATGAAAGTTTATTAGGCTTAAATGAAAAAAAAACACATAGCATTTTAATACAATAGAGATGTTAGATAGCAAGAGATTAGAAATTATTGCTTCATCATCATGAAACAGCAGTGGTGACTGTGCAGGTAAACTCCAACAGTCTGTTTCCTGCTCTCTACTTTCTGGGAGCCAGTGAACCCATCTCATCTTTTATTTTCCACAGCTCCTGTTGAAAACTTGTGAAAAAGGATCCCAGCTGGCACTCTAACATCATCCGTCCAACATGAGCGAAGACGGGGAGAGACGCAGGCCCGAAGGGAGCCAGGGCCATGGAGCCAGACAGACCCCCAATGTCAAGCCGAAACTCAGCCAGATAGGGACAAACAGAAAGGAGGACCAGCAGAAGAAGAAGCCTGCAAAAGTGAGGAGATCAAAGAGTACAGACTCAGAGAGGGGCAGGAGGAGGGAACAAGACAGGCACCAGGGAGAGAGGAGGCAACGGGGGAGGAGTGAAGAGGGCCGGGGGGGTGACAGGAAAGACAGAGGGAGCGACCGGAGAAAGGTGAAGTCCCCTGTAGATGATGTGGAGGACACTGAGTGCGCTGTGTGTTTCTGCACCTACGATAACGTCTTCAAGACCCCAAAGCTGCTGGCGTGCGGACACACCTTTTGCCTGGAGTGCCTTGCTCGTATCAACGTGACCTCTCCTGAGCTCAAGACCCTGTCCTGCCCTGTATGTCGTAAGCTGACCGAGCTCCCCCACGGCAGGGACCTGCCCCGCCTGGGAAACAATCAGGACATCATAGGCAAACTCCCACAAGACATGCAGAGGGCACTGTCCATCCGCTTCAAGCGTAGTAAGGGAAAACTTCTCCTTAAGAACCCTCCTCCTAATAGCCTGACCAAGCCTAATGTCCTCACTCTGCCCAAAAGGAGTCAGGATGCCCAGGTGACAGCTGGTGGTGACCTTCACTTGAGTGCAATGGAGCAGGGAATAGTCCCAGCCACAGTGGTAAACGTTGGCAGGCCTCCAAACAGGGTCAGAGGTCACCTATGTAATTTGTTCCGCTCAAACCAGTGCTACTACGCCGCAGTGGCGTCCATCATCACCATTACTGTGGCACTCATGCTGGTGGGGATTCTGGCCTTTGTGATCGTACCAAATGTGGTGATTCACAGACCAATGAACCAAACGTCACCGCATCCCCAAGGTGAATACGGCAGCGCTGAGACCCCTTAAAGGGGGCCGGGGATGGACGGGCAGTAGCAATGAAACAAAAGTGGAGATCGAGAATATCACACAAAACTTGTTACGATTCTCAGCGATCTTTTTACCTCCCTTTTCCTCTTGGTGAGCAATGGTGAAGGACAAACTAAGCACTGGGACACTTTCAAGCTGGTTCGGATGCCAAATGGGGAGAACAAGGAGAGCAACATTTTTAAAACAAAGGACACACAGGCTCCAAGTTACTGCATACGGAAACAGGGGAAACTTGTATGTTTGGATTCTTCTCTTAATGTGTTTGTGATTACTGTGAAAGCCAGAAATAGTGTGTATGTAAAGTAACTGTTCATAATGATTAACAAGCTGCAAAAGCTGAAATGCACTAAACTCTGTGAAGAGTATCTTTTGATTGGATCAGGTTGATTTCTATAGCTAGTTCAGGGTTTCTAGTTCTTATAAATTGTGTTTATAGACCAACCCATTGTACATAGCCATTAACAATTTATATATGTGTAAAATATTTTCTCTTTTCCCTCTAAAGAATGGACGTTTCCCCCATAACATCAACAAATAAAGCATTACTTGAGACATTCAAAGATCATTGCTCAGTATTTCCAAAACACATGATGAGAATACCTATACCTATAAACTAATTTGAAAAGTCAACTTGCTTTAACCTGTCCAGAGTTCTTAATATTTGCCAGATTACAGTATAGTAGGAGCGTCCTGTCCATTTTCTGCACAGGTGTCCTCTGAGTCAGAACAGGTCTGTTGCCTATTTCCTTTCAAAAACCTGCATGGCTTCTTTAGACACTCGATACCCTCTAGTGGTGTTAGCAGACCAGTTAACAGGGTGGCTTGAATATTATGAAGACTGGTGCAATGCAACTGGGGACCTGTGACAGTTCAATTTGTACACATATGTGTGTCAGTAAATTCTAAGTCACAGAGAAAAATACCTTAGGAGTAGCAAACTTTTTATGTAAAATACATTAATCTCCAAAGTAACTCCAGCTGTCAGATAAATGCAGTGGTATGCATTATTTCTCTCATGCTGAGGCTGACTCCTGTGTCGGGCTTTGAGCAGAGCAAATGGTGGCTGCAGTTTTCTGAGTCTCTCAGCTCCCTCCGACTTAGCCCAGTGCCAGCTTCGGAGGGTGGGATGGCTTGATCCAAGCTGTAGGCCGACTCTATACTACTACTACTCATATGCCTCACAGAGGTTTGGTCCGCTGCCTACCTTTTTCAGACCCTCAGCAACCTGTTTTCTAAAAAACAACAACACAAATCTGGTGAGTTATTGAGATCATCAGGGGGAAAGTGAGAAATATAAAAAATGCTATTATATTGTAGGCTAATTTATTTTCATGCATCTCAGTCAGTAGCTTATTTGGCAGCAGCACAGCTTCGCTCAGTCTCCTCTCGCACCGAGCAAACGCAGGCAGGATTAAGTTACTATGCTTATGGGGACGTACTGAGTCTCTGTCCTCTGAAACTTTGCATCAACCCAGGATGAGAACAAGCAGACAATAAAAAAGGAAAACAGGGTTCAAGCTTTGCAGTAATAAGATAGTTTCCACCACTCCTCCTGCTGGGAGAAGTTTTTATTGTCCCCACCAACTGTTACATGAAATATCTGCCCTTGGCGATGAGACTATAGTGGAGGAAGAGAATATCACAAAAAACTTGTTATGATTCTCAGTAATCCTTTTGCCTCCTTTTTCTCTTTGTGAGTAACGGTGAAGGACAAATAAGCACTGGAACACATTCAAGCTGGTTCAAATGCAAAATGGGGAAATGAAGAAAAACAAGGAGAGCAACATTTTTAAAACAAAGGACACACAGGCTCCAAGTTGCACATAAAGAAACAGGGAAACGTGTATTTTTGGATTCTTCTCTTAATATGTTTGTGATTACTGTGAAAGTCAGAAATAGTGTGTATGTAAAGTGACTTTTCATAATGATTAATAAGCTGTAAATGCTGAAATGCATTAAACTCTGTTAAGAGAATCTTTTGATTGGATCAGGTTGATTTACATAGCCAGTTCAGGGTTTCTAGTTCTTACAAATTGTGTTTTTAGACCAATCCATTGCACATAGCCAGTAGTAGTAGTTGATTTATACATTTGTAAAATATTTTCTCTTTTCTGTAATGAGAATGGACTTTATTTTCCATACCATCATCGAATAAAGCATTATTTGAGACATTGAAATGTCCTTGCTCAGTATTTCCAAAACACATGATGACAATAATATTTCTATAAACTAATTTGGATTTTGTTTAAAATTTAAATTTAAAATGATGGTCAGCTTGCTTTAACCCGTCCTGAGTTCTTAATATATGCCCTATTACAGAGTAGCTGGGGCATCCTGTTAATGTTTATGACACGTGTCCTCTAAAAAAAACAGGTCTGTTGCCTAATTCCTTTCAGAAACCTGCATGGTGTCTTTATACAACCTATACTTTCTAGTACTGTAAACAGGCCTGTAAACAAGGTGGCTTGAAAACTTTAAAGGTATCATTGAGAAAAATAGTAGTCAGACTTGTATGTAGGTGACATAAAGGGGAAAGCAGACAGTGGACCAAACCACAATGGACTCACAGTGTTGTTGCCCCTTTTGCGTTTGTATTGTTTTACTACTTACACAATTATTTTAATGTGTCATTATAATATTTAATATAATTTTTTTTTCAACCCCCAGATGGGGTAGATCCTGAACCCCTGACCCCCTTGCGATTTCTGCCTATGGGTGGGGGATAAGTGGTATAGCAGACCTCCTCCCCTGCTAGTTTCTCTACTTTGGTGTAGACAGCTTCTTTCACTCCTCTTTCATACTATCTGTCCTGCCTTTGCAAATATGTACATTGTTTTCATCGAAAGAGTGTCCTGTATATTGACCTGAGGAGTTGGCCCTTCTGTGTTAAGCCGTGAGTTTTTGTAGTGGTTGTTTAGTTTCCCCAATATAGGCTACAGGTCTGAACATTCCTCACTGCATTGGACAGCATGTACTAGATTGCTTTTCTTGTGTTTGGGTGTGCAGTCTTTCGGGTGATAAATGATTAAATACGAAGCATTTGCAAAAAACATCAAAATATAAATTGTTAAGGAAACCAGTGAATTCCCAGCTGGCATTCTGATAGTGTCCACAATGTCCCCATGATTAATGAGAAATGCAGGACAAATACTGTCTTTTGTGTTAACTGGCTGGTCATCACTGAAGAGCACCTGCTTATGTTTGACTGCTCTGGTGTAATTAGATATTTTCGACGATGTCAGTGTTGTAAAAATCAAGAAGCCCTGATGATGCACTATAGTATCTGCTGAGCAAACAGGATCAGAAAAATGTCTAAAATGTTGCCCTGCAGGTGAGCGTTATAAGACTTAATTGGATTCTTCTAAATTGAGCACACGCAATTTATGTTTAAGTTATTACAAAACGTCCTCTTTCAGACAAATCCCACTGATCTAACCTGCACAAAGGACAACTCCGGCTCTGGACAATGGATTACAGAGGACAGACATGACTGAGAGAGTCCAAGGCCTCAGCACCAAAAATACACACTGTGATCTAACCTTTACTTGGCTTTCACAAAACACAACCCACATTTGGACTTTAACCCGGTGATATAAGACAACTGGTTGATTTTAGAGCATTTTTAGTGTGCTTTAGTACTTGAGGATAAGCAATGCTGTGACAAGAAATACCAGTAAAACATGAAAAACAAGCAGTGTTCATAGTCTCACATTTATGTAAGGTATTCTAGGCCTCCAGGAGGATAGTTAAAATAATGGAAGTCCATTTCATTTGCTAACCCTTCTGTTTTCCCCAAAACTTATTTTGCCAAAATTGTGGAATAGACTTCCATTTGTAATGGTGGCTATAAAACCTCACAAAATGGAAATATCCAATTGCACGTTTGTTTAACTGTGAAATATATATATAATAAATAAGTATTCAGAGCTAGTATGAGGACACTTGCATCAATCCAGCTTTCTTTTATATTTTCCAGTTGTATGAAAGGCATGACTGCTCTCTGCTGAAACAGTGGTGGAAGAAGTAATTCAGATCTTTTAATTAAGTATAGCAGCAGTACAACAATCTAAAAATAATCTCTTGCATTCGAAATTCATCTTCATCTTCAAAGTGAGAGTACATACATTTTATCAGCAAAATTCACTTAAAGTATCACACGTAAAAGTACCCATTATGCAGCAGAACTGTGCCCGTCAGTGTTACATTAATATATTATATATATATAGTATTTAATATTTTTATACTTCTACTCCACTACATTTTGGAGGCAAATACTGTACTTCACTTCATTTACTTTTACCGGTTTGAGCATCTCAAACATGTATGTTAAGGTAATTCACCTGTCAGTCCGGGCACCAAGGCACTGGCTAGAAGGACTTGTTCACTGGGCTCTGCACAAACTAGATTTTATTTTGAAATGGGCCATTTGGCATATTGAGTAGGATACTTTTGGTAATTTCAGTATATATAAGTACATAACAGTAATTTTGTGGGCTATGACCTACTTTTACTAATGTTTTCAATGCAGGACTTTTACTTTTAATAGAGTATTTCTGCGCTATGCGTAAAAGATTTTAGCAATGGTGACCAGCTGATTAATTAACTAAGCTTAAAGACTGGAAACAGGGGGAAACAGCGATCTGTCCAAAGATAAAAACCCACCTGTCTGCATTTCTAAAGCTCACTGAAGCTAACACATTTTATCTCTTTTGTGTACAAACGTTATAGCCTACATTAAAACCTTGCCATTTAAATCTGTGCCCAACTGGATGGACCCAGTTACTTCCGTAGCTGCTAGTTAAATGGTAAATTGTCCTTGTTACACTTACACAAGTTAAAATGTGTAGTGAGTTTAAAGTTCAGACATGTGATTGGCAAAGGGCAAAAAAGCAGGAAAATATATAGCAGCAGGACCCATATCAACAACTTATTTGGTGGATGTGTTGCAGTGGAATCAAAGACAAGTGTCTAATCCACTGCGCCATCGCAACCTCTCAACAGCTAAATGTGCAACATGAAATAATTGAGTCTATAACTAAATAATATAACTACTAACTTTCAAATTAGTTCAGTAAAGGTTAATAGGTTATTTTTAATGAATAAGAGACAGCAGCAAAGGTTGTCACCTGTTAAAACCTGGTGGCCTAACTGTTAAAGAAACACTTATATTATTCAGGAAACTCTGATCAAACAGTCAGATCAGTCTCTGTCTGTTGATAAACTGTAGGAAAAAGTTTGACATTTCAACTCTGGCAGCGTATAGATAGCCTATAACAAGCAATAATCAAAACATAGGCCAACCCAATTTATCCGATCCTTATTGTCAACTCCGTTTTGGGTGTTGAGTTTTAAAAGGTTACAACAAACTTAATGTATTCCAGTGTTGTCCTTCAAATGTAAAACTGCAGGGTTTTAAGCCAGACAATTGCATTAGAAAGTTAATTAAACCATTGTTTATCTCCTCTTTGTAATGTGAAGGAAACTGACACCTCTTTGTTTAGTGTCAGAAGGATCCTTTTGTCTAACTTCTTCATAGACTCCTAAGATTGGGAGTCGACCGTTTTGGAGACAACCCCTGTTGCGCTGTATGACTAGTTGGTAGAGCAAGGACTGTGTATTCCTGTAGATCAAAAGGGGTTCTAAGTCTGGGGTCAGCGCTCTTTTGTTCGACCAAAAGCAACGTAGAACAGTAAGGTACACCCTTCCTAATTGGGTGACGAAGAAGTAAAAGTAGGTGGTGGCGCATGGTGCAACCGGCTCCAGATGTTCAAATTCAGATGTGTGGGAGACCTGGGTTCGATTCCCACTGTGAGACATCCACCATTGTGTCCCTGAGCAAGACACTTAACCCCTAGTTGCTCCAGAGGCGTGCGACCTCTGACATGTATAGCAATTGTAAGTGGCTTTGGATAAAAGCGTCAGATAAATGTAAATGTAACCAAACGACCAATGGCTACGGTCCTGAGCCATTTGGAGGAAAAAGGACCCGCCCACATACCTGGAGGATATTAACAACCTATTTGATAGAATGGACTGTAAGCTGTGAATTTGTGAGGAAAAGCAACTTTCCGGTCCACTGCTGGGGGCGGCAGTAACCTCATGACTGGAAACTGTACATCTTTACAGAGAAACTTCTTCTGTAATGTCATCTCTTTATTCACTAATTTTGTAATTAAATATTTTTGTTAATTTTAATTTGGACCCAGTTTCTCCTTTCTCAAAATCTGAAAACGCAACATGGGCAAGGTACTCTGAAATAATGTAGTTATTACCAACTAGTTACTTAGCATATACTCCTTAAAAAAGTAATATTAGCTACTCTACTTATTACTGGGTGATATAACGCAACTCTCTCCCGATGAGTCCAAGCATCACTGGCAGCAGCGGCCGTAGTTTCATTCTAAGTTTCACGTTGCTGTTGCTTTAGCTGATGCTTCAATAAGCCTAAGTAGAAATGTGGAACTGTTCGCGGTCAAAAACATTTTTGCTGGTCGCACAAAGTTTACAACGGACGACAATGTTCTTTACTGGGACACAATAATGGCGTTACTTACGTTAACGTTACTTACAGCTGTTGAAAAACAGACTGTGACTGTGGTACACACTGCGCAGGTGTGGAATTGGCAGCTGAACACAAAGGAACATCCTTGTTGATACTTGGAAAGGAAGAAAACTTTACACACGTCAGCCTATAGATGTCCTTTCCATTTCACTCGGCCAGCTCCTGTACCACCCACCCTTCTTTTTTTAAAATTACAGATCTGCATGATTCACGTGGGTTAGATTTTCAGGTCGTAAAAACTGGAATTCCGGATTGCTGAAATAGTGTAGGTTACATTACAGATAATATTATGCAAAAACAGGATCACAGTTCCTATTCGTTTGTCCTACTTCAACCTACCAAACCAAAAACCAAATACACATTTGCCTATCCACACTCCCTGAAACCAATGCAAATTACATGCACTTCCTCTGCAAGGTGAAGCTGAAAAACATATTGTCGCATTAGCTAGGTCTCTATTAAATTAAAATCCACATCTGAAAAACTCTCTGTCTCTTCATTACAATATTTCAAACAGCCACAGTGTGTAAAAGCGGAAAAATAACTCTTTACAAAGACACCAAAGGCAGCTTAATTACATAGCTTAATTAGCTCAGCAGAGAGCAGTTCAGACGAAAGTGTTGTGTAATTTCTCAAGGTGACAGTTAGGGCGGGACTTCCCGTGACTGCCTGCTAACCAGGAAGTCGTCGTGTTAGTTTATCTCCTCCTCCTCTTCCAGTTTTGCGAGAAACGGGAAAAACTAAGGGGCGTTAAGTTGTTTTAATAGCGGGGAAACTAGCCGGAGAATAGTTTTATTCTGGCTCCACAAGGCCTCACGACCCCTGTCGTTTAACTTTGCCGGTTGTCATCGAAGAAACGGCGGAGAAATGGCCACAAGAGGAAGAAGTAGTCACGCTGTCAAGGTATGGGCTAATTTCAACACTCTCCTTCTCAAGCTACAGTATTTACAGTCTGTCGAGTATAACCTGTCTGACGAGCAGCAGCGAGGGCTGCAGTCAGCGTTGGTAGATGTTTTTCAGTCTTACTAAAACGCTGTTTGGCTTATTTGACGAGACAGCCACAGGTGATAAGAGAAAAATCGATCAGAGACAGTTGGGTGAATCAGCACTCCAGTTTATACAAAGCAACTTCCTACGAAATAGAAATTAACGCACACTTGCATGATTTCTTGATTTCATTAAAAAATAAATGTGGCTCAGTATTATTTCCACTTTGTAGTCACCTTTATTGCAATCTCTATTTTATTTTAAGTGTGTTCTTATTATTTCAGGTGGAAGTTAAAAGTTGAGGATCTGCCAGAATCACCACTTTTCTCCAAGATGAGTCCTGCCCTTCCTCATATTTCATCCATTTTAGTCTTCTTTGACACTGTATTGTGTCCTTATAACTTTAGTTACAGCCCAGTTTGCAAACAAGGTACAACCTCAGATCTTTGATTATGCGCTTGTGATGATACACAGGTTGCCCTTAGCAAATCCCATACCTATTGTCTGTAGCAAGGACACGTCTTTCTACTCAGACCCTGTCCTCTTGAACCCACCTCCCTCCCTTTGAGTTACTGGGCCATGATCCGTAAGAAAGGCTCTCTCATTCTCTGTGGTACGTTCCTGTTTGTCACCTGGAATGCCATACTGGTGCTTCTGCTCTGGGGCAGACCCCTGCCTGGCCAGTTGGGCGAGTCTGGCCAAGTGGAAAGACCAACCAGTGATATTTTGGGAGATCTGCTCCAAATGGCAAAGTCGTTCGAAACAGAGCTTGAAATGCAGAAAGAAATCCTGGAGGAGATCCAGAATCATCAGTCACTGTGGCAGCCATCAAACAGAGACAGACCAAAGGTCGTCGCCCCCCCTCAGCCTGTCATTCCTATCCTTGTAATCGCCTGTAACAGGGTCACGGTGCGGCGCTGCTTGGACAAACTCCTGCAGCACCGTCCTTCATCAGAGCTTTACCCAATCATAGTGAGTCAGGACTGTGGACATGCAGAGACTGCTGAGGTGATTCGTTCGTATGGAAATCAAGTAACTCATCTGAAACAGCCGGACTTGTCAGATATCTCTGTGCAGCCACAGCACAAGAAGTTTCAGGGTTACTACAAAATATCCAGGCATTACCGATGGGCTCTCAATCAAGTGTTCAAGACCCTTTCTCATTCCTCTGTTGTGATTGTAGAAGATGACCTGGAGGTAATCACATCATCAATTAATAAATTATTTTTTTTAATAATTCAATAACACATAGGTTCTATATTTCACAGCCTTTAAGTTATTGTATCATTAAAACAGCTGATTTGATTTGGTGAGAGGGGTCATGTAAACTGAAATTAAATTATTTATCTCCTACTCTAGGTGGCGCCAGACTTCTTTGAGTACTTCAGAGCCTTGCTGCCACTCCTGAAATCTGACTCCAGTCTGTGGTGTGTGTCAGCGTGGAATGACAATGGCAGGGATGGCTACGTGGATCCAGGAAAGGCTGACCTCCTCTACCGAACAGATTTCTTTCCCGGTCTAGGGTGGATGCTCCTCAAGGAGGTCTGGGAGGAGCTCGAGCCCAAGTGGCCTGCTTCCTTCTGGGACGACTGGATGCGTCAGCCAGAGCAGCGCCAAAACCGTGCTTGTATACGCCCAGAGATCTCCCGAACTTTAACCTTTGGCCGGCAAGGAGTGAGTCTTGGTCAGTTTTATGACAAGTACCTACGTTACATTAAACTGAATACCGAATTTGTGCCTTTCACCAAGTTAAACCTGAGTTACCTGCAGGAGGTGACATATAGAAACGCTTTTGAGAAGGAAGTTTACAATGCTCCTGTGGTTTCGTATGAAGATGTTAAGCAGGGGCAGCTAAAAGGACCTGGGCCCTTCCGCCTGCAATACTCAAGTAAGGACAGTTTCAAAGTGATGTCCAGAAACCTGGGAATCATGGATGACTTGAAGTCTGGAGTCCCGAGGACAGGATACAGAGGGGTTGTCAGTTTCATCTCAAGAGGACGGAGAATCTACTTAGCCCCTCCTCCAGGATGGACCCAGTATGACACCACCTGGAGCTGATGATCCAGAAGACAGCCTATGTGCAGTTGCCTTTTTGTAATCTCTAAATGTCAGTTCGGGAAAGCATTCCAGACCAAAGACTGATGTTTTTTGTCCTTTTTGATTAAATGATATGTGCTCTAGTTTATTGTCCTTGACAATGCGGAATGGTTTGCCGCTCTTTATGGTTTAGGGTTATTGCCAATGCCACTCAGGTCTTTTTCATTATTCCAAAACATTTAATACAGTGTTGGATACAGCCTAAACATTTTGTGAGACATAACTGCTGAGACTGCAAAATCTATTTTTATATTATGCTAATTGTGCACATGACAATTTATTAATGCATTCAATGCAATCACCTGCATTTTCTGGTAGCCTGTATGTTTGTCTTGTACAAAGATGAAAACATCTGTGGTATGATTGCTTATGGTGGTAGTGACTGGTCATTACTGAAGCATAATCTTTCATTTCATTCTCAGTGTTTATGTTGCGTTTATGAAAATCATTTCTTGCTTACATTTAAATGTCAAATAATTTTGTTTGATGATTCTCCAATGTAGTACTTGTTGCAGGTGTTACCTTGCAAACTATGGCATTTGTGTGTTTGTATATTTTCAGAATAAAAAACAATATACAATTTTGCTTTTTAATGAGTTGCTTAATTCAATTTTACAGAAAGCCTTTATCTAATACACTACAGTATTACCCAGCAATTTATGCCCACTTAGGAAGTTATTACAAACTTAATCTGTGCAGCAAACGTTAAAACCCACTGAACACTATATGTGAGGCTGAATTTGGGGAAATTTGTAATTATAATCCACAATTTTCATAATGGAATGGTGCAACCATAAAAATATGGAGTCGGATCAAGCAGACATAATATACGTGGGTGATACTGTCGGACAGTGTGGAATAAAGGAGAATTTTGTGCTACGTGGGGGGGAAACAAAATGGAAATGAGACACTAGATTTATAAGAAGATGGTGATAACACGGCGTTTTCATAAGTCATCCATGACAGGAATGTTTAATTTTACATATGAGCGTGTTGGTGGTCGCTACGGTAGCCGCCCTGGGCCAAACGTAGCGCTTCCTTTCACCAAACTCGTCTGTTTACTTCATTTGTAATGATGGTGTGAGACCGAAACCGCTAGCTAGCTAGCCTAGCTAAAGTATTGGAGAACCCGGTAAGAGATGGGGGAAAAGACACATGTGATGGGTGGACATACTGATTGGCCACCTTTTACTTTTGATCCCATGACAGTTATTTGTTCTAACCTGTTTGCTATCAACAAAGCAACCGTTCAATTCTAACTGACGGTGTTTAGCGTGCTAGCTGCAGGCGAGGCTAGCTTCAGTGGGTTCGTGTTTCGGGGTGATTTTGATATGGCAGATTGCACAACAGTCGCCACCACTGGAATTATTTTCTAATTTAACCCTGTAAAATAAGTCTCAATTGTTGTAAATAGGATTTTTGGGTTAATTAGCCTTCACGTCTGCTGGGGTAGCTAACGCTGCTGCTAGCGAAACTGTCCGGCCTGGAATGGAGCCAGGCGACTTGCGAGAGAGCCCCGCCGGGTCCGGGGAGTCAGATGCTGGGGATTGGAGGGAGGTTATTCCCGGTGGGGATGAGGAGGTCAAAGCTGCCGAAAGTAATGGAAACACACTAGAGACGGCCCTTAGGGACACCTGCGAGGAAGTCGAAAATGACAAACAAAAAAATGTGGGAGAGCAATTGCACAGTCCATACGAGGAGGAACTGGACCCCAGAATCCAGGTATGAAAGCCAACGTCTGATTTCTGCGCTGGTAGTAACGGTAGTCATTTAACCTGCCCAACCTTAAAATAGACTGACATATTAATTAGCCGGCCTGTATAATCATTGTTAACGGTACCTGGGTAGGTAATACTGGATTGCTTTTGGTTAAGCCTAACTGAGAGGTAGCTATGAATAAGAACATTTGATGATTTGTTTTTGTGGTAAGTGTTAATACTATAATCTGAGCAAATCCGGTTGTCAGATCATAAGTGATTATCTTGTCAGTTGACACAAAACTGCCCAAACATGTCCTTTGCATCATGGTTAACATATATGTGAAGTACATGTCATTCCAGTTCTTCACATACATTACAGTAAAACAATTATATACAAACTGGAGCTAATTTCACCCAGACCATATATGTTAGAGGAGTTAAAAGTTAATAAAAGCCTAAAGCAGTATATTATTTTTTATTTTTTCCCACAGGAGGAGTTGGAGCATCTCAATGAAGCCAGTGCAGAAATAAACAGACTAGAACTGCAGTTGGATGTAAGTAAAAATACACTTTCCACCCAATTAGGTACGATTGTTTAGTCTTTGTTCAGCACATGACAGAAAAATATGGAAAACAGATTGAAAAAAATTGCTTTGATTTTGAAACAAAACTCATGGGAAATATGCAAGAACATGTACTAACACTGTGGGAATTGCTGGAGTCTGACTCTGTTGTTAAATATTTTAGTAGTCTACCCAGAAGCTGCTAATCAATATGATAATTTTGTTTTCTCTAAGCATAAGCTCTCTAAAATGGAAAATGTATCGGTGCTCATAGTGTGATACTCAGTGAAGTGATTGCTCACTTGCAGCCATACTTGTGTGTGAAACCTAATCAGTCATAAATCTAATCTTGTCATTTTTATGCATTAACCATTAAGGATGCCAGATCAGGGTACCGGAAGATCCTCACAGAGTCTGCCAGGAAGCTTAATGCTCAGAGCTCTCAGCTTGGTGGCTGCATAGAGAAGGCAAGACCCTACTACGAAGCTCGTCGCCTTGCGAAAGAGGTACACACAAATAATTTGTATATAAAAATTTTTACATACATTTATGTACCCCACATGTTTAAAATATTGTTCAAAGGGTAAACTTGAGTATGTGTGCCTCATAGAAATATTCTCTGTCAGAAATATAGTTTATTATATTGAGACACAAGAGTTTACAATACTTAAATTAATGTATTGCCAAGACATGCTGTCATTTATCCTGGTACCAAAAAAATTCTAGCCTCTGTAAGCAAGGCCTTCTGAAGTCTTCTTAGAGTAGGTACTTTGTTAGTACCAGATCCAGGAGTTCTGCTCCGAGCAAGAGAATTATTTTACTTGTTTTAATTTGGAATTAACTAGCGCAAATCATTATGAGCCAAATATAAACATGCATTAACGAGAATTTTATGTACAGCTGCTCGACGTTCTCCCGGATCTATTCTTCATATGTGTTAAATTCTATTTATAGCTTTGTCATCATGATTGTCCATGCTGTAATTTTGTGTTAGTCTATTCTGTACACATCACCACTATTGTGTGTCTGTCCTTGCTGGAAGAGAGATTCCTCCTCTGTTGCTCTTCCTGTGGTTTCTTCCATTCTTTCCCCACCACGTTAAGTTTTTTGGGGGCAGTTTTTCCTTCTCCGAATGGATGAGGACAGAGGATGTCGTATCCTGTACAGACTGCAAAGCCCCTTGCGGAAGATTTGTGCTGTTGGGCTATATAAATAAAATTGACATAGCTATTTTATTGCTTTGGTTTGGACCTGCAAAAGCAACCTTTGGTCCTCTTCCTAATTCATCTTGGGTTGCGCTGATCACAAGTGGAAAGCTCCCAAATACAGGAGTAGCTCGTAGTCGTTTTCATTGTGCATATAGCCTTAGAAAATCCTGTATACATTGTTCTTTACATATGCCAAGCAACATAGACACAATGTTGATTGTTCTCCATATTGCTGTGATTTCAGTTGCAGTGTTTCCCCTAGGGTGGAGTTGTAGCAGCAGAGTTGAAATTTTGTTTGTGCACGTAGTATGTCTGAATATAAAACCCTAACACAACATGTCGGGAGCATCGTTCTTGTGTCCAGGAGCATGCGATGCACATTGGAATAGCTTAGGGCTGAACGATGAATTGCTTTTGCAATATCGCAATATTATGCTTGCCTATTAAACACGAGAAGCGTCACTTGGTTTTATTCTCATTGGCCTACTTTTGAATTGAACCTCAAACTGAATATCTTTTGAGTTTTTTGTTGAGAAATGGACTCATAGGAGATTTGAACTGAGATAAAGATGCATTAATTGGTGGTTAAACTGTGGGTTTTGTATTGAGCGCTGTATAATACACTGTGGTGAACTTTGTTTTTCTTGTGGTCTGTAGGTAGGCCTACCTGATGATATAATATATTTAATGCCATGACTTGACTCTCAAATTATTTTTCTTATATTATTATAATTAGATTTTTTTTTCTCCACCATTGCTTATAATAATAATTCATGCGTCACCTAATTTCATCATAACACAGGCCTGACCCACAAGAAAGAACAGTGTATGTGTATATCAATATTGTTTTAGTCGTGCACTTGATTTATTCCTTTTTCCGTTTTGAATAATACAGAAGGTAAGGAGCTTAAAAATGAATCGCATAATAAATCGCAATATGTGGGGGGGGGATTCACAGGTTGATTATCTTCCAAAATCAGCCCTAGAATAGCTTAAAATTTAAGTGTTTTCCCTTTTTTATGTGAGCTTTACATGAATGTTTAGGTGGTGGTGGTTGTAGTCATGGTTTGGTTACGTTTTCCAATGAAAATTCATCATATTGGGCCATTATTTTCACCATATCTCTGAACAAATACTTGGAAAAGCTAGAGCAGATAATAAACAACACCCAAAAATCAGTCTGCTGGGGAGGAACTACAACCATTAGATTTGGGGAAAGTCATTTGGTTGGTTGTGATGTTCTCCACAGTGATTTTACATTTATGGCACAGCATGTTTTGGGCAACACCCCCTAAACCCTGTTAATATGACCTCAGAATCATTATAGATAGGATTGTTCATGTTTGCCTTTTGTGTCTTCATTTTACTGCTTTAGACATTTATCTGTATAGACATAAATATAGGCAACATGAAAAACCTCCTCCCTCCTGAGGTGCATTTTATTTGCACATCAAAATCGCAAAAGAAACGTCTCCCCATTAACTTAAAAGCATTAGTTTGTATCACTGATTAACTTTTGCTAACCTCAGCTCCTCCAGTCACCACCGTCCTTTCTTTTCCTAACAACCACTCTAAAGTATTTTTCACCTGAAAAATACTTTTGGATGAACTAGTCTGTACAGGACAGAGCTGTAGGCTGAACTAGTTTAGTCTAAGTGTGTACCTGATGTTCTCAACATTGGACCAGTGGGTAGTAAAACAGCTACCAGTTACTTTCTGTATATTGAGCTAATGTTAAGTTACATAGCAGCTAAAGACGCAGTCTACTGTAGAAGTGTTCCTGCTCAGCTGCGCAGTCTAAAGGGGAGGGGAGATGTTAGCTAGCACAAACAGGCTTCACTTTTCCAGCAGGTGGGGAAACATCAAACAGACTTTTCTTGGTCTTGAGAAGCTGGCACACCGTAACAGGCAAAGAAATTTACTGCCAGAATATTTTCCTCTGTTCGCGTTCACCGTCAGTTTCTGCTGATCGGAAATCAAAGTTCGAAGTTACGCTGCTCTTTTAACAGCACCTGTCACGTAGATGTCTTTTGAAGAATGAGAAGAGGAAGCAAGCCAAGCGATGAGTGTTACTGTGCTCACATAGTGTGTGAGTGAAAATTAGTAGCGCATTGATATAATAATGAATGAGTGAAATTTTAGTAGCGGTGCGTCGCTGCCCGTGAATGCACATAGGGGATACACTGAGTTTTCAACATCTTAGTCATCTAAGTAAAGCTGAGGGAAGGGGACTCATTCAATATGCTTGTGAAATTCTTTCTGAACTGTGACCCATCTCGATGTAAACCTGCACACAATTTGGATACAAGATACTTGTTTTGTTCCTTCAGGAGCTCTAGTTGTGTGATATTTGCCTCATGGGAAATTGTTAACAATTTATACAAATTTAAATACAATTTGTAAGGCAATTAATTGTTTTTTGCATTTACCTTACCTGTTCTTATATTTATTTTCCTAATGACTTAATTACATTAAACATCAAGTTTCAAATCAAGTATGATGGTATTACAAATACAGTTTGACAGAGATCTGATTGTAATTGGACTTAACAGAACACAGGGTCATGTCCCTGTCATATTCCACTTCTGTAGGCTGCAAAAGTTTTGTCTGCTCTCTGTAGGCACAGCAGGAGACCCAAAAGGCAGCTTTGAGCTATGAGAGAGCGGTTTCTATGCATACAGCTGCCAGGGAGATGGTCTATGTGGCAGAGCAGGGCCTGATGGCTGATGGCAAGAACACCCTGGATCCCACCTGGCAGGAGATGCTCAATCACGCTACCTCCAAGGTAACACAGAGGAGGCGGCACACATGAGGTTATATGACATCAGACCTGGGTTTAGTTGGCCACGTACAGTAGGTGCAGGATAGTTCTGGTGTCCCAAATTGGATGATACATAATTTCCAGGAAGGTTGAACACTCACTGGAATGTACAAAAAATGAGAGTGCGTCTAAACTGTGGTGGATAGTGACCATAGAAATAAAACGTGCAACTTAATCAGTGTAAGTTCATTATCTTGTTTATTTGAGCATTTTTACATTCAAGAGCACGCCACCGATTTAGCATTGCATTCCTATAACACAGACTTACAATTGATATTTATTAAAGGATAAAAGTCAATGCAGCAGGACCAGAGATATCATCTTTTTTTCCTCACACATTCTTCATTGACAAAATCTGCCACCGACATTTCTTTCAATGCAACTTGACTGCCGACAGTTTAGTCGGGGATTGGGGTGTGCGGCTTATGTAGTCTTGAGCAAATTTTCCCGTACTCCCCAAGAATTGTAAACAAACTTTGATGTATAAAATCGGTGGAGTTCCCCTTTAGATTCAACAGCTTTGCAGAGAGGTGACATGGAACTCGGGGGGGGGGCCTAAACACCCTGCTGCTGCATGTCTCTCACAGGTGAACGAAGCCGAAGAAGAGCGACTACGCAGTGAGAGGGAGCACATGCGTGTCACACACGCTTGTCAGGAGGCTGAGGCCCGGGTTCAGATGCTGCAAAAGTCCCTCAAAAGAGTCATTGTGAAATCCAAACCTTACTTTGAACTCAAGGCCCAGTTCAACCACATACTGGAGGTAATGCATACATACAGAGTGCACATGTTCTGTGCAGTGGACCATGTCCTCTCTCATTTACAGTTTCCTATTCTCACAAGAAGAATCCCGTTCTGCTTGTTGTGAATATGCTGCTGAGTTGGCAAACAATGCTGTAATATAATCTGTATCTTATGGATTTACGGGAGGTCACTGGTAGGTTGTGGCATAAAATCAATATTGAAATTGATGATGTGCCTTCTGTGTGACTCCAGGAGAACAAGGCCAAAGTGCTGCAGCTGGAACAACACGTAGCCAAAGTGAAGACCCGCTATTCCATCGCCCTACGAAACTTGGAACAAATTAGCGAGCAGATCCACGCTCAGAGGGGAAGGGACCAGGCCGAGGGAGGATGCCCCACGTCTGTGGTGGGCGGAGTTCCCCCATTGGAGCCGAGTCCGACATCAAAGTTAAACGAGAAGGTGGAGCCTGCAGCGGTGGTGCGACGGGGACAAGTCGAGTGGATGGAGCCATCGACCTGGTGGAGAAATACAAGGAGAAGGAGAATGAAAAGGAGAGGGAGCGGGCGGGGTCTGATTCCCTTTCAGTGTTCAGCCTGCAGACAATCGCTTCCGACTTGGAGAAATATGACTCCATTGAGCATCTCGGGAACCTCAGCGATGTAGGCAGCATGACTGGGGATGAGGGGGAGAAAGAGAGAGGCCCAGTAATTGATAGAAGAGACAAGCTGACGGAAACATCCGCCAAGGAGCGCCAGCAGCAGTTCTACAAGCAGCACCACCGAAGCTTCAGTTTGTGAGGCTGTTACAGGTGTAACGGCTATAAACAGCGCAAAAGTACAGTGTGAGTGATCAATAAAGTACAAGTTAGGGTAAACATCCCTAAAACATGGGTACCAACCAAAGTATAAGACAGCGGATTAGCTGCAAAAATAAAACTGCAGCGATGCAGTTCTAGGTGTAAATAAGCACACATAAGTTAACTGACAATTCTAAAGCGGGCACTGATCTATAGTTAACATTGCAGCATAGTTAGAACACTACTTGAATCTAAAGAGCTTTCAACCCTTCAGGACAAGTATACTGTATATTCACCCCCCTGTGAGGGATTCTGAGTAGAATTTGTTCCTCGAGCGCGAAGCATGAAAATTCAAACGCCCCGTTTGAACAGACATATTTAGAGAAGGTGTCATTTCTTACTTTGATACGTTGATTTAATTTGGTGAGACTGGTGAAACAAGTTCTGCTATTGTTTCTACTCCAGTCGTGTCGAGTCTTATCAGCGATTGCTTCAAGGTAGAGAGGGGTGGCAGGGTCTCTCCATACACACACTGTATGTAGATCCACACTCATGTCCACCATCAAGTTAGTGTGTAGGGAAAAATGACAAAAACGATTCTTTCAGCGGAGAGTGAAAGCATGTTCGTATTTACATTTCATATATTTATTTCCGGTAACATGCTGAAAGTAGTGCTTAAATTATTTTTGGCACGAGAGAATGCGTTTTTTGAAAATTCCTGAAAAGATGAATGGAATCAATAGAGTCTGAATATTGATAAGAGTCTATTTGACTCTCCACTCCGAGAGCATGCACTCCTGTGTGGCTATTAACGCGGACATTTATGACGTGTATTCAGGGCTATATGCTGAAACAAACACTGACACCATTAAAGCTAAGATGATGAAGCTCAGCCAATGTGTATAATTTGGATATTGTTTACATTTGTAGAAGTGGATTGCATTGGCAGCTAATGCATTTCCTCCTTGTTTTGCCTTTTTAAAGAAATTGCCCTGTAATTTGAAGTGTGCCTTGACACAGAACAAGTAACACATTTAGCATGAGTAGTACTTTGTTGTAAACTCATCTGTAGTTCTGTTTAGAACAATTTAAAGAACAAGTGTGTGCCCTTTCATGGTTTGTTTTTAAAATATATCTTTTAATAATCACCCAGGCACTGTTCCCGACAAGACTTGAAGAGTTATGATTTCTTTTTTGTGTTGATTTCTGTATTTTCTTTTATGATATTGTACTTTGATTGTCAAAGTGTATGATGCAAAACAATGAAGTCAAGAAATGACTTGTAAATGTATGTAATTATTACAAAGCTGGAAAATATTGACATGTACAGTTACACGTGTCACTGATTTGAATATTTGACAAGATTGTTGTACAGATGTTCTGGATACCCACAGGTTGTCGTATGTATTTAAATCATTGTTGTTGCAGTTTATCTGAAACACCTCACCATTACTTTTTTCTTAACAATTAGTCTTCACCATTTTAATTGCATTTGTGAATTAGCCAGAATGCCATTGTTTCCAATTAATGCATCTTCATACCTAACAATCAATAAACCTCATCATACTTCTTGGGCTTATACTTCCTATATTTTGATATTTATGTGATATTTTGTAGGGCTTATTGTAGAATTGTATGTCAACAGGCAGGGTAGGATGTGAGTTTCTGTTTTACTGACTCAGGAATAGGGATGGTAGGAGACAGAGGGAGAGGTTATGTCTTCCCCAGCCTTCCTTCAATTATTCAGCAGATGTATAAATATGAAGCAGGATGCTGATCTCAGAATAGATGGCAGAAGAGGAGCAGAGAATGGTGGGAAAGGCACAAAAGGGGGACATGGAGGAGTCCATGGACTTTGATTTAATAGATGGCCAGTGTTGTAGAAATGACTGACAACTGCTTGGTTGACTTAACTCCAAAGAGCTTTAGAAAAAGGCTTAACAAAGTAGTCACTATTAATACCACAGCACCATATCTGCACCTCCATCCGTGTCTAGTCCTCCTGTCGCGATATAATTATTCACCGTGGGATAAATCCTCAAGCTTATCATAAACCCTATGCCTCCTCGTAAGATTCATTATGATATTTTCTGTTGTGGGCCTGCACGTTAACGTGTTTCATCTGGGGTGTGTGTGTGTGTGTGTGGGGGGGGGGGGCTGTTACGCACGGTGCGTCTCCATCATGACGTCGTGAATTAGCTCAAGATCGTAGAGGGGGAGAGAAAAAAAGGAGGGGAGTGTGTGGTGTATCGGTGTTTCGTCGCTTATGGGGATGCGTTTGTATATAGTGCATGTATATTTTTTTGTATGGACCTGTCATTTCTTACCTTTGCCATGCCTAACTGCAATACCTGGAAAAACCCCGAATAAGATACGTTTTGTTTTTGTAACATTCTGTTTTACGAACGGAGCAGCTTGCACATTTATAGCCATATTAATACAGCCATAAAAATCGTTGCAAAGATGCATATTTTTACCAAATAATCCGACACCGGGCTTTCCCTGGCGGGTCCCATCCGGAGGACGCACTGTTATCTTGACCGAGCGCTTCGATACTAATAGTAAGTACACATGCTACGGCTTTGCTTCAGGGGGCTATATGCTACTGTTACTGTAGGTTGCAATATTAGACTACATCTATTCAGAAAATGCCCCATTTCCCATGAAATAATGTAGACTATGCCAAATCCGTTCTTCATTGAGTATGCAAAGGCCATACATTCTCGATGGGCACAGGCCAGATTTGTTTTGAGTTCCTTAAACCATCACCATCCAGTCTGCATTTACCTTTTTGTGCGTTACGAAGAGAGGATAGCGGGATGAGATTTTACACCTTTTTGAACAACACGCCGCCGGTTTAAGCAAATGACATGTTTTTCTAGACGCTAGTTTTGAGATCCATCATATGGGGACCATACGGGCTTGTTAATATGGTCGGCCTTCCTCTACAGGCCATGACGGATTCTCTTGTCAACAGCCGACAAGTAACTACCGGCTGCATACGGTTGGTGGCACCCTTACTGTGACCCTCACGTCTCAACAGTTCATGCTCAGCCATGCACAAATGTACAGCATCTGGGTCTATGTGCAAGTACCCCGTGTGGAAATAGCCACTACATGCATTTCAGTAAATGTGAGTTCGGTGCTGCAATGGACAGGTACATCCCTTTCCATCGCAGCTTCCGGCATTATGAACACACAGGGAAGTAGGCAGCAGTGACATTAGAGGAGGAAGTGAACGTGGATGGGCTGTAGGTGTTTTTGTAATATGGCGTTTTTACAAGGCTGCAATGTTTGGGAGCGGTGAAGACGCTGTCCGTGGTGCTGAAGCCTTAATTGCATTTAAAGCTTGAGGCTAGTTGACGGCCCCCTTCCCCCCTGTCTGCTTGGTGCTGCTGCAGCCACAGTGCTGATGGAGTTAGCTGGCTTCGTGCTGGTCAGGCTGCCTCGCCTGTGCTACACTCACTCACGTATAGTTTGCTTTTATCCGGCTCAGTGTGTGTTCGCTGATATTAATGACTCCTGCTGGGCTGTCCTTTTTCTCCCCCATTTCTCTCTACTGCCTCCCCTCCCTCCTTCCCACACAGGACAAAAGCACACACTGTACGCTGCCAACACACACACACACACACACACACACACACACACACACACACAGACGTAATACACACTCTCTGGTGGTGTCTACCTCCTGCATGCTTCTTGTCAGTGAACTCTAAAAATACACTGGATAATGCTAATGAAGTATCCAGCCGAGTTTGTCTGTCTTCCACAAGCAAGCCTCGCTGCCATCTGTCTCCCTCACTGCCTCAATGTGGGCCCCAAACTTCACCACACAAGTGTGAGAGTGTATGGATATGTTTATGTTTGTGCATGTGTGACAACCTCATAAAGCAACATTTATTATTCAAAACTGCAAATGAGCAGCTAAATACAGTAGTGTGTTTATCATTGATACTACCAGCACTGGATGTTCTGTGGCCTAAAGGACTAAATGGTGTTTTGATGTTTTGCTTGTTAGCATAGCACACTCATTCTGTGCTCATGAAATGTGCACATTAGTCAGTGAGATGGCTAAGTGGCCTGTCGTTTCACCTTCCTTGTAAAGCAGATGGAGTCCTTGTACTATTGAGTTAATGTAATAGTTTGCTCTATTTGCTATTTGTTGATATGGCAGATATTATTTATTGATATAATTGTAGATCCACTCTTCATTTAAAGGGTGATGTTGCCCAAAGTGTGTTTACAGGTGGAACACTGTTGCATATGTGGCTAATAAAGTTATGTTATGCCTTTTGTGGCTCCAAAGGGAGCTGTGTGAAGTCTGATAAATTGCCTTAACTGATGTCACTTGAGGCGGTGTCGGTTGGGGCTGAAGACTACAAGTTAGACAATAAAAAAATGTGTGGAGTTAGAACATGTGTTAGCTTACCAGACCTCTGTAGCCCACTCCTCATCTCTGCTTGCGGCTAGAGATTCGAGACTACATTAGCCACTACTAGCATAACACACCCAAATCTCCAGACAAACTGTCGGTGGCTGAGTTGCATTGTGGGTAATGTAGGCACCATGTTTTGACAATGAAGACAAATGCTTGGAATTAAAAAGATGATGTATCTGGTTCAGCTGCATGGATTTTGATTTATAAAATATATGACACTTTACACCATGAGTCTGACAAGGTTTTAGGAGTGCAATGCTAAATTGGTGGAGTACACTTTCAGAGAAAGTCTCAAGAGTTTTCTTGCGTCCGATTAGGTGGAGTAGGTCATTGCCTGAAAAAGCTATGAAGATACCTAAAAACACATTTTTTTGTAACCATAGTTTATAAGCTGTTCCAAATACTTTTCTAACATGGCATAAAGAAAACTATTCTAAGCTAAGTCTGCCCTGGTGTGAAATGTTTCCATGGGCAGCTACTTAAAATAATAAAAACCATCAAAAACTCGGCTGAAACCTTGTATACATGGCCTTTGAAATTAAGCCAAGCTGGCAATCAATGGAGCCCGGGCTGTCTGCACTGTAAATACAAATAGAAGCAGAGAGAGAAAAGTGGACTCATCTTGATTCTCATCCTCTCTATGCACAGTCAGGCATGCTGAAAAGGGAGCTATTTTGCCAAAAAGTTGATGCATCTCTTTTAGAAGGACAGACAGCAGTGGACCGAAAGTGACTGTATCTGAGGACTGAGAGTGTAGCATTAATACTGTAAGAATATTTTCTCAGTAACCTTTTTCTTTTTGTCTCTTGTTTCCTCTTCTGTCTTTCTCCCAAACCCCAAACTCCTGTCACACATTCCCACTTTCTTTTTAAAACCTTCTCTCCCTCTCTCACCCTTCTCTTTAGATCCAGAGATGGCACGCCTATTGCTTCTGATTATTCTCTATGCTCTTCCATCTCTTGTTGTGCCCATACATAATTCATCAACTGGAGGTAATTTTGTGTGTATTTGTGACTGAATCCGTGTGGGATATCTGTCTGTGTGTATGCTGTCTGTGTGTGTTTATAATATGCATTAATGGACAGATGTAACGCTGCAGAAATTGCTAAGTGACCCGAATGAAACACTGTAATCTGTGCAGCAAGGAAGGTGTCAATTAATTGACAATATATCATGTTGTTGTTATATATCTACATTATCTGGAGACAGAGCTTTCCCTCTCTGCTCTTGTCATCTTCCTTTTTTCATACTTCTTCCTCTTCTCTTGTTTTCAGGCTGTGCCATAATCCGGCCTCCAAGGGATGGGGGGATCCGCTACAGAGGCCTGACACAAGAACAGGTACAGAGAGAACTGTTACTGTGCTGGATCTAAAGATTCAACATTGAATAATTTATTATCATATCAACCGCAGAAATTGTTTCAGTGCGCTCAGAAACAACAAAGCACAACATATAAAACGTATAATCACCATTAAAAATGACACCATTATTAATGAATTACAGAACCTCACCTGTCAAACACCTCAAACACATTAAACACAGTTGGCTTGAAGATTTTCCAAATAAAAAACACAGAATTGGAAGTATTAAGCAGCTATCCTTGTATCTGCTAACTGGAATGTAATTATTTCTTCCTTATTATTATTATTATTATTATTATTATTATTATTATCATCATCATCATCATCATCATCATCATTATTATTATTATTATTATTATTATCGTTGTTGTTGTTGTTATTGAAAATATAAAACATGTCAGCCTGAGATAAAGTGGTGCCATTACATTAATTCAAATTAGTTGGTGATGATTACTCCATATGATGAGGGATATGTTAGTTAATTATATAATAAAAATAATAAATAATAATAATAATATTGACAAATTATGTAACAACGTCTAAGAAGGGTATGTTGAGTTGTCACAATATCAGCTGACATTATTACTGCACCATCAGTAGAAATGTAAGTTGCATTAGTGCATGTTAAACTACTGTAACTAAAGGAACAGTTGGACATTTTGGAAATTTGCTTTCTTGGTGAGACGAGAGGACTGATGCCATCATGTCCTGTAAATATGAAGCTACAACCAACATCCAGTTAGCTTAGCTTAGCATAAAGACTGAAAACAGGGGGAAACAGCAAGCCTGGTTCTGTCCAAAGGTAACAAAATCTGCATATCAGCATCTCTAAATAAATGACATGTGTGTGAGAATGACATGATAAGTTGAGGTTTTATGGGCTGTGTACAAACAGTCCACCACATAACCCCCTTTAAAACACAGTTTCTATACGGATTAAAAAAAGTAATATAGATAGATACCATCTGCCCGATGGTAACAGCTAGTGCAGGCTAAATAGGGGATGTGATACATCTCTAATAATTGCCTGCCTTTTCCTCACCAATCAGGACTCACAGGTCATCGTCATGCAGTTTTGCTGCTGTCCAGCAATCTTACAGAACATCTTGACTTGCAGTTTATCTTTATTATTCACTCACAATGTAAAATACCAGGCAATGGAACAAAAGGTTAATACGTTCTCCGTGAAGGAGCGATAGAAGAGGACCAATATATCTCTGTCCACACCAAACTGTCTCAGTTTCAGACCTGTGTTAAAATTTCCTGACAGTTTCACATCTATTATTGTTCCTAAGTATTTGTGATCATCCACCAGTTCAACATTCCTGAAGCCAAACAAATATTTCTTTAGTTTTCTTTGTGTTCAACTGAAACTTGACCTACACCAACCAACAAACTGCTCTACCCACCACCGGTAGCTAGTTTTATCGTCATCTTGAACCAAACCAACGACTGCCATATTGTAGCAAATTTAATAGTAACATGCTCAGAGGTGTTGCTTCTACATTCTACCATATTTTGTTAAGTGAGCTTTAGAGGTGCTGGTAGGCAGATTTTTTTCTACCGTTGGACAAAGCCAGGTTACATGTTTTAACCTGGTTTCCAGTCTTTATGCTAAGCTGATTGACAAACATGACTATGGTTATCAGTCTTGTCATCTAAATGTGTTTCCCAAAATATCTATTGCATTAATTAAAGGCACATTTAATTATGGAGTGACATTGGACTAAAAATTAACATAAATGTATATTACATGATTTACAAATGTGTACAACAATTTGTGCGCGATTTGAGGTACTCACAAATGCATGTCCAATCCACACACAAATACCAAGCAATTTGAACACATGTAGTTTTACAAATGCACAACATCATGCATCAGGTTACATTTGTGTATGGAGCTTTGAGACTCCTTTGGTGGTCTCCAGCTCCACAGATCCACAAATGCATGTAAAACTGGGACATCTGGGCTTTCAGTGAATTCATGTGTGTCAAGTGGGAAAGATGTTTTAATAAATAAATGTGTTACATGCAATTAGTTGCTACAGATCAATCTGTTGGCTCTGATGGCTCATGTGCTTACCAAAACCATGTCTCAGGATCAGCTAAAACCTTTGACCTTTGTCACATGACATCCAGCTCTCTCCCTCTAATCTTTCCATGTCTCATTCAGCTGTGAGCTGAATAAAGCAGATATGTCAAACAAACACCACAGGATTAACAGATCAGACGAAAAGAGATTCACAAAAATTTGAACAAGCATGCAAACAGAGCATGAAATTAAAGAGGCAATTCTAATTGTTCTGATTCTAATCTAAGATTCTAAACATGAACATCGGTTAACTAGACTTGGGGAGTACTGGTCTGTGTAAACAGTTGCACAATGTCTCCTGTGGCTCTCAGTGGAGCTTTGTCAAGTCTGGGGGGGGATAAAACCCCAGTGATGTCATCAGGGTATTTCAGATTGGGCTTGGAGACAGCACATTTTAACAGAAACCCTGTGTTACAAACTGAGGGCGCTGAGTGAAATGGGTGCTTCCCAGGCAGGAAGGGTCTAATGAAGCAACACTATAGAGTTGTACCATGGGAAATGTAGGACGTTTTGGAGCTTGACTGATGTTTGGGACTTTAATCAAGATGTCTTGGCATCTTCTGCATCAATTTTAACCTTGGAAATGTTAAATTTAAATCAAGGTTCAATTATTAGCTTTTTCCTGTGTTTTCTGTGTTTATGTTTCAAGTTTGTTTTGATGCTCTTGTGGGACAATAAACATCTGAACTGAAATGAAGCACAGTGAGAGAAAAAGTGCCAGAAGAAGTAACCAAATACACGTAACAGAGTTTTTGCAATGAACAGTTTTACAGGTGGAAAAATATTGTATCCATATACTGTATATACACCTGCACCAGTGCATCAAATGTAAATGATATAAACATGTGTTTGGAAACTTTGGGATCTCAGTTAGAATTTAAATTAAATGTTCTGTGGGTTTAAAACAAAGTTTGAACAATGTTTAAATGACCCAATGGCAGGCAATATTATAAACAACTTTGTCCTTTGCAAATCCCCTAACTTTATGGATGTGCTGGAGTACCCCTTCATTTTTTGGCTCGCCTTGGCTCACCAAGTTGTAATACAACAAACAAGAGAGATTGATGTAGTTTCAAAGTGTAAGAACCATCAAAACCTCCAAAACCAAGCAATTTAATATCTGAATCTCTGGATGTATCCACACACGAGTCCATCACACATACAGTACACGCAACACAACATTACATTGAAACATAAAGCCTGGGCCTATTTGCTTCCTCTCCCAACCAGAGTGAGGGTTTAATTCAGAGTGTGAGAGCCCATCAATTCAGACAAGATTGCCATAAAATGCTCTTCCTAGTAGAGCTATATTGTCACAACCATATGGCACAAGAGTGTACGGCACTGAGTGTACTGCACTGAGACGGAATAAAGAGGGTCCCTAAGTGAATAGGAAATACAAGTATGAGGGCATCAATCACACTTTAATGGCTGTCTCTCCTCCCAATCTCTTTCTCTTCTGTGGTTCTCTTACAGATTCGCAGTGTGCAGATCCTGCCAGTGGATTATGAGATAGAGTATATCTGCAGAGGAAACCGGGTGATTGTGGGACCCAAGGTCAGGAAGTGCTTACCCGACGGCACATGGACAGACATAACGCACCACAGCAGATGTTGTAAGTCCTTTTGGTCTAATTGTCAGACTCTTTTTATCCTTACCTCCACCCATTTCTTATCTTATCACATTTTACAGACAGTTCTTGTGTATAATAATCAGTTCTTACGCGTTCTGTCTGGTTAATCAACATATAAAAAAGCCACCGTTAATAATATAAAATGTCAGTTGTTTTGACAGCATGTTACCGCTTTCCCCATTTATACTACACACAAAGGAAAGTGTAAAACATTGTGCAACCTTCTCACTTTTTTAAGCACTGGTATTACAGTCGTTTTTATCATCTACAGTACTAATATGAAAATCCACAGTGAAGAGCTAACATGAAATCAAACCACAGTTTTTATTGTTATGGTTTCCTACATTACCGGCTCCCATCACTGTTTGAGGGGGTAAAAACAAGTCATTAACACAACATTGACATATTGTCTCTTTTAAGTTGATACGGTAAACTCGAGCAAACATCCAACATTTACTGAGCAATATTATCAATCATTTGGTGTTGTTTTTCTGTCCACCTGACGAATGTAAATCCAATATTCACTCTATTTTAGTTCAGTTTTTGGTCTCCTGAACGAATAGTGCGTTTTTAGAGCTTTTTTGCTAAAAACAGCTAGCTGCTGTTGCTGCTTAAACGGTGCTATGAAAGCAGTGAGACAGAGTGAACCCAAACAGAAAAGATGCTGGCCGTATAGCTAAACAATGAGCTAAACAAACTCGCTTTAAAGCTCTGTAAAGCCGAGGGAAGATGCAGATTCAGGTGAAAATTCTTTGTAGGTTCATAACTACAAGCAACCCTTTTTGCATTATCACTGTTTACATTGTCATTTGACACATTGTTATTGTAAAGATATTGATTATATCTGCTTTGAAAGGAATTAAAGTAAATCTTGTAAATGAACATTACCGACATTAACACGTTATCTGATCAATTACAGTTCGATAATTAAATTTGAACTTTATTCTTGACCTTATGAACAGTATAGGTAACAAAATCTCAACTCAAAGATTTGTTAACTAGCTTTTTGGGAGCTTTCAACCACATCTCATGGTCCCTGCAATAAACACAATTTACACAGAGAATTAATAGATGGCCAAAAAAAGATCAAGGAGGCTGTTCACAATTAACCAGAAAGACCACTATTGAACAGTGACATGGGTTACGATCTCCCTCCCATTTATGACCACTTGTTTTCATGCGACGGCAGCTGAGCCATTTGCTGATGAAGATTGTGAGATGCAGTTTAAAGTTGTAAAAAAGATTGATTTTGACACACATTTTGGTTGAAATTCGTCTCTTACTGTGCTGGTAATATGTTGCAAAACCAGAGCTTGTAAACATAACCTTGTTTTGTTGAATTCTGATCTATGAATAGGTTTTTTATTTTACTGTGTCCTGTTGATTGCTGATTAGCTTTTTTGTATGTATCCTCTGAGATATGTGTGCCTAAAGAGGGGCTATATAAATAAATAAATGTAAATGTGAAATTATTTGTGACACTTCCATAGAGAATAGTTCAGGCTGATGCTGGGTATTGCTTGCATTTAGATCTAGGTTAAAGAATAAATGAGATAGCTTGTTTAGCTTCCACGTGTATTAATTTTGTTTGTATGATATTCAATTTATTATACAGCATTAAATTGTTTTACTTAACTTTGCCTGCAAACCAAAATGTAATCTTATTGGACAGTGCGGCCTGAATGTAATTTCTACTCAGATCACATCCACAGTGCCTCTGCAAATACTGAAAATAAGGCCAGCGATCCAATCAAATCACAGTTACATCTCTGTTTTTGTTCTTTCAGTTCACATCTAACATCAGTGGAATTTATTTTTCCCAAGAGTACATTCTCTAAAGCCGGGTTTTTGTTTTCTCTGGCTTATGTAAGAGCACAAGCTGCAATGTGCAGATTTGAGCTTTATAATGTGCTCCCAATGCTGGAAGGAAGATTCACAAAACTTGGCAGCTAAACAAATTATATTCAAGAGCTTGGCCATTTTGTCAGGAAATCAAACCAAGAGGAAAACGCTAAACCATATGGAGGCTGTAGCATTGCAAGCTAACATCACACATGTGGGCTAAAGTGTAGTATAATGTATTTCTTACTGGTAACTAACACAAAATTGGCAGAAGTAATGACGTTGGCAAAGCACTTTTACCGTTTTGCTCATTTGTATCCAGTTTGTTACCTAGTGCTTGTTCAGCTGTTGGAGAAACATGTTAGGCCAACATCATCCATTAATTTGTACACTGTAGAAAAGCTCTGTATTTTCTCAGTAGCCAATGTCAGCAGCAGCAATAACCAGAAGTTACGAAAAACCTTGAAAAATAGGAATCTTTTTAACCTATTGCCTTAGTAACTGAGGCTGGAGTGTGTGATTGCTTTGTTAAAAGACATATTATTTAAAGACATAATATTTTACTTGTGAACTATAATGACTAATAGTTGACAAACTATGTTTGACAACTTTGGTCATGGTTAAAGATAACTAGAGGCTTAGCTGGAATAATTACATACCAGTTTGTTAGTAGCATGATTGTAATTGAGTCCAGCAACAACTTTTCACGATAGTGTAGGTACAGTAGGTCTGGTATGTATTTTTCCATGTTTCAGTTGGCCATTTGTTTGGATTAATGGATTTCATTCCCGCAGTTCTGATAAACCCACTGTACACTACCTGATGAGAAAGTTAGCGACTAGCTGGTGAACACGGTGGGGAATTTAGTAGCTAAAGTAGCTAAAGAGCTAGTTACGTCCCTCTGTTGGTTGAGTTGGTGGTGACCAAAACAGAGCTAAAAGAGAATGAACACTGAACATATATTAATCAGAAACATGACTTAAAAATGAATGCTAATGTTCTTTGCTATGCTGGACTGCAACTGCTTTCTAACATGTTTAACTACTTTATAATATGTGTTAACACTTCGTTCTGCTGCCCTCAAGCTGCCACCACCAACAGTTAGGTAGTTAACTTGCTAGCCAGTTAACTAACATAATGCTGGTTCTTTGGCCACTGAGCATTTGGACAACCAGTAACATTATCCATCCAAAGCACGTTTACCTCTGAGAAATGTGTAACGGTATGAATGCATGGATTCACCTTTTCTAAATTCTCCTTCTCTTTTGTGGTCCTTGTGGTTCCCAGTGCTGCTGTGCCCACGGGTGTGGACTTCCCTGGAGAATGGTCGAGTGATGGTGAAGCCCCCCGGGCAGCCAGTGGAAGGGACAGTGCTCCATTACAGCTGCCATGCCGGCTTCATCCTGGAGGGCAGAAACATCAGCCATTGCACTAAACTGGGAAAGTGGGACGCGCCTAAACCCACCTGCCTCTGTAAGTGTCAAGCAAGTCTGACTAAATGACATTTTACATTAAGCTTCCAGTTATGGTAGGTTTAAGAAAATGATGTTGTTTGGTGGGAGGATTCAGTCAGTTATCTCAACAGGCTAACTGACAACACAGATGGTAATTAATAAGATTTACATCATTATATCATTGCAGCCAGTCCAGCAGAGATGCTAGTAAAGAAAATTGGTGCACAGTCAGACATACAACATTGATACCATAAATGTTTCTGATATAAATTAATAATATCCATCATAACAAGTAGTAGCAAGTAAATCTACTCAAATATTAAAATGTTTCTAAAAATGAGGATTCATTGCGTTATGAGAATCACAACTGGAGGTTATAATTTACGTACTTTTTTGCTTACCATGATTTTTCTTTTTAAGATTTACTATAAATTGTAGAGTGTTAACGTCTAATCCATTAATAGACAGGCACTTAATCAGCAATTATTTTGATAATCAATTAAGTGTCAACTTTTCAAGCAAAAATACCAGTCATTATCTGGTAGCAGCTTCCCAAATGTCAGGATTAGATGCTTTTCTTTGTCATATATGATACTAAACTGAGTATGACTTTGAGTTGATGATACATTAGCCTCTGGTACTATTATAGGCATATTTTATGACATTTAACTGTCAAAATAAATGAATCTTAATCTAATCTGTAATCAAATAAACAGAAAACATCCTATCCCATTTCAGCATATAGCCACAACCCACTTCAGCTTTAGCAGCCTGCCTTACAAAAATGGGAACATAAGGCCTTTAAGATGACAGATAATTACAAACACCTGCTCTCCCAAGGGTGAAGCACAGTTGCTAAGCAATAAATGATCCAACCAATCACAGTGTAATCCATAGAGGGCAATCTGCACTGTTGGCACAGGCAGGTAAAATGAATCATGAGCACAAGTTAAAACCTTATGTCCCGTACATTAAACTGTACACAGGGTAAACACTCAATGACTATAATATCACAGCATCAGTGGATATTTGTGATATCACTGACACCCAAAAGTGTTGTTATGAGTTGGCATGTTTACAGTTTGAAAAGATTTGTCCAAATGAGTGCAAATATTGGAGGATTTAAGAAACAAAACACACACAGATGAATCAAAGAACTGAAAGAAATGAGACTCGTTATCAAAGGAGTTGGCATGGCAACCAATAAAGTTGCTATGGGAATGGTAGTATTAAAATGGATGAAAGTGGGAATTATCAGCACAGTTAGACTGGGCAACTAAAAGTAGGCTACTTGTTGTGTAATGAAAACATCTCGAAGATCAGTAAAAAGCTTTGTGGTTCATTCATATTTGTAAATAATTGCTTATAATGTACTCTGATTATATTTACAACTCTACATGTTGTTACTAACAGATTTTTTGTGGTACCTACACTATGTAGGCCTAACTATATGAAATTTAAAGGTAACTATCTATTTTTATGGCATGCTGGTAAAACATCAAAGCATTACATAATATTTCCCACAATTACTGCTCAGCATCCAACCAACAGTGCATCACTCAATACAACTACAATGTTGTGTCACTGCCATCTAGTGGAGGGAAATTATTAGACTTTTGAGCTTAACTGCACCAAGTTTTTACAAATTATACATTATAAAGGTAAATAATTTACTTGGAAAACACCAAAGCTGTTTTTGTGAAATGCTGAAACCTTCTAGTTAACTGTCCTGTTTCCACTTGAATTTCATCTGTTTTCTGTTCTTCTCTTTTTTGTGTTTGCTGGACAAAGATGACAGAAACTATACAGGTAGGAATTTTTCATTTGTATTATCGTGTCCATGCTAACCAAATCATCACAATAGTGTATATATATTTATATATATCTCAACAAAACTCAACAAATAAAATCTGCCACAAGCAAGGGTCCCTTCCCAAAGTTTCCATCAGAAATGAAAGGTGTAGCCCTTAAATCATTACATATATGTACTATAGCAACAACCACTCTCCCTGGGGCCCATACCTAATTATTATTAATAGAACATGAAATCACTCGCCTCACATAACAAACAGTCTTCTGTCTTCAGGGAGACCATTAAACCTGCCTGTTTCTTTAGCTAATGGTAATGCACCTGAATGTAACTGTGCAGAGATCTTTGATCTTTTAATTAAATTCTGCTGCACAGAAGGCTTTGCAACACTGTGCTGCAGATGTAATGTGTACTGTCGCCACAAGAGAGCAGCAGTAGCCTAAAGCACTGACAAGTGGTTGTTCTGCACATCCAAATCCCCACAACAGCTGGGGAAATCTGACTTCTTGGGGAAAAGGAAACTTCTTCTACCTACAACTTGTCCAATTAGAGAAACAAGATTATAGTTTATTATAGTTGCATTTGAAGCTGTAAACTCAATTAAAGAAGTTAAAGAAATTAGTTTCCATTTCTAATATTAGAACACATACATATTACAGGGCTGACAGCGTTTCCCCAGTTCCTTACCAGCCCATTACAAGAGGAACATTATTTTTCTATCCCTGAGTATCACGCAAATGCTTCTTTCATGAATCAAAGAACTGAGAGAGAAGATTAAAACTATTTACTTTGCTCATAAGCATCATTAGTAGCATTTTCAACTCAACTCCAAACTTACCCCTGTGTGTCTTATCTGAATGAAAATTGTGCATTCTTATTGGTTTGGTGCTAATTGTTTTTACGATGCTCCTGCCCTAAGATGGATTTTGAAAAAGGCGAGGGTTAATAGCATTACAAGAGCAGCTGCAGGTATAAATATAATCAGGTGTGGGATATTCTGCTCACTTACCCCAGTCCTACATACAGTGCTATTAGAACTGTGGTGCTGTTGCTGTGAGTGTAAAACTGCATGAGTTTGCAGCAGGTCATTTCTGAAAATGAACTAATGTGCTTAGCCAGCCTTCCCTAGGAAAATAAAGGTTCAAAACATCTACTAGTACAGCCATTTTATCTGATCCCTGGCAAGGATGATGAATACATGGGTTACTGTTGCAGGATGGCTCATCCTCTTGCACAGTTATGTCACCACGTTAGAAATTGGCCAGATATTGAATCATACGCTTGCTACAACCCTTGGAAGGCTCACAACACTGCACAGTTACTCTAATGAATTAGACATAGACCTACGCTAGCCTTTCATAAGCCAAATACTGTTCACACACACAGACACTTGTGTGTGCTCACGCAGTATGCAACACTAAACTCGATACATAGTTATAAAGCAAGTAATCCCATAAAACTTTCCAAATGTCACTGACAGACTTGACAAACACATAATTAACAAAGCAGGAGAGAACACGGGTTCCTCAAATAGATATTCCCATTTACTGTCACAATACTGACCTCCTTATGGCTCTGCTCTCTCTCTCTCTCTCCTCTCCATGTGCCATCACCACCCACTTACTGCCTCCTCAGCAGGAGAAAGGTTAATACCCTGCCCCCGTCTGTGTCTGCTCTACCCTGTGTATGTGTGGTGTGTGTATGTGTGTGTGTGTGTGTGTGTGTGTGTGTGTGTGTGTGTGTGTGTGCACATATATGCAGTAGGAGTGCATCTCTCGTTTCTGTTTTCTTCAAGTACAGTATAACAAAACCAGGTACACAGTGAATACAAGCAGCAAACAACCGGGACATAACAAGCTAACACAGTACCAACAACACACATCTAAACTCTGTATGTATGCACATGTACATATGTACATACTAAGTATTACATTTTTACATTATAATATTTAATAATGGATTTCATCCTTTAAAGATTATTGTATTTTTGAAGTAGGAGGTCGATCAGGCATTAAAACAAAGGGGAGGCATTATTCTATATATTTTTTTATCTTTCTATCCAAAACCAAAAATTCATTCATTTAATGTTAATAGATTAATTTAATAAAAGACAGTTTTCCCTTTTTCATAGCTGCCTTCCTAATAATACACTATAGGTTACCAAATGCTGTCCCTCATGCCCTAGTGACAGGACATAGTTGAACAATGAACTTATTATTCTTAACTCCCATCCACCCTTACACTTAGCCATGATATATTAGCCTAGCAACTGCTATGCTGCACAATATTGCAAACAAGCAAGTGTGTAGTGGACAAATTATGTAATGATCATACTGAACCGAAGTTGCATTTATTAACTGTATGTTCTTGCATGCTGGCCACATTCACACTCCTATAAATGGCTGTTGTTCAAATAATACCATCCCTGTAATATATAAATGAGGTTTTCAACTTGCCCATCTGGTACTACATGCAAAGTAAAAAACCCCACAAAGAATGGACTTTAAAATTCACTTTGACCAAAGTCTGATCTCTGCACAAAAAATTAGATGCGACTTCTATTGTCAGCATTCTAGAAAAACCTTACGTCTACAAAATATATGCGTCTTGGGAATTGAAACAGTCTGATTGATTTTACACAATATATTTAGGTACAGCATTTTCACAATGTTTTGGATTGCTCCTTGAATAAAATGTGCTCTGCAGGTGGAGGACAATGTAATCTGGTGATGTGTAAAAAAGGGAACATTCAAAACAGTATTTTTCCACTAACGCATCTGCCAAGAGAAAAACAGGCCATTATCCTGAAGGATGCCCAGCGTGCATACTGCAGACACACACACATACAGTACAAGACCCTCATTAAAGCAGCTCAGCAACATGTTACAGCACACTGTCTCCACTGCATCTTTTCCAGGCTGTTCCACAGCTAACGTTTTCTCTGAATGTGGCATTTGCCACCATGGGGGATGTTAACACTGCAATGCCCAATGCTCGTGCGTCTTTCCTGTGTTGGCTGCAGGCTTATGGAGCGAAACAGCACATAAAGTTCACGGCTGAATAATTGATTGTGCGTTGGATGGGTCATGGGGTGGCAGCGAGGATGAGGAGGTGGAAGTGGAAGTCAAATGCCAGCCATGATGCCAGCAGATGATCACTACACTCACCTCAGCCTGTGAGGGCTTGTTAGCAGCTGGATCTGAATAGCTCTCTGCTACATGGAGATATCCAGATAATGAGATTTGGGTAATGAACCAGGGTTATATAATAGTCATATTCCATCGCACAACTACAGAGGGTTTTTAATTTAGACTGGAGAAATAATGGTCTTCTTCTCAATTGCCGCAATAAGTAATTTTCAAAAGGGAACTTTAACACAGACATTACATTGCAATTAAAGCGCTTACACAGGAACTGCAAAAACATGAGCATAAAATGGAATAAAAGTGTAGTCAATAATCCAAATAGGCTGCATTGAAAATGGCAAAAAGTATTGGCACCCCTGTGACTTTCTATTTTGTTTTTAGATAACGAGCTTTACTTTAACATTCCTCAAAGAATTCATTGATATCAAATGATGTTGGCAGATGTATCTCCAAAAATATCAAAAGTTTATTTTAGAAAAGGACACAAATGAAAAACAGCTTTATGATCAGTGTATGAATACATGGTGCATGTGTGTCAGAGTTACAGATAAGGGCTGTGCTGCATGTGAGGGTTCGGAGGGGCACAGTGGGAGTCCAGTATCTCTCACTACATTTCTCTCTTGAAATGGACGCAAATAAAAAACAGCCATGACTGATACTGCCTGCCATATTTTTTTGCTGATTTCTCAAAGCAGCTTCTGTAGCATTTTATATACTTAGCCGTGGAGGGAAGTAGAAATGAAATGGTCTATGGATTAGCAGAGGTGGTTACAGAGTAGAGCTGCATACTGCTGGTGTGTGCTAGCACAGTAAGCATGGAGTTATTGATTTGCAGGTCAAACAGCATCTAGGTATCTAGGTTAAAACCAGGCTAAATCTGGTTTAATTTGAAAATGTACATGTGACTGTTGTTTCAGCAGCATTTAAAAAGCATTACAGTTGATTGTGCAGGTCCTAAGAGAGAAACCAGTGTTTGATGATGATCAATTTATATAAGATTATAGATTAAACTACCCATGAAGTTGTTGTTGTTGGAGTATTGCTACTGGTACACTTAAGTAAATGATCTCAGTACTTCTTCTACTACTGTTGGTTGCAGGTCCACCTCTTTGGTCCAGACTAAAATATCTGAACACATACTGGATGGGTTGGCATGAAATTCTGTACAGACATTCATGGTCCCCAATGGTTGAACCCCTATGATGTTGTTGATCTCTGGACTTTTCCAATGAAGTCTATGAATGTCTGTACAGAATTTCATTGTCTTCATGGATCAGTTTGCAACCCTGCTCTAGTGCCACCATGAGGTTTACATTTGTGCTTTTTAGTGAAATGTTTCAATAACTGTTGAATGGATTGTCCTATCATTTGAACAGTCATGCCCCCTCATAATTAATTGTAAAAATGTTTCTTATTATTTAGCTTTTCCTCTAGCGCCACCATCAGGTCAAAATTCTAATTTGTTCAATACTTTGATTTATGACAAAATACGAAAAAACTATTGACATTTCCATCAACCTCAACTGTACATTGGATTCAGTGGTAATTAGCATATGTTAGCATCATAACACGGAGAACATAGCAAACTTTCTACCTGCTAAACATCAACATTAACATTCTAACTGTGAGCATGTTTTTTCTCAAAGTACCGTTGTGCCTATGTGCAGCCTCACAGAGCTGCTAACATTTATTTACATACTAGCTTGATGTTTAACCTTGCTGCATTCACTCATACTGTACATTTTGTATATCGGTTTATTGTTCAATTTCTACACATCACAGTTATATCCCTTTTCATTATACTACCTCCTTGGGTTATTTTACATGTTGTACATTCATTAATCCTTATATATAATATAAAGTGTATAGGGCCTAACCCTATCCACTTTGCGCTTGGTTACACTGATCTGATAAGAGGCTACACATGTTGTGCACAAATATAGTCGACACAGAACACGTGCACAATTGTCATTTGATAACTGGTTGAAATAGATCTAAAGGTGGGATTTGCCAGTCCCACACCCCATGCACTATAATCACAACAGCAACAAAATACCACAGATATATCTTAAAGTTACAAAGATTGAGTAAAAAATGTACAAGTAATGCACCAATCAAGTGCAATGAATTAGAGGAAACATGACATATTCAGTTATTCAAATAGGTTAACAGGCTCAAATGTGTTAAAAGTATGAATCCAATATGTCTCTCTGCGGTGGAGTGAATTGACTATGTCACCACAGTCGAAACATTGGTCTGTTTGCACTATTAAAGGCTGCAATCAATCAGTGTGCTCCAATCCCTTCTTTCCCCTTTGGAAATATATTGGCACCTATTATAACAGTGGAGTTTATTTTCAAGTTTAAATGCTAAACATTACCTAATTTGAGCTGACTTCTTTTCTTTGTCCTAAACTGAATATCTTTAGATTTTGGACTGTTGGTTTGACAAAACAAACAATTTGAAGATGTCAGTGAGCTTTAGGAAATTGTGATGGAAGATTGTTTGATTATGAAAAAATGCAGTTATTGAAATTACATGAAGCATTCATTATATGTACCCTATCTGAAACACATTTATTTCTCAAGAGAATTCAGTCCAGTTTTAATGTAGAGAGGAAGGGCTGAGCCATTAGTTTACTATTCATTTATTTATTCTATTCATTTATTTTTTAATAACATTTAGTGAAACTGAATTGGGACAGCACTGTAGGCTATATGATCATATTGCATTACTGAAAACTAATCAAAGGAGTTACTGAACCTTCTGTTGTTTAGAGTTGAGTCATAACACAGAACAGTGGGACAGATTCATGCATTGCATCATTGCTTTGAACATCAGTTTGATTATTTTGTGTTACTTACCATACAGTTTTAAAAATCCTAATAACAATAAATATTTAAAAAAAAGTCTTCATTATTGATGTTTTTACCACATGGCCCAGCTCAATGCTTACTTAGAGAAAACAAATCAGACTCTCTGGGTAATTTATAGTTTTCATAGTTTGCCTTTAAGGTCAGTATTTAGCCTCTTGTACAGATGCATTGGTCAGAAATGAATTGTGAATGCTGTAGCCAGCAGTGTAAGCCGGAAGCTGCAGCAAGTGATGAGAGTAAGAAGAAGAAAATGTGACAAAATGAGGTTGTGTGGGACTCTTGTGGAATGGATGTACTGTATAAGTTAAGCTCAGCGTGTAACTCATTAGAAAATCTTTGAGGAGATTTTGCCCAGAGCCCCCTCCAAACCACTCATCTCTCTCCCTCTCCATCTCTCTCTCTCTCTCTAGCGGCATACATTTCAGACGTGTCCTGGCACTCTCTCTCTCTCTCTCTCTCACACACACACACACATACACACACACACACACACACACACTCTCGGTGCTGCAGTGGATCAGACGCAGAGCTCTGGCGCGCCTGCTTTTCCGCGGCAAATCGTTTCATCTGTTGGAATACGGCAGCGTTAAAGAGGGGAGATGTTGCCTGCTATTTCCGCTGCTCCATCTCTCAGTTCACACTCCCGTCGTTTTTTTTTAATAGCTGCAGCTCCCAATCCACGCTCATTTGACCCGGTTGACGTGTTCTGCGCGGACTCCAGCGTCTAATTCTCGCGTCCTGTTTGCGTAAAAGTCGTGAGTAAGGGACGCGCTGTCCAATATGCATGCTTTATTGCAGGCATGATCTATGATTTATTGCAGGATTTAGTCACGCCGAATGTGTGGAATTGCAAATAAACGAGTTGGACTGCAGGACTGTGGTTCGTTTGAAACTTGACTGATCTCGAGGCGAGCAGCAACTTGTCCTCGCATGAGCGCTACGCTGTCTGCAAAGTAAAGGCTGCCTGAACTGTGTTTGACTCTGTCCCCGAAAATATCCATCATGCCATGTATAATTAACCATGCATTATGCTAAAGTATAGGCCTCCGCTGACTAAATTATTTACTCGATTCGCTAAACACTTGCAATTAAAAGTAAATAGGCTAGTTGGTTTAGGCTACACAATATCTGCAGCATAAAATCCAAAGACAGTCCTGCCTAAAGGAGTCGGACACGTGTCGACTTCACTTAAATTTAAGTTGCAAAATTCGCACATAAAATAACCTTTTCCCCGAATTGACTCCGCTGCGGCACCGGGGCCAACCTGTTCAGCTCACCTTGAACCATGCTGGTAATTTGCAGAAGACCTCCGCGGGTAACTCGCGCAGCCCGCGGGCATGCGATGTTCCTCCGGGCATCTCTCATCGTCCTTCTCCTCCTCTGGCCACGGCCGTCCGCAGGCAAGAAGAAGCTGTACATCGGAGCGCTGTTCCCCATGAGCGGAGGCTGGCCGGGTGGTCAGGCGTGT
The DNA here is from genome assembly GCF_014851395.1 of Micropterus salmoides. Lineage (NCBI taxonomy): Eukaryota > Metazoa > Chordata > Actinopteri > Centrarchiformes > Centrarchidae > Micropterus > Micropterus salmoides. The sequence goes on along the minus strand of NW_024040152.1, from coordinate 8,742,948 downwards.
ATGCCCTCCGCTCAGATGGCTCTGGACCTCGTGAACAACAGGAGCGACATCCTGCCCGACTACGAGCTGGAGCTCATCCACTTCGACAGCATGGTGAGTGCATGTGGAGGAGAGTCAGAGGAGGTGCGCACTTAAGTGATGTGAGGTGTCAGTCAGTGAGGGATCTAATGATCTGCCTCTCAAGTTATCAAGAGGAGTAACTGCCTCTGTTGTGTCATTTTCAGTGTGCTGAGTATTATTTGTCATCACTGTTTTGTTTCATTTTGATATTTACTCTTGCAACCAAACAATGTTTTCTGACTGTATGGAGCTTATTTTATTTCCCACTCTGGATTCTGAAGAGTCATGGCAGGTATATTACATTTTACTTTGCCACAACAACAGCACAGTTCCTCACCGACACCTGCCTTGTCTCGCAGTCCGAGATCTCTAAGAAGAGCTTTCCTAAAAGGTCACCCCCATAAAAACTAACCCTCAGGTCCTCACGCCGCTGAACAAAAGAGGCTGCCATGCCATGTACTGTGATGGTTTGTGCTAAATGAACAAACACACCTCCTGCTTGTTGCTCATCAATCATTAATCATGGCGGTATTTTAAAATGTCAGCATTATCAACCACTAGAAGTCCAATATCCGCCCCCTGACTGGTTTCATTCCCCCCGCTGCCCCAGTTTACCACCCCCTACACTGACATAGACTTTAATCAAAAAACACATTATTTATCTTTGTAAAAAAACGGTTCTATTTGGGCCTTGTTGCTGCACGTCCCAATTGTTACTCTGACAGTTTTTACCCAAAAGGAACCATTTTTCCCAACAATGGGATGAGTGGAGACACATGAAAACAATTACTGGATATCCCCACTGCCTCTTCTTCTGAGGGTTATTATCAATCATGCTGCAAGACAGATGCCTGCAGAGTGGCCGGGGACCCAAACAGTTAAGTGTACTGGGACTGGTTAGAAATTTGCTTCAAGCTTTATTCTGATTGGTGTACAAGGCTCTGCATTGGAATCCTGTTAAACAGAATAGCAGGGAGAGAGAGTGAGTAAGTGTGTGTGTGTGTGTGTGTGTGTGTGTGTGTGTGTGCCCGCACGGCTGTGTGTGAGAGAGAGGGAGAGTTGGCATGGCAACACAGTTACTCTTGAAGCAAACCACAGAAACAAATAAGGCTTCAGCTCTGTGAAAATATGTGTGCAAATTCATATGCTGGATGTATGCAGAGACGATAGTACAGTGCATGCTTATTCACATTCTGTTATTCATAAACCTTGTTCTTTGCAATCAAATGCTTAACAGATGTAAATGTATGTCTGTGCATCCTATGATTACAATTGTAGTGAAGCAGGCGGCTGCAGATGTAGCAGCCATAAACATAAAGCTAAAGCTGTTGCATGAACAGATTTCATAGGGATTGGAAAAAATCACTCCTCGTGCTTCAGGAGTCGCTTGCGCCTCCGGCTCGAGAAATAGATGCAGATCCTTTGAATAGAGCAGCTCAAGGAGGCTGGTATAACATTGTCTGAGTGACGCTGGCTAATTCCTTGAATTAAGTGAAGGGGGGATGCTATTGCTCCTGCTCTGGGTACAGTGTGTCTGGAATGTGGTTTTCTTACCTCCTGATTGCAAGCGTTCTTCACCTGGCTGGAATAGTAATGAGGCTCTTACCCTTTGAGAGGGAGAGAAAAGCAAACATAAGAAAAGACATTAATTAGCGATCATTTTTACATCCAGTTATTACTACTCACTCGTCAATCTTGTTTGGTCAGAGAACAAATCTCCACCTTCTCTTTGTTTAGCTGTGAGATTAAGACAAGGGCGTAACCGGCCCTTTGTTTGCTTGCGTCTTAAGATCCAGGCTGGAGTAGCGTGATTATACAGCTGACTCTATTGACCTGAATTTATTATGATGACAAACTTTTAGTGCGTCTTTAAAGTCAAACAGCAGCATTGAATACAAGATATGCATGCAAGTTGGCAAACAGGTGCCTAAACACACACAGACACACGCTCATACACACACACACACACACACACACACACACACACACACACACACACACACACACACACACACCAGTTTGTGACCATAGAGTCGGGAGTATCAAGCTATGTCCTCAGCTTGTTCAACATCATACAATATTCATGAAGCTCAACACTTAATCCCAGCCTGTCCTTTTAATGGATGCAGATACCCTGTGGTAGCAGAACGGCTTGTTTCTATGGCTATTCTGGCGACAGCATCAGACTATTTACAGCCTTCTGAGATCTACACACGAACAGACGCGCACACACACTCGCACAGTATGTGCAGACACACACTCTCTGCGCAGGCCGTTGCCATGGATATATCAAAGCCGAGACTGCAAACTTTGATCAATTATTAACAGTGATGGAGTGAGACAGTGGAGATACAGAGAAGTGGCGAAACAAGGTGCTTTCCTCACTTCCGCCCTTTACTTTAATTGGCAGCCGTGCCACAATTCCTCATCCACTGTGGCATAACCAGTATTCGTCACTGGTTCCTCATGCATGTCCATTGGCATATGAGACCGGAGTAGGGTGCCAGATGTAATTATGAGGAAATTAGGAGATGTAGCTGAGCGTGCTTTGAGATTCAATACATAGGCTGTCCCCCAGGCCCTTATCTTATCCCCTCCTCACACTTTTTATATCATTCAATCTGGAGTGTAATTAGAGTGTATTATGAGGAGTCAGTGTCTTCTCCCGTTCTTCCCAGCCCAGGGAACCTTCACTTGCTTTCAGAAAGTTCTCTCATGCTGGGTTTGACTGATTGAAAAGGCTACGTAGGCATGTTACCATCAACACTGATGTTGGCTCAGGGAATTTCAGCACCGATGACAGTGACAGAAGTGGTGGTACAATGTCATGTATGTGTAGCTGTATGTATTTTTATGACTGTGTACACACACTTGCACTAATCTGTATGTGTGTGTGTGTGTGTGTGTCCGTGAACATGAATGGCATCGGGGGCCATCAACCCAGGCACTCTCATGAGCCGAGGAGGGCTAGAAATGAAAGTGGAAATACTGATGACCCCAGGGGGTTATAGAAGACAGACCTCTAAGAATAGCACAGATTCCTCAGCCTTTATTGCACACCTGCCAACACCCCTATTTTCTTTTAATATTTTTCATAACGGAGACTGTGTGCTTTTTCACCTCTTACTGCACCGTGTTCCCATTTTGTTACCAAAGGTTTAATTTCTTACGCATGTTGAAACATGAATGACTGAAAGGTTCAACTATAGAGTCTGAAGCTGTTTTGCAGTGGTGTTCAATAATAGACCACCTTCATTATATACCTTAACAGCCTGTTAACCTTTTCATTTTTAGGTTAAGGTGGGAACATGGCATAAGTAACTGTAAGGGGTAAAACAACTGCTCGTTGAAAGACAAAGTCAAGTTCAAGTTCAGTTGTTGCTTTTGCTCCGAGCTGCAATGGATGGTATTAATGGCAAAAAAAGTCTTTGTTTTAGCATAATGTTCCACATTTAGAATTCTGAAACACCCTTATTTTATACGGGATGATTAAGGCACATTTAAGCTTTTTAAGGGATGTTTATCTGCTAGTGATTTGCAATGATTATAACCCAATTAAACTATCTGACTGTGCTTTTTCACCTCTTAATGCACCGTGTTCCCATGTTGTTACTGTTAAACCAAAGGTTTAATTTATTATCCTCATAGAAACACATGACTGATTAAAAGGAATGCTAACTATGGCATCTCATACGGTTTTGCAATTGTGTTCAAGAATAGAACCTCTTCATTAACACTGTATAACATAACAGCCTGTAAGTAATTGTAACAACCTAATTGATTCCTTGAAACACCAAAACCAATTTTAAGCTGTTGCTTTTGCTCTTCTTGTTGCTGTGACATAAACGATAAAAGGGTTTAATTGCAATATTTAAGGCTGTGTCTGAAATCACCCACTACTCGCCCTTTTGTAGTGCTGTCCGAATGTATAGTGAGAATTATTATGCCCTATATAGTCCACTCAATGTATCCCAGAATGCATTTTGCAAAGCAGTGTACAACCGATGGTCACTAACCAAGCCCTATATACCATCATGCATCGTGATGATAGAAAAAACTGATTAACAGCGCCGAAGTAATGGGAAAGTGTTGTTTTAATAATGCGAGTGAGCTCATAGGGGGTAGGGAGTATTGAATTAGTGGGGATTTCGGGCACAGCCTAGGTCTTTATTTGAACGGCCTGTTCCGTAATCTTACAAATTAAAGAAAATGTTAGCCATTACATTCAAACATCTAATGGAGACTTATACAGGAGGGATTTTAAAGCTTTTTGTGGGTGTTTGTCCACTAGTGATTGGATTTGGCGTTACTTAACCAATCAATAAAACAGTTTTTCTCAGTAACGCATGCACTTACCTATAATACTATTTTTTTTAATTGAACCTCTGCGCCAAGCTGCTTCTGTGACTATATTAAATCTTAGAAAAACATTAATCAAAATATATAAAACATTCTAAAATATTTCTGTCTAATGGCAAAATTATCTGTAGAAAATAACACTGACCGAACAAGTCAAGGGATAACATTTTGTCTTGGTGAAAATACTTGCAATTTGTTCTATGTCTGTTTTTTGTCATGTTTGTTGAAATACTCAACAATCAATAAATCAAATGCTCTGGCACAAAAACGAAAAAATACGGCATCTGTGGCTGTAGGACTGTAATAAGAACAGCTTTATCTGGTCTGAATGAAATTAATGACTTGCCTATGTTCCTGTCTACTGCCCTGCCTACCTACCTGTGTGCACTTTGTGCACTCCAGGCACATGAAAATGTGTTTTGGGGGAGTGGCTTTGGAGTGAGGCCTAAAGGGATTTTTTTCAGTTGAATACTTTAAATATTTAGCTGTGTCTAGTTTCTCCAACCTTGCATACCCTAGCTTTAAATAACCATCTCAAGGTCAGAATCTGCCCTTTTTAAAAATTCTAATTTCTACATGTTATAAGTAGCGCATAATGTATTAATCAAGCTGTTATTAAAAGCTGTGATGTTTGGTGGTAATGATAGATTGATTGTGTGATTCAAAGATAATCAGCATAGGCAATGAATTACCACTCATCAGGGTATGGTTAAAAACACTGTTAACACCAGAAAGCTAACAACCTTCTTGTCAGCATGCACCCAGCCCACAGCCACAGTGACAGAGAACACAAACAACCTTCCGGAAAGACAGTATTTAAAAAGGTCTGTTTATCAGTCTGCATCCCCCTCATACGAAGATAACACAGCTAATCGTTTTATGAGGAATAGGCAACTGTGTTGTGTGGATGCTCAACAGGCTGCAGGTTTGAATCCAGCTGAACACTACAGCGGCTGATTTTTCCCAGGATCACCAGAGAGGAGGAAGTGATCCATAAGATCCGCTTGTGTTGTGATTGATTGTAAGAAAAATCTGCAGCCTCTCAGATCTGCTATTCCTAAGTGACATAAATATTGTGGCGCTGCATTCCCAGTCAATATTAATGCTATTAACACAGTGAATTGAAAATGGTCAGCAGTGCATGGAGATAGACTTGATGTCAACGACTAATGGGATTCCCTTACAGATTTGTTTTGTAGGTGGTCATTGAGTTCAAAGACATAAAAGCCAGCTTTTTGTAAAGATTTATTACACTGTTGGACTGCCAGACAGCTTTGAAGGTACAGAGCTAATATATATTCATTTGTATATTCTGCTATGCATTGAATATTGTAGAGTTTTTTTTATAGTAAAAGGCATTCTTGTTTGAAATGAACACAGTGACCAAAAAGAGACTGTAATTTATTGATATGTACATGACATGCTCATGATCATGTAACTTGCTATGGTACTGATAGTCCATGAATGTTCTGCTTGGAGCTATTGTCCCAAGGGTCAGTGGTTTATTCATCGAAACTTCTCAAACTTCTCCTGCCGCGTAATCCAGCGCAATTTTGCACTATCCAGCTGACCAAATTGAATACTTACTACTAGGGCTGTGGGATATGGCAAAAAATTCAGATCCTGATACATGTTATTTCATATCCCAATAACGATACATATCCTGATATAGAACATTAGAACGTTTTTCTAGAGGTTTTTCTATCGTCAAACGATAGATATCGTCATATCGTGTGTCCCTTTAATCAAATGTAGAGTGGAGATTCATTCTTGACCTTGGAAAGACAAAATATTCTAAAGGCCACCATTAAATCAAGCTGACCAAAGTCACAATTTTTGGTGAAGGAGTAAACTGCCATCTTTTAACAGCCACCTTTAAACATATCAAGAGTGAATATTTGATTGTAAAACGTAGAATAGCACTTAAGATACAGTTCCACTGATCACTACTAGATGCTGGACTCACACAATAATCAGACTCAGTCAAAACCCCAGAATCCCGATTGTTTTTGTTCCACTGCTTGACTGTTGCTTCACCTTAACTCCAACTAGGCTTAACCCTGTAGGCCAAATGTAGCTCTAATCAATGACTAGAGTAGTAAGCCAATAAAAAGGATGGGTTATACTGGTTCCACCGGTTACTGGTTTTTGGTTTGAAAGGTATTGTACGCTTGTAGGGCCATGGAGCGAATTAGTCAGATGCAAGCTGTCCACAAATACTTTAGAACTGTACTATAAGAAATCCCTAAGGGATCAAATTTAAAGTGGACTGTCAGGTCACCAAAAAAGATTAATAAAGGAATGGATGCAGGTTCAGCTCAATTAAAACTCTGCTATGCCTTTTTTCTCCTGATATGGTCACATCACAGTATTCCTTCCCTGTGGGTGCTCACAATTGCCCGAGCTCCTGATTACCCACCGAAATGGTGCCTATGCAGGAGACATTACAGATGCAATGACCTTGTAGTTTTCTGCAGTCTACAGTGATCTCCATGATGACATGCACAGTTTAAATAAACATGTCCTAAAGATCTTTATATGGCTGAATAAGAGTCAAAAATATAAGTGATAGAATTTCTTACATGCTTTGGACCAATGAAGAAAACTATGTAGACACTTTTATGTGGGGAAGTCAACAGTTGGAGTTCTACTTTAATGGGGTTCAGAATAAATTATCTAGTGCATGTAACATCCTGATTTTTCCTGTGATGGCATGACACCTCTATAATTCCACCCATTCTTGAGTTAATGGAAAACATATCAATCAATAAGAAGCCCAGCAATTGAGTGGTGAGTACCTCCTCAGAAAAATCACAGGACTGCCTCAAAGAGACAAATCAGCCGTTGAGATGAACACCCTAATTAGGAGCCATATTGGTCATCAACATCATCGGCCGCCGTGCGATTGTTTGTGACACTCATCTGTAGTGTAGTTTTTTTTTTTTAAATGAGCATGTGTGTGTATGTTTTTGTGAGCCGTATCTCCTCTTCCATGCTGACTCATTACATGTGTCAGGCCAGTTTATCTGTGACTCTGATGAGCAGTGCGGTGGTGACGGCCTGTCGGTAATCTGGCTGACAGAGCAGTGATAGATCATTCCAGCCACACTTTCGCCACCTAGACATGCTGTAAATGACTTTATTGGGGGGTTGTAATGACTTGTGATGGCTGCTGTTTTGCTCGTCAGGCTCACTTTTGTTTGGTTTCTGCCTGTCTTTCTGTTTTTATGTCTTGATCTGTGGACAGCGTGTTGGTTTTTGATGATACATTCTGGCTGTGTTTGGACGTGAACTCTTCTGGGGATAATTTTTTATTTTCTTCTCCCAGCGTGTCTTTTCTATTCACATTTGCATCTGCTTTTTTGCTGCTCCCTGTTGCTTTTGTGCTATTATCCTTTACTTCATCTTGACCCCGTCTGTTTTGTTCTTTCCATTTTCCCTTCCTCGTCCTTTTCTTTCTCCTACTTGTCCTTTCGCTTCACATTTGCATTGGCCTTTGTGCTGCTCCCTTCCACTTCTATGTCATTTCACTTTCCTTTATCAGTTCTTTTCTATTTTCTTCTTTCTGTTTCTGTTTACAGTCACGTCCATCTCCTGCACTTCGTTGCTTATTTGTTTCTTTTCCTCACCCTCTGTTCTCAGTCCATCTGTCTCACTCACCCCTATCCTTTCCATTTTCTCCCTCCCCCCCTTTTCTCTCTCACCTCGATTAATTTCTCATTCTTCCTTATTATCTAGCCACCCATCCATCTGTTCATCTGTCCATCCATTAAACACTTTATCATTTTGTCCTTTCAGTGTGACCCAGGGGAAGCCACCAAGTTACTGTATGACCTTCTGTACACCGAGCCCATCAAGATTGTCCTGATGCCCGGCTGCAGCGGCGTGTCCACGTTGGTGGCCGAAGCTGCTCGCATGTGGAACCTAATAGTGGTGAGTGTATTTTACTGTTTGTCCCCAAGTATTTTTTTTTCAATCTCCAGTCACTTTAACCCAGAGGTCTTGAGAGACGTGAGCCACAATTTGCTTCATAATTCAGTCAAATCCGAATACACAGACTTGATACACATACATTGTACTTTTAGATTCAGCTTGGCTTACACTTCCTGAGGACATCATTTTATTTCATCTCTAATCTACATTGCGAATAAACATCTATAAATCAGCTTAGAAATCTTAGAATTTTTAAATGTTCTTCAGAATCAACTATAAAAATAATCCAGTGCTTATTGTGTTTACCTCCATAGGTACATTGCAAATATGAACTCCTAATAGCTAATTCAGCAGATTATCAATTATCAAAAACGTATACAAATATAACCTATAGCTAACTAACTAGGGCGGTCTTGGGCGTACCCCTGTGTAAACCCAACTGTACTGCTTGAAAAGCAAGTGATCATCTTGAAGGATCAGTTCACCCTGATTTTTACTTAACTTTGGTAGTATCCAGTTATGCAGATAGTTTTGGTTTTGTGGGTTCATCTTTTGAGATTTCTATCTGCCGCTACCCCAAAACAATGGAGGTAAACTGAATTTAGTTTTCAGGATTCACAGCATTGAGAAATGACATTTAGAAATTCAACATCTCTTTCCAGTGTGTCTCTTCTTCTGGAAAAACCACAGAGCACACTGTCATTCCATTTATAAAGATCTTAAAACCTGAACACATGAAATATCTGCAGTGCTAGACATCACTAGGGTTAAATGAGCAAATACAATATTTTTGTAATTTGGGTAAACTGATCATTTAAGTCAAATAAGATTACCAGACTAGCTGATATGAGATAAAACAGAGCAAACAAACTCACCAAAAGCACATCTGACCATTTTGAATCTGACTTGGTTAAATGTATTTAACAATCTTGAAGCAACACTATTAGACACACATTCATCTTTTACAAATAAAATGTTTAAGCCGTAAGCAATAAAATGCACACTTAATTTAATACACTCACAGGGGTTTTGCTGCTACAGCTTGACTTGATCATACATCATCATACAGTATTTTGTGCAGGCAAACAATATAAAATGTACTTTAGATGCAGTTGGAAGCTGACATTAATCTAAATGATGATGTTTTGTACTTTGTGCCCAAAATCAATGCTGTAGTTGTTTATTGATTTTCAAATATTTCATGCAGCACTTTTAATAAGTGATGACACTATACAAGGCAGTTTCACAAGACTGTATTGACAGCGACACTACGTGCAGGACAAAACATATTGTTTGACCTCACATACTGCATGATAATACATTGATAAGCACAAACACATCCCAGATCTCTAAATCAGCAAGATGCTGTCTGATGCTGTCTTATGCTGCTGTTTTTTTTCGAAAATATTTCAGCTTTTTACGCCTTCATCAGTTGATTTATTTTGTTTATCTCATTCTCTGTCATCTCTTGATCTGCCTCTCTGTCACTCACAGTGCTCTGCTTATTAGCTTCGTCGTATAATTGAAGTTTCATCCAGAGATTAGTCATCGAGAACAATCAGTTCTAGTGGTTGGCATAAGCCCCGCTTTCTCATTTCTGGTCTTTCTCTCTTTGTCACCCTTTCTTTCCTCATCATTAAAAACTCTTTTCCACTTTTTGACTCTTTGCCTTCCTCTTTTCTCTGTCTGCTGTCACTGCCTGGAGCTGGTCTGCTCTATTTCAGCCCCTTTTTCTTTCCTTCCTTCCTTCCTTCCTTCCTCCTTTCCATCTCTGCCGTCTTTCTCTCCCACTCTTCATTTCCACCTCGCTTCCTCAACTCCAGCAGTCGATTCTCCCCACACACAAAGAGATCTGTCTCTCTTTACTACACGCCACCACTGGCACACCCTCGTAACCGCCACACTCAATTATTTCTGTATGCTGCCTGCCTGCAGGAGCCTCCTCACATGTCAAACAGCCTCATCAGAGTGCCGGGGAGCAAATGCAACCTCCATTTCTGGACGCTGATCAAGGAGGGGCTCACAATTGGCTCTTCTTGGCACAGTGTTAATTTGATCCCCCATCTTCCTTTCTAAAAGCACTGTAAGCCACAGACGGCATTGATGTACTACTGCTTCGGGAGAACTGACGAACTGAGAATCAAGAGATATTGTTTGTGGTTTTTGGGAAGCTTCGATGTGGAACTTTGCCCGTCTGTTGCAGAGTGCTGCTACATTGGTCTATTTCTGCCACAGCAGCTTTTTGCTCCGTTTTAGTTTTGTCACTGTTTTATTGTCTTGTAAAGGTTTATAGTAGTGTTACCATGGGGATAGCTTGCAGCTCCTAGTTTGATTTTCATAATTTGACTTAAATTATTACATTCTACCAGGCATGTAGCTAATGAAACCCTTGCAAAAAAACAGATTGGACAGACTATACAATGTGTTTTTTTTTCTCTAGTGGTGTCTTGCCATTTTGGTTTTTTCTTCGGCCTCTGCTTAAAATTGAGTTTACTGGAGTTACATTTGTTATGTAACATGAACATGTCAAAAGACATGTGTGTCTGAAATTACTCCCTATAGAATAAACAACAATTTACTCTATTTCTATTACTGAAATTTTGGACTTTTACGAATTTATGTCCCCAGCTCCTAGTCAAACTACTACAGCAGGACTTACAACACATTGCATTGTGGGATTTTAAGCATATCAGTGTCACTCACTTATTCTCACAATGTGATGGCACTACTTGTTTTCATTCCGTTGTGTCAATTTTGAGGGTACTATATAGACCATACATTTCTCACTCAAAATACTGACACTCAAATAAAGTGGTGAACTGTAACTATAGTTCACTAGAAGCTAGTATTATATGGATTATCTAGATTAACCAGGACACAGTTGGAAAAATAAGTTATTACAGAATTTTACAACTGTTATTTTTAGTCACGCTGTGGCAATCTCCTGACTTTTCCTCTTGCACCACTAGCAGGTGAAAGTTTTCACCCATACAGTTAAATAGCTTGACATGCAATAGATGGATCGGCACAAGATTTTGTACATATATTCATGGTTCCCAGACAACATATCCTAATGACCATGGTGATCCCAGGCTTAATCTAGTGCCAGCATCAGGTCAAACTTTCAATCAGGAAAGACTTCCTCTGAGTGAATGATGAATAATTTCTTCATCATTTGTCATTTCTACAATGAATATGAGAAATGTGAAAAGTCTTTGGTGATAAGACCCCATTCTAATGACATGGTATTTCAAGTGGGTGGTGAAGCTGTAGAGGTGTTGAAAATCCCTCCGATGGAGTTTAGACACTGGTGATGAAGAGATGAAGAAAATGCTGACGATCTGGATGTGATAGGGAGAAGACTTCTGCTGAGCTTGAACTGGACCTGGTTCTGATGAGCTGGAGGTGAATAGGGGGCAGGAGGTCCGCAGCGATTTTTTTACTAAAATGACAGCTGAAAGGAACGGATTTTAAGGTTTGATAGTGACTACGTGATTGGCTGTGATGATTGTGGCAGCAACTGAATGAATGAAGCATAAAGATCGTCTTCCTGGTTGAACTTACACTGAGCTTCATTTCAATTAATCCAATACTTTGGTTTATGTCCAAATATTTACAAAGCTAATGTCATTCCCATTATTTCTAATTAGCAAATGTTAGCATGAGAACATGCTAGACTAAGATGGCGAACCTGGTAATTATTAACTGCTAAACATCAGCATATTAGCATTGTAATCATGAGCATGTTATGCTGACATTTAGCGGCCCTGACAATAGCTCTTTCCAAGCTTTGCCTGCCCCATGCCTACTTAGTTTACCCTTGGTGACTGATTACCAGTTGCCAAACTCTGCCATGAACTCTTACCAGGTAAATGATTGATTGCTTTCAACTTCTCTGCTTCTGAGTCCTGCTTCTGAGTCCACATCTCTGTGTGCAGAACTGTTATAGTTGAGCACAGGCGCAGGAATAAGCTATAAGGCTTGTCTACACAGGCAATACTTATTAGTAGGATGAATTCATTTTTAGTTTTGTTCATTCCGTGTGATGAGGTAAATAAAATAATATAGAATATAGCTAGCCTTAGCCTGTCATTTGACCCCCGCCGCATGTCTGCATGTGCTCATGGATGTTATGAACACCTATCACATTTATTATTGATCATGCGTGATCTACTAAAGCTGCATCTGGTTTCTCCAGATCTTTTCACTACTACGCCCAGATCAGCTGTCCCTTTTTGTTTCCCTTCTTTCGTTTTGATGCCTTCGTCTACCTGCCTTTTCCCACAGGGATTTGTTATTGTGGGGAGCCCACATTGTACATGACATTTGACATCCATCATCAAGCTCCCTCTCACTCCCAGTGGTGAACATCCCAGAATTGTATAGGTAATGGGTCTGAGATGAGGGCTGGGGAACAGGATAGGCTGTCTCTATCGGTAATGGTTCCCTAAACGCCAGGTTCCTCATTTTAAAGGAGGATTTTTTCGTCAGTTGTCACTGAAAGTAATTGTTAGAGGAACAGTGTTCTCCCTGTTTCTGCTGGCATTTTCCACCATCCGTCTTCCCTGCTGATTTGGACATACATCTTAGCAGTCTGCCTCTTTGGGAATTGTGCCTGAGAATTAAAATTATGTTGGTCCAAGTGAAAGAAGCAGATGATCACGGGGGCTACTATTTGCAACAGCAATAATTAGTTAATGTTTTTGTATTTGTTCTGTTTGTAATTGTAGAATATGTCATCACAATTTCATGGCAATGTCTGCATGGAAAATCCTGCATGCAGTGTTTTGTGTTTTTGTTGAAATTACAGAGTTTATCGGCATACCTGATAAGCCGGAGGGAAGCTACAAGGAGCTAGGGAGGGAGGGGGTGTGGATGAAAATGAGAAAATGGCAACAAAGATTGTTTCTCTGGTTCTCTGTCTTTTTGCTGGCTTTTCTCTGTGTTGTTTGCTGTTTGAACCAGTCACCATCAAAGAACACTGTGTACAGGGGAAGAACAAGAGAGTCCTGATTACGATACATTTTGATTGAAGTCTGTTTTCTACTGATGCCTTGAAGGACCTTCAGAAGTATATTTTTCTCTGTTTCTGTATTTCCTTCCCCCCTAAACTTCTATATCCTTTATTCCTTCCTGCTTTAGTCACTGTTTTCCTCCTATTTTTCTCTTTTTCTCTCTTATGTTTCCCAGCTGTCCTATGGCTCCAGCTCGCCAGCCCTGTCAAATCGCCAGCGCTTTCCCACCTTCTTCCGCACGCACCCGTCGGCCACCCTTCACAACCCCACCAGGGTGCAGCTCTTCCAGAAGTGGAAGTGGACCCGCATTGCCACCATCCAGCAGACCACCGAAGTCTTCACCTCAGTCAGTACTTTTAATCTTCTTCATCTCTCCTTCAATTTTACACCATCGTTTTATCTCCAACTCTCCATTTTCTTTTATCTCACACACTTTTATCACTTTCTCCATGTCCTTACTTTGGCCCCATTACTTTTGGTAAAGTGTGGTTTGCTGGATTGCCTGCCGGCCTCTGTGTGTTTGTTTATGAGAGCTGTTGTGTTCTACTCCTTCAAGAAATCCCTGCTGGCGATTGATGGAGGATTTTTGAAGTAATTTGTTGAGTATTGGTTGTGAGAAATATTGATCAAGCAATACATCTCTCCCAGGCACGGCGGTCGATACCATGACACTTGGATTGGTTCCTGTAATGGAGGTTAATGGTCCCGCTCTCACATTCTTTCCTCTCCCATCTCCCATTCTTCTTTTCTTCTTTCCACTCCTCTCTCTCTAAAAATCTATTCTCTCGCATGCTGCCTTTTTTGTTTATCATACATCCCCACACTGTCCATCCCACTCTTGACGTTTCTCATATGCACTTCAGATTTTCTTTATTCGTTTTTTTTTAAGTCTCTTTGGACATGGTTGCTTTTCTTTTGTCTTTCTTATAATCTCAACCTCACACACTCTCTGTCCCTCTTTGTTCAGCTGCCTCTCTGACCTCCTCCTCTCTCCCCCCTCTCCCTGTCTGTCTCCTTCTGTCCCTCCCTTTCATCTTGCAGACTCTGGACGATCTGGAGCAGAGGACGAAGGAGGCAGGCATCGAGATCAGCGTTCGCCAGAGTTTCCTCACCGACCCGGCTGTCGCTGTCAAGAACCTCAAGGTGCTTTGATTAAAAATTCAACTCAGCTGCTGGTCGTCTCTCTCTCCTCCTTTCCTTCCTTCTCCGGCTCACAGCTGCACATGATACCATTAGCATAGAGGCGATTTGATAGAGGAAATTAATGCGCCATGCTAATTAGCAACTCCTGAACAGCAGTACGTGCCGTCCTGCAAAGCAGCAGGAACTTTGGCACGCTGCGCTGCCACATCAAGCTGTGCTATAGTGAAGTTATATTGTTGCTGCTGATATAACTAAGCAATGTATTGTTTTGTTTTCATGTTTTGACGCAGCGCCAGGATGCAAGGATCATTGTGGGGCTCTTTTATGAGACTGAAGCCAGGAAGGTGTTTTGTGAGGTTAGTACCATTTCCCGCTCAATTGATCCCAATAGGCTGAACCTGACTGGCTATTAGTAGAAATTGAGCTCTGTAATGAGCTGGTTGAATTTCCTTGTTTGGCAGTGGTACAACACATTCAACACATCTCTGGGAATAATTCTCCTCATGCTTATTTATCATTCTCTCCCTCCCTTCAACCACCTTCCATATCTGCCTCCCTCCCTCCCTGCTGCAGGTGTTCAAGGAGAAGCTCTATGGGAAGAAGTATGTATGGTTCCTGATAGGATGGTACGCTGACAACTGGTTCAAAATCAAAGACCCAGCTATCAACTGTACAGTGGAGAACATGACAGAGGCCGTGGAGGGACATGTAACAACCGAGATTGTCATGCTGAATCCTGAGACTGTCCGCGGCGTCTCCAACATGGTGGGAACACACAAAACACTATGTTTCTCCCACTGTAATAATTATATTAAAGATAATTAAGTCAGCTTTGATGTTAATCAGAAACAAGGAATTGCAACATCAACAGCTTGAAACAACCGCTGATGTGTCCTGTAATTGACAGTTAATAAGTAACATTAGAGAGTAAAGTGAGTAAAACGTCTCGGGAAGAATACATCACAGTGCAAAATACTTCCAATGCAAGTGTTTAATGAGCTTATAACAATTTTTTATTATATGTCCCAAAGACCCCCTGTACGCAGGATAAGAGGTTGACGATGGATGAATGGATGCATGTCCCAAAGACCAAATACAACATAAAAAAAACTGAGGATAAATCAATACAGAACGCAATCGTAAATCAGAATAATTATGTTTTGAGAAGTAATAAAAGGGAAAAAAATATTGCAGAAACACCTGTAAGTCCATCATGAAGTGCAGTACATACAACCCACAAAATATTCAGATACAGGAGGAACATTTTGGTTTGCGCCAAATAATCACCTGTATTTTGCACCAAAAGATGAAAAGAAAAATTGGGAGAAAGTGCGAACGTGACACTGATTATGTACTAGAGTCTCTCTAATTAACACCCCCCAACGAAATATTGTTTGCAGCTTTATTTTGTACTTTTAAAATCAGTTTTGATCAAAACTGAATAAAATGTTTTTGTGTTTGTATCATTCTAATATGCTCATAATGACAATGTTGTCATTGTCATTATATTAGATATAATATTACATATTAGAATGATGATGTTAGCACTTTTAGTCTTGTTCAATGATTAAAATATAATAATAATTACAATGACAATGACCTAGACTTTTTCCTAAAATAATTTCTGTGGTGTTCCTGCATTGCATTTTCCAGTGATCACTGGTTAGTCAGTTAAAAGAATGTACCGGTAGTGTAGTTTGAGTTTTTTGTCTTTTTATCAATCATGGTTATGGCTACTCTTTTCAAACTATTCAGCTCTTCTTCCCTAACAAACGTTTTCTACCATGCATGTAAAATGGACAAATCGTTTTTTTTTTCAGGAAAGACAAAAGACTGAGAACAATAATGTCATAGCTTCAATGAACTGCGTATGACCTGAATCAATATTATGTTTCATAAACCGCTGATGTGTAAAACTGTCACACTCTTCTTAGGAGCTTCTCAGTACCAGTCGTTCTCTGCTTCTCTTTTGCCCATTGCTCTCTTCTGTTCACCTTCTCTAATCCTCTTAAACTGTCTCTTCCTCTCTCCATTTCTCACATTGTTCGACCTTCTCTGACTCTGCTGGTCTACGGTGGATCATCCTTTTATTCTTCTTGTTTACCCACCTCTCTTCCCCTTCTCCTTATCATTTCCTCACCCCCACCTTTTTTTACCATACTCCCTCCCCCCGTGACCCTCCTTCCCTCTCTCGCACTTCATCAGCAGCTGTTGTTTATTTTCATACAGCACCTGCCTCTACCTGCTGATTTAGCTGTTGACGTGCTGCTCACCGGGTGATAAGAATTACAGCAGAACTCCTGCTCATAGTCAATCTATTTAAATTCAATTTCCAAGTTTGAAATTGACATATTTCATGTATATAGAGCACTCAAATTAAGCTGGTGTGTCGATACTGCAGGGTCTGCAATAGCACATTGTCAGCTAGTTCAGTAGGTAGTGGCAGATTCAAATGCCAAATGCCAAGGTGGAATTTCAATAAGATGATTTTGACATAACTGAATTGGGGGCGTGTAGGCCTAATTGGCCTCAGAGAATCTACAGGGACACCACGGTGATTAGCAATAATCTCCAGCTACACATTTATCCCCGCTTTCACAGGAAGATAATTTTTATTGGTGTTTAATTAAACAGTTCTAAACAGCTAAATAGTGCACTTCTGAGAAAATGAATATGTTGGTATAAAGTTGAAAATAACCTACCTAATATGACTTATATTATTTAGCCAAAGCAAAGAGATGATTAGATTGTGTCAGTAATAGGTATCAGTTAAAAGCAAGAAAATAATCATCTCCAAAAGAGCCAATATTGAAACAGCACTTTTAACTGTAATCCAAGGACCTCACTTAGGTTAATTTCCTAAAATAAAGTATTATTAGAAGAAAACTGCCTCTGTATATAAAAAAATGTTCTGTCAAATATTTTTGATCCCTCCTTAGGTCAGTCAAAAATATTTAAAGTAATACTTTTACATATTCTGAAACCCGCTTATTTGCTTTCTTGCTGAGATTTTGATGAAAAGATGAATACCACCCTCATGTAGCTACAGCCAGCAGGTGATTAGCTTAGCTTTACGGGGGAAAACACCAAGCCTGGCTCTGTTGAAAGGTGTCCCAGCACCTCTCACATTATATCTTGTTTGTTTAATCTGTATTAAAACCAAAGTGCAGGTATAATTATTTGTGGTTTTACGGGGAGTTACGTTTAGGGACTGCCAAGGTGACTGCCTGGACAAATGGAAATGTGACTTTGGATACAGCTGGCTAGCTGTTTTCCCGTTTTTTCCAGTGTTTATATGCTAAGCTAAGCTAGTCACCTGCCACCTCCAGCTTCACATTTAGCATACAGGCATAAGAGTGATATCAGTCCTTTCATCTAACTCTCAGCAAGAAAGCAAACAAGTGTATTTAACAAAATGTCTGAACTTTCAAAAATGTCACATTGCAGCAGTTAGCTTAGCAGGCACAGCTCTATATGCTAAAGGGATCTTTCGTTAAAGAAATAACCGTTATTCAGGATATGTTCTAATAGGACATACTGTCCACATGAGGGGCACTTCAGTGGTCCAAGTGTTGGCATCTGGTCAGCTCGACTATCCCTCAATCACCCCTCAGGCTGGCCCAAGAGCCCTCTAGTCAGCTCAAGACGTCCTGTGGCCCAAAAGCCCCTAATCTGGTGTGACCTTGAGTCAAACCTAACCCTAACTTTAAATTTAGAAACTGTGCCCCCTCCTGACATGGTGCTATTTTCTATGCACCATTTTCCTTCTTGGTTTTGTCAAGATTTGTATATATTTTGGTAAACAAGATACTGTTCATGAACTGTGAATTGTGTGTTCATAAAAGACTTACCCCACTGATGAATCATATGGAGGATGTGGGTCCATATGATTCACCAGAGCTTCCTTTTTACAGTCTCCTCCTCTTTGGTATTGAATAAGAGACATATTAATCTAATAATAGAAATATGAAAATGTCCATAATATTATCCTTGTTCACAGCATTGCATTTCTTCAGGACTTCTCTTTGATCCTTTCTGTCCTGTTTCTATCAGACATCACAGGAGTTTATAGCCGCCTTGATGTCTCGTCTGGGTGGGAAGAACCCAGAGGAAACCGGTGGGTTTCAGGAGGCCCCTCTTGCATATGATGCAGTGTGGGCTCTGGCCCTTGCCCTCAATAAGACAGTGGCACCACTGAAAGCCAAGGGTCGACGACTGGAGGATTTCAACTATAACAACCATGACATCACCTCTGAAATCTACAGGGCGCTCAACACAAGCTCCTTTGAAGGTGTTTCGGTAAGTGAGAGGGCAGATGAGAAAAAAATATGGGAAAACATCTACAGATAATAATGTTTATGTGCTAATTTTAGTGCCCCATAATTATTTATCATTTATCAATATTCAGTGTTTCGTACTGTCTTTTGACTGCTGTGTTTTTGACCCTTACACTTCCAGTTGTTGATTTTCATGGTGATCAAACTATGCTTACACACTTCAAATCTCTGTGCAAAAGCCTGAAATGTATATCTGTGGAGGGGAATGAACAAATGAAAAATAGTGTTTGATATCACAAAGTCACTGATATAGCAGTTAACGAAAATTTTCACAAGAGTATAAATCTTTCTGATAGAAATATATAATGTTAACTATTCCAAATTAAATAATTATTTTTATTGGAGATAATAACAATAATAATATGGGGACCAGTGAGAGCAGATCATGGGTCTTTGTGCTAAGATGAGATAACTGGCTACAGGCTGTAGCTTTATATTTAGCATACAGGCATGAGGTGGTATCAATCTTCTCATGCAACTTTTGGCAAGAAAGCAAAAAAGTGTATTAATCAAAATGTCTGTTCCTTAATGGAAGGAGTTTAGCTTGTGCAGTAAAAAAAAAACACTCCTCCCGTGTGTGTCTCAGGGCCAGGTGGTGTTTGACGCCCAGGGCTCCAGGATGGCAATGACTCTTATCGAGCAACTGCAAGGTAAAACACTCCCACACAATCCTCCCACAGATGTTGTATTGCAGAATCAGGTCCAAAAAGTAAAATGTCACTCATTCATCAAAAAAATCACTGCTGACTGCACTCACACATGTATCGATTGTTGCTTTCAGCTCCATTCAGAGCAAAGCCACGGGTTGTTGCTGGCTTCACTGCCATTGGTCTCAATGTCCTTTAACTGCACATGTGAATGGGCTTCATGCAGGAATGTGTTGACTCTAGGCTTTGCTCTAATTGGGCACAAGCCTTCGGTTTAAGCTGTTTCTGGAAATGGCATCCTATTTGTCACCAGTGACTTAATGAGTTTCCCCGCACAGGATAAGGTTGAGGATTATTTTCTACCTCTGTTCTCTTTGGCGTCCTAAAGGATGAGAATTTATAATCCTGCCCCTTTCCCCTCACAGTCTGTCTCATATTTCCTGTTGTGGTGTCGAGGTAATTTGACATCCACAATGAGACGACCTGACTTGCATCCCTGAATCACTGTGGGACCTCATCAGTATTCCTGGTCAAGACCGCCACATAAGACCTTTTTTTTTCTCTTCCTTTTCTCCTTCTTCTCCCCTTGGTACTTCTTTGTTTGTGCTTCTTCATGCACCTTTCTATCCCTCATTTCTTTTATCTATTTATTGTGTGTATATTTCCCACACATTCCATTAATATGAAAGCACAGGAATGATAGAAAAATAGCTTAGTAGTGGTTGTAGTGTAGTGGTTGTGAATATGAATGTTAATCAGTTCTCTCATGTTTTGTTGTATTGTTTGAAAATGTGATCCCCCACAAAACACCAGGGAAGGAACTTAAGTACGCAAGCAATACTAATTAAGATTTATTTTTCTCTCTGACTTTTGTGCTTTTATTTCACTCTCTCACTGCAGTTTTCTTCTCCTTCAATCATATACTGTAGGAGGCAGTTACAAGAAGATTGGTTACTATGACAGCTCTCAGAAGAACCTCTCCTGGTTCGGCAATGATGTTTGGATAGGTAAGATGGAGTTCATGACACTGTCTTCCCCCAGCTTCCTGTGTCTGTATTTGTGTCCTGTCTGTCGTGCTGTGAGTCAACAGGGTCACACATGTTTGTGCTTTGACATTAGACCTCCTCAGTGTGGCTTAATTTAGACTTTCTTACTGTCTAAACAATATATAATCATGCTGGATTTTCTCTAACCGCTAGTTTGGGTGAAGCTTGTTATTTGGATGCTGACGCTCACCCAAAATTGGCTGCCAGCACACTCACTGTCTAACATGTGTTAAAATGTTGGCGCAGCAGATGCACTGTAATCAAACCGGGCAACAACTAGGTTTGATTGGCTAACCCAGGAGTTTTCAGAGTCTAACATACAATAACTTCCTGTTGATTTAAGAACACTGTCAGGCGCCTGTCTCTTTCGCCTCATCTTTGCCTCACATCTCTCAAGCCTCGCCTCAAGCCTCACAGTTTAAATACGCCTCTGGTCCAGCCAACCAAACTAGTTTGTTTTTCCATCATTCTGCTACATGAAGAATGTCAAGCTTACGTTACACAAACCAGAACCTACTCTCTAACTTCTGCTGCCCATATCCTAGATTGCTGTGAAAACCTATTGCTGCTGATTTGCTTTAGACACCAAGACCAACTCTTCGGTTGTTTACTGCCCGTCTCTCCCTGGAGAGGTGACATACTTGTGCCTGGACAGAGTGTGCCACTAATCAATCCTGCATGCCTCAGTGGACCGTAGAGAAACGCCTTTTTTAGGCTTTTATAGAAATTATCTGTTGCCAAGGCTTAAATGAACCCAGAAGAGGTAGTGATTCCAGGTCAGCATCAGTGGCAAGGGACGGGTGACCTGTATGCATGTAGGCAACATGTTCTTCACCAGGCTGGCTGCCAGCTCTTTAGTTTGGCTTGTTGCAATGTGACAGGCTCGATGTTAGCCCAGTTAAAACCCACTGAGTTGAAACTAACTTGCTCTCCAGTTTGTCAGAGGTGAGTTTTCTTGACTTGGTTATTTATCCTTGCTTCCTCTTCTGGAGCCCGTTTGTTCTGTTTTTATTACTGTTTACAAAATATAGACATCTACTTGTTGAGAGGAAATGAGTAATTTACTGCTCTCTGGAGCTTACTCAGTTCGGGGTTTCTTTTGACAGGGGTGGTGCGCTTAATTTGCTCCTCACTGGGTGGAGTATACATGGGGTTGTCAACTTAACCTCTCCGCTTGTTTTCCTGTGTGTTTACCATGCGCCTTCCTGCCTCACTTTCTCACTCTCTTCACGGTTGCCCTAACAACCACTTCAGCTTAGCTCTTCTTCTAATCGCTGTGGCAACTGTTATAGAGATGGGTCTCCATGGCAACACCCTGTCCCGATTCCCTGATCAAGGACGGAGGAGGGTATAAATGGTTCAAAAGCATTGACTGAATGGACATGCACACGCATATGTACACACACACACACACACACAAACACACACAAACACACACAAACACATACACGCACACACTGTTCTATATTGTCCATTCATTCATTCATATATACTATCTTTAATAACCTTTTTTTATGCATTTATAAACTTGTGCTTTACATCACATTGTATATAACATTGAAATACAACAAAACAGGATGGAACAATAATAAGACATTTTTAAATGAGATTAAATCAAGGGCGGCATGGTGGTCAGTGGTTAGCACTGCAAGAAGGTCGTGGGTTCGAACCTTGGTCGTCCCAGACATTTCTCCCACTGCCAAAGACATGCAGGCACCTCACAATTTACCTTAAGTGTGAGTGGTTGTTTGTATATGCGATGGGCTGGCAACCTGTCCAGGGTGTACCCGCCTTTCGCCTGATGTCAGCTGGGATTGGTTTCAGCCCCCCCGACCCTGTACACGGTAAGCGGTAGATGGAAGATTAAATCAAATAAAAATAGATCTTTAAAGGTTCAGTCTGTAATATTTCTGAGCATCTATTGACATAAATGCACTATAATAAATATATATATATATATTTATGTTTTCAGTGGTGCATAAAGACCTTACATAATTACCCGTTATGTTTTTATTACCTTAGAATGAGCCATTTGAATCTATATACACGACGGATCCTCTTACATGGACGTCGCCATGTTGTGCCGTCATGTTTCTACAGTAGCCCTAAAGGACAAACGGCTCTACAGAACACGTTGTCACTATGTTGAATACGTACTAAGAAGAAGGAAGAAATAGTAGAAGCAGTAGTAGTCATCTGGTTAATTAAAATTCAGGACCACACGTATTATTTAGCACAAGAGCCAACAGAGCGTGTCGGACACCGTAACTTCTCCGTGCTTGGAAAGGGAGGGGAAAGGCGGGCACTGAATGATTGCATTCATGTGGTATCGGAAAAATTTGATTTTTTTTCCTCCTCTTTAAATCTTATCTTTATTGCAAAAAGAGGCATAAACTGTACATGGGACATAAAGAAGTATACAGAACAGTATACAAATATATATGAAGACACAAACAATAAAATCTTTGCCAGGAATAGTATTTATTATATAAAGATATTAAAGCTGTTTTCACAGCCTGTTGGATTTAGAAAAATTATTTTGATAATTGATCAATAAATTAATATAATGTACAACCTCATGGAGAAAAGGTAAAAAGTTAGTTTTTTTACAACTGCCATTAGAATTAATACATTTATTATAAAGTAATTATTTCTTCAAAGGAGCAAGTGAATGCACAGTGAACCGTTTTTTGCAATTCGCAAACTTTACCGCAAGATGCAACTAAAACTTACCCATTTTAAGTCAAAAAGCAATGATACAGAAAATATTTTAAATGTAAGACATTTCTTGAAAGAGTACTTTAGTGATTTAGGATTGCACATAATATTTTTTTTATTACTTTATTATCAAAACCTCATGCCTACGTCACCCACAATGCAACTGTACTGACAACAGTTGGGCTCAAATATTGAAAAAACAATTTTAGATTTTCAAAAAACGGCCGCCCTTACTTAAACATATGAAGGGGCTCACACAACATACTGTTGAGAAAGGCTGTCAACATGTAAACTCCATTTTCACTTTGGCTCTCTGTATGCTCTCTTTTTCTTGTTTTTGTTAAAATAAATAATTCTTGGCCATATTGTCTCTACTGTTTTTCCATCAAACTTTCATACTTTGGCCGATATGAACAGTGGCAAACACCTCAGAAACCCTCTTATATTATCATTCCTCAGTCAGATGTTACCAGATACACAGTATCGGTTGTGTGACTGCAGTGACAAGCATCCAAACATCCCAAGATTGGCGCCTTGACACCCTGCGACCCTCGAGGGGGCGGCACTCTGACACTTTCCTCTGACATCTGACACATCAGCTTCATGCAGTGCTGACACTCCTGCTCTGCTTCCCCTCTGACATGCACACACTCTGTCTCCCTCTATTTCTCACAAACACACACACACACACACAGACACACACTGTATTTAAATGCTCACCTGCCTCCATATGCACCCTCTTGAGCATATTCACGCTCATGCTTAATGTATAGGTCAACATGCATATCATGCCTACAGTATACAGTCCTTATGGCATATGCATAGTTGGGAGTGCACGCACACACGGACACACAAACCTACAAGCATTACCAGATTCACAGAGACAGATAGTCAGAAGCTGTTTAGGGAGAAAAAGAGTCTCCCTGCCCATCTGCTGCTCTTTGAACCCTCCTCACTGAGGAATTCTCCTTGTTTAAAGCTACAATAGCATGAATAATTGGGTTAGTGTATAAACATACACTTCCTAAAACCTTAAAGCTTCAACTCTTAACACCAAAATTGTCTAATTGCTTAAAGTACTACATTACATTATAGTATATGATAACTACTGAAATTTAAATGTAAGTATAAATCATTGTCAACAGATTATCAATTTTTTATGACGGTCATGGAGTTCATACGCTAATAAAATTCGGGTTATGCTGGAACAGAAATAGTTGCAATGATGTGTTATGTGCTGTCTGAAATCAAAAGTGTTTATAGTTATAGTTTATAGGTGGTGAAAAGCTGGCTGTCATAGAGACAGGGGAGGGTGTGTAATATTGTTTAAATATGGGGATAAAAGAGCACATTTTCAGACAGCCTCTACTGAAAGACAGTCTTGGTGTTGCGTTTGGTTGCAGCTAGCTAGAGAAGTTCAAACACTGGCTCCTTTCTCACCTCCGCAGATGGTTTTGGTAAAAGTTACAGAGATGGCAGTCACTTCTGAACAAGCATACAGGCTTGTTCAAAGTGTTGTTCAATGTGTACAGAGCAGTTTGCACAGGTTCATGTAAATTGTGTTATGTTTGTATCATGAATCCCTTTCAGCCTAGATTCACGACCCTCCTACTGACCTGGGTTAAATGCATGACACACTGAACAGGCATTTTTTGACAGCAATTTCATTTAATGATATTAATATTAAAACAACATTTAACCAACTCCCTGACTTGTTTGAAAAAGTAGCAAGTGAGAGAGGAGAGAGAACACGAATGCAGCTTATGACTTTATGTGGAACTGACATTATCTAATGTAAATCTGTGTAATTCTGTGCTTAAGCATTGTGTATATTGTGCTACAGTTGCAGGCTTGAGTCTCTGTGAACTGTGATAACCAGATATTGCATGCATCAGTCTCTTATGAATCAGACAAATGTGCATCAGATCAGATGAGCGTCTGCTGAAGCCTCAAAGGGCTCAATGCCTGAATCATTATGAAAAGTTATGTGGAGTCATGCAGTTTCTACTTAATTGCAGTAATTGGTAATCTCATAATTAGATGCTAATTCCTTATA
This sequence comes from Micropterus salmoides, assembly GCF_014851395.1. Taxonomy (NCBI): domain Eukaryota; kingdom Metazoa; phylum Chordata; class Actinopteri; order Centrarchiformes; family Centrarchidae; genus Micropterus; species Micropterus salmoides. The sequence continues at coordinate 8,717,634 of NW_024040152.1, read as the reverse complement.
TTTAACATTTTTTACTCCTGAGCAGTCATATAGAGAGAGATTCATTCAGTAATGTTAGTCAGAAGGCGGAAGGTTGCTGGTGTGATCCGTGGACCAGCAAGATGAACATGGGTGGGTAAAGTGAAACAGCAGCACTCGCCCCTGCCTCATACTCCCTAACTGCTCCAGTGGCACTGCTTAGTGTCCGACAGATAGGATTGTGTGAGTGTGAACAAGGCGTTGCTGAAAAAGATGGACTGCCTCTAAGCGACACTTTCCTAGTTAAATAAAAAATTCTGTATATTCAGCTGCAAAACGTGGTTACTCTCTTGGCTAGTACTGATTTGCCTCATACCAGTCTTGTTCAAAGTAGGGCTGCAACTAGGGATTATTTTTGTTATCAATGTCCACATTATTTTCTTGATCAATTTATTAAACGTTTAGTTGATAAAATCATACATTTTTGCTTGAAAAATGACTGAACCGATTAGTGGATTATCAAAAATATAGTAACAGATACATTTACTTTCAGTCGATTGATTAATTGACTAATCATTGCAGCTTCTAGAAGACAGAACACTTCCCATTCCAATCTAATTTAATCTTGATTAATTAAGTTAACTCTAATGATAGATAACCCACCTTTTATTACATACTATATACATACTGTATACTGTACATAATATATATACATTCTTTTTGTCAACAAATTCCACCAAAACATGAAATATGTTCTGACTAAGAAGTACTGTCTATGTTGCCACAGCCTGATACATGTTACTCCCCTTTTCCGTAGAGTTCCTTTGTTGACCAAAGAATGCTACAAACACATCAGAGAGCCACATTGTTGCATCGGGTGACTTGTTCCTTCATTACCACGAACACACGCAATGTTCTTTGTTTTGAGTCAATCCCATCCTGCTGCTGGAAACACCAATGTGTATTAATCTGCTGCAGAAAATAGCAACAAATCAGCAAAGCAGTACTCTCTCATGTTTAAGTAAAGTTTGCAAAAAAGTACAGTGACCAGCTGTTTTAGGAAATAATGTCTTTAACAGACTTTTTGGCTGGGGAAGCTGGAAAGTATTGAGAGGCCAGTTAAGACATTTTTGTTTTTGGTCTTTTCATGGGAGTTGTTTACAATAACAAAAAATCACCAGCATTAATCTCATAACCTTATTGTAGTTTTGGCCAGTGTATGCTAGCATACCATTGTATCCATTATCACAATTCAGCCCTCACTTGTCACTTGTAGATCTCTTATTGTGTTGATGCTTTATTGATGCTTGCATTTTGTTCCTTAAATGTAATTCACTTTGGATAAAAGCGTCTGCCAAATGAGTAAAAGTAGAGACGATGGCACCAGAAGCGTTTTCTCTTTTAACAATTCTTTCTCTGACTGTGTCCGTTTAGGTGCTGAACCTCCGGCTGATCGGACAGTTGTGATTGAAGAGTACAGGTTCTTGTCTCGAAAGCTGTTTGCTGCTGTGTCCGTCTTCGCTGGCCTCGGCATCCTGCTCGGCATCGTCTGCCTAACCTTCAACATCTACAATGGCAATGTCCGGTGAGTTCGCTAACACTGAAAGAGAATGAACGCATACTTACTCATTTAATTCCCAGGCCCACACTGATGAATGTACAATACTGTCTTGTGCATTCATTAGAGCTGCAACAATTAGCTGATTAACCAATTAGTTGATTGACAGAAGATTAATTAGCATGTATTTGAAATTATTATGAAAATTAAATTTTTAAGCAAGATGCCAAAAAGTTAATAGTTTCAGCTTCTCAAATGTAACAATATGACTCTTTTCATACAAAATTTACATTGTTGTAATTGAATATCTTTGGCTTTTGGACTGTTGGTTGGACAAAAGAAGACATGATGACACGATCTTGGGTTCCAGGAATCAACTAATCAACTAATTGAGAAAATAATTGGCAGATTAAAATGGAAATAATGAGTAGTTGCAGCCCTAGTACTCATTATTATATTCTGAAATTTTGTTGTCATATTTTATATTTCAGTGGGTGTTTACTGTATGTTTTTGTCAACACATTGTAGATGGATTCTATTTATTTTTTTGCTGTTCCACTCTTCATGTTTGGCCTACCAAGAGGCAAGGGTGATGAGTGATATCTCAGACAACTGTGAAAATAAAGTTGCCCTCCAAAAAGGGAGGTCATGGTTAAAAGGATTGATAGATGGACTAAAAGGGGGTGGCAAAAGTTAAAGACACGGTTTTGTTACATGAAGGTCAATTGTTTGAGGAGCTACATTTGCTCTGAAAATCTGAGCAGAGAGTGGAAATGACTTCCTGTAACAACCTCCAGATGCTCCGGCAGAGCTGATCATTCGCTGTGGTTGCACTCCAAGTGTGAATGTAAGTATTTGTAGGATGTGAGGAAAAAATAAGTTCAAAAAGATATCCTTCCCCCGTTTGAGGTTAATGTAAACGCTAATGGCACTGCTGCTTCTCGAGTTTAGGGACTACAAAGTTAGTGATTGGGGTGTTGCTTTTCTCACTCTAGCAGCAGGTTTCATTGTCACAGCTTAAGCACAGCTCTAGACCAAATGCAAATAGACTTCCTTTAAAAAATGCCTTTTGATCTTGGATTTCTAAGCTTAATGCATGTCTGTGAACCCGGCGCAGCATATCTCTGATGTCTTTTTAACATAGTATTTTTATGTTTGACCTGGGTCAAAGTGATTTAAAGTCCCATAAGTCCATGAGCTTATCAGGAGTTTTTCAGAAAGCTGGAAAGGTTTGTTCTTTTGGGGATCTCTGGCTGACTCCAGTGTGCCAGTCAGTCCCTCCTCTAGCTTTGATTATATTTCAAACACAGTTTTACCGAAGGCTGCTCTTAGCAGCCAAAACACTGTGAGTCAGATCAAATCAAATTTATTCAGTAAGCTGTTTTTACAAAACAAGTTTGCCACCAACTGCCTTGTTAGTAGACAAAAATACATAACAGATCCACTTTTAAAACAAGAAAAAGTCAAACGCAATCAGTCTCAAAGGAGCAATCCTTTGGAAACTGAGACACTGTGACACAAGGAATTTCCCTCCCTCCACGGAGAACTGAGTGGAATATCCCTGACCTTTGTTTTTATAAGACATCTGGGTAAAGAGACAGAGTCTGTAGGACTCACGGAGGATGAACAACGAAACCCAACCATTAAAGGTGCAGTAAGCGATTCTGGAGAAATCCAACACTATGACATATACTATGATATAGAACGAATAACAACACAGCAACTAATGTAATTAACATTAGATAAGTTGTGGGTAAGTATATTGTTGTTACATTTGCTGCTGTGAAGCTAACATTAAGCCAACAGGCAGAGATGACGAGAGGGTCCCAGAGCCAGCACAACAGCTCCAAACAGCAATATTCACAGCTCCCCTGCTGTTATAGCTAACATCACAACAACAGCATGTCTTGGTAAACTAGAAAGTAAGCTGAATGTCCGTGGGCAAGTCATTTAACATTACCTGAAACACAAATCATGGCTGTAACGGCTGGAATAGTGTTGTGTGACTCGTTGTGAGCCACTTTGTTTCCCATATATATAGCCAGGGCTGTGGACAAACTTTTTTTCAACACACACAGAATAGACAGCTTGTGGACCCTGAGGAGATATTCGTTTAATTTAACACAAAAATTGTATTTTGGATTAGAATTGCTTTCTCCACCTTTAAAGGACCAGTTTACCACGGTCAAAGATTTGCTCTGGAATCCATCAAGTCACTTCTCGGACACAAAGGCACTGACTATATAATGCAAAATTGGAAGTACACTACCTCATATGCGATATTTAGTTAACAATACAGGAAAAATGGGAAGTTTTGCTGGAACAATAGAAACTGAACCAATAGGAAAAGTTTACACATATCCACTAATGTATGAAAGATACAGACAATGTGTTTAGTCTTGTTCAGTAGATAATAATCTCTATAAACTGATCTCTGCATATAAATGCATGGAATGGACAATATTTTGGTATCGGAACCGACCTGCTAAGCACCAAACAGCAGACAGACACAGTTATTGACTAGCTGGTGAACATAGTGGAGCATTTAGCAGCTGAAGAGCCAGATATTTCCCTCAGGAGTTTTTGGAGACAAACAACAGCTAAAAGAGAGTGCTGTGACTTAAATTCACCAGGTGGCCAGAAACACAACTTAATGTTAATAATGTTGTTCTGCAACTGCTGGATGTGTAAATAAGCAACTCTTCGCTAACAAGTTCGCCAAATCAACTTAAAAGGTGGCCGAAACAATCTGTTGTTTCAGATTCAAGGATCAGCTATTGTTATTTTTGGTCAGTGAGGTGACATTTTGATGTCTCCAGTGATGCTACAGGAAAGTTTCATCACAGTATATCTTCCGGTGATCTAAAACAGTACTAGCACACATCAGATTTTGGTCCCTCAGAATCACACAAAAACTCATTTTATTTAAAAAATATTCAACAACCATTTAGGGAGAAATCATAATCAGAAATTCACATCCACATACAAGAGATAAAAATGCCAATTATTCTTTGAATATTAGCCTCAATCAACCATAATTCAAAGCAATCACAAGACATGGTGCATAATAAGGGAAGAAAGCAGCACTTCACCTCACCTCACATCATATTCATGGTATGTGACCTTCTTATATACAGTCTATGTATGTAACAGCATTAAAGGTTTTTCAGAGGTATCTAAGGTTGGATTGGGGCCAGTGTGCATGTGTGAGTGTGTGTATATGTTAATGTGTGTTTGCATTCTGCATGATTGTGTGGTTGTACAGTAAATAGGCAATGTGGCCTCAGGGCAACACAAGGTCAGGTCAACTGGATGAAAGAATAAAAGACACACCTACTGCTGCAGGAAGACCGTGAGCTGGAGAGCAGAGGAAAGCTTTGTGGGTGGCTGTCATGGTTCAGTGCAGATTATGTTAAAGTCTTAAATCTCGAGTTTTTGAGAATATTACTGAGATTGTCTCTAACGTAGCATTTATACAAACACATTGTCTTAACTGGATAGAAATCTCTGTACTTATTTTTTCTTATTATAGTAAGTACTTTTTGCTTTAATATCCTTTAAGCTAATGTCTTTACTTCCACATACAGCACTGTGATTACCACAGCTGTGCTTTAGTTTAATGACAAGATCAATCAAAACTTCCATCTGATGTCAAATATGTAGGCAGCAGAGCAATGTGAGAATGAAATATCTCAACAATTATTGGATTCATTGCAACATGAAATTTGCTACCAATATGTTCCTGTTAGGATGAGTTGTAATAACTTTGGTATGGCCTTAATTTTTCATCAAGTATCATCATCAACTCATGTTTTACCTGTATTTTGGATTATGACAAAAAACCTGCAAAAGAAATTTATGTATTATTGATAATATTCCCTTCAACTTTGTTTTTAATGCTATTTAGCAAATGTTAGCATGCTTAAACCCTAAACTATGATGCTCATGAGCAGTGGTGGGCAAGTTACTGAGAAATTGTAATAACTTACTTTTTACTGATTACTTCTTAATAAAATAATATTAAAGCTTTTATAACTTTTACTTATTACTAGGGATTAATAATAATAATAATAATAATAATAATAATAATAATGATCTTTATTTGTAGAGCACTTTTCAAAAACAAGTTACAAAGTGCTTTAAGAAGTGTAAAGACAATAATACCCAAAAACAATAATACAGAAACAATACAAGATAAAAGCAAGAAAACATTGAAAAGACTAAAATACACATTTAAGATAAATATAAAATAAGTAAAATAGAATAAAATAAAAGGGATAAAATGAAGTCAAATAAGTTCGGGAAAGGCTCTCCTATAAAAGTGTGTTTTAAGAAGGGACTTAAAAGAGTTCACTGACTCAGCCGACCTGATTTCCTCGGGCAGGCTGTTCCAGAGCCTCGGGGCCCTGACAGCAAATGCTCTGTCCCCTTTAGTTTTCAGTCGAGACTCTGGAACAGACAGCAGACCTCTGCCTGAAGATCTCAAGGTACGTGCTGGTGCGTATGGGACTAAAAGGTCAGAAATATAACAAGGTGAGAGGCCATGAAGAGCTTTAAAAGTGATCAATAAAATTTTAAAGTCAATTCTAAAACATACTGGGAGCCAGTGTAATGAAGCTAAAATAGGGGTGATGTGGTCATGTTTCTTTGTTCTGGTTAAAAGCCTGGCAGCTGAGTTCTGGACAGTCTGGAGTCGATCAGTAGATTTTTGCGTTAAACAAGTGAAAAGGCTGTTGCAATAATCCAGGCGTGATGAGATGAAGGCGTGTAAAATGGTCTGTGTCCTTAAAATTTTAACATAGATTGAATTTTTGCTATATTTCTAAGTTGATAAAAACATGATTGAACAAGCTTTGTGGTGTGTGCTCGAAATTTAAATTACTATCAAACCAGACACCAAAGTTCTTTGCCACAGGCTTAATGTGATTTACTAGGGAACCAGCAGATGGCAGTATTTGTTTTGCCATCTGCTGGGACCCGATGACCAGGATTTCTGTTTTGTCTGAGTTCAGCTGGAGGAAATTATTTGACATCCATTTTTTAACTTCACAAAGGCAGTTGTTAAGTGAACTCAGCATTCCAGGGTCTGAGGATCTGACGGGCAAGTATATTTGTGTCATCAGCATAAATATGAAAAGAAATGCCATGTTTATGGATAATATGTCCAAGGGAAGCAGATACAAGGAAAACAAAATGGGTCCTAAGACCGACCCCTGAGGCACACCATATTTAACTGGACAGAACAAAGAGACATAGTTGTTTACAGACACGCAAAACTTCCTATTTCACAGGTAGGATGAAAACCATTCTTGGGCAGTACCAGAGATCCCCACCCAGTGCCTCAGTCTGTCTAACATGATGTTGTGATCAATGGTGTCAAAAGCAGCGCTAAGGTCCAGGAGTACCAGGACTGAGCACATACCTTCATCAGCAGACATTAAAAGGTCATTGGTGACTTTAAGCAGGGCAGTCTCGGTGCTGTGGTACTTCCTAAAACCAGTAAAACCAACTTTTCAAATATTTTGTTATTTTCCAGTACAGTGAGCAGCTTTTGGACACAATTCTTTCTAGAATCTTTGCAATAAAAGGCAGTTTTGAAATTGGTCTATAATTTTGATGAAGGGAGGGATCTAAACCAGGTTTCTTTAAAAGTGGTTTCACGTAAGCCGCTTTAAAATACTCAGGGACACAACCAGTAGATAGGGAGCTGTTAAAAACAGAGATCAAATGGGGCCCAACAGAATCCATTACTTTCAGTAAAAACTTTGTAGATATTACATCAAGTGGGCTGGAGGACACTCTCATTTGTGGTACTGTTTTTAAAAGCTCAGACAAGTCGATGGGATAAAACTGGTTAAAACTCTCTTGTTGCTGGTGAGGAACCTCTGAGTAAGAGGCCATGGGGGTAATAGAGGCTTTGATTGACACCCCCTTATTGGTAAAATAAGATAAAAACAATTCACAGTCATGATTACTTCCAGCTGAGGCACAAGGAGGGGTTGGGTTTACCAGCTGATCCACAGTCTTAAACAGAAAACTGGGATTGTGTTTATGTAGTAATGAGTTCAGAAAAATAGTGTGTTCTCGCATCCTTAACCATGTTATTGTAGTTAATTAATAAATCCTTCAGACTGTGGTAATGGACTTGGAGACTGGATTTTTTCCATCTGCGCTCTGCTTTCCTGCATTCCCTTTTTAGGCTGCAAATGCTGTCATTTATCCAGGGTTGCTTACTAGCTTTAGACGTAGGCCTAACCTTTAGAGGAGCAGTAATATTTAGTGACGACAAGCAGATATGATTGAAGTGATCGACCAGATTGTTGGTGTTGGAATCAGACAGGTGCTGGCTTTGGCTCTGAAAGAATGTGCAAAACTTTGAAACACTTGGTTGGAGCTTGGTGAGGCGGCATGAGTAATAGGGGAATCGCAGCTAAAAACAATACATCTGTGGTCAGATATGGTCATGTCCACTAATTCCACCGAGGAAATGCTGACACCCAGGGTAAAAACCAAGTCCAGTGTATGACCACGGTTATGTGTTTGCCCTTTGACATGTTGTTTGAAGTTAAAAGAAGTGGCCATATTTAAAAAGTCAGTTGCATTAACATTGGTGGGGTCATCAACATGAATATTAAAATCGCCACAAAGAACAATTCTGTCATAATTTAAAACCAGAGTAGATAAAAATTCAGGAAGTTCTGATAAAAATCCTCCAGGCGGTTTTGAGGGGGCGATAAATTATAACAACTATGACAGGTTGCAGCCCTCCAACTTTAAGAGTGAGAACTTCAAAGGAGTTCAATTCATCACAGCGTACTTGATGACATTTAAAATTTTTCCTATACACGCTGACCCTCGGTTGACTAAAACAATCATATTGAGGCGGACACAGTTCAGCTAGCTGGCTATAGTCATTCATTTGTAACCAGGATTCAGTTAAAAACATAAAATCTAGATTTGCAGACAAGATAAAATCATTTAAGATAAAAGTATTACTTGAAAGTGATCTCACATTGAAGAGAGCCATTTTAAATGAGTTTATTCTGGGTGCTGGAGTTGGTGCAGTTGTCCTAATCCTTAAGAGATTACTATTATTTCTGTGTGGGTTGTGCACATTTCGATTTACTGGTCTATGCGTGATGATGACAGGAATAGAAGTCTGTGGAACAGCGCTGGGAGCAGACGGCTTTACATGCCAGCAGGTGGAGACAGTTGTTTGTGGCAGTGAGGCAGATATTATGTTCAGTGACCGGTGGTGTGTCCAGGTGTGCTGCATGAATGATTAGTCATTAAAAGTAATGAGTTACCCAGCCCCATCCTTTTCTAAAAAGTGATGGACAACCTTTTCATCAGCCAAACTGAAAACATTGCAGCCTCTCAAACCAGATGATGCTAAACAGTAAAGGGGAAAAAACAAAGAAAGTCTCTCCTAACTTTTTAACTAATGTTTGAGCAGTGTTCAATAAATTAAATTAATTTTTCACAACACTGGTCGTGAGTGAACATGGTAAACATTAGCGCTGTGTGCTCCAAATCCATGCTACATACTAATTCTATAAGTAAAGCATTCAATCAGTACATAATAGATACTAATTGTCAGACTGTTTAAGTAGTATCCAAAAGAATCAACATACTTTATTGTTTTATAGCACTAGGAAAATATAGAATACATGCCACATCACATTACATACATTAAACTTCTTCTCCTGTCTTCCTTAAGATTTAATTCTTGGTTGTTGTTGTTGTTTTTGTTTTTTGTTTTTTTTAAGCATTTAGCTTAAAGCAACGGTGTGCCTATGTATGGCTGTAGACTCTTAGATTTGTTATCCCGAAATTAGTAAATACTGCTAAAACCTTTGACTGCATGATCAGTCCAAAGAAATCAGCACATTGTTTTTATGCACTTTTTGGTATTCCCAATTAATTAGAACTCACCTGCTGTTTGACTTCACAGAACTGAGCAATGGTTTCACCTGCACTTAATTGTACTCCAGTTGTTTTGTATTCAGTTCTGCTGAAATTTACACTACACACAAATTTCCTTTCTTTTTTGTCACTTGAAATTTTTGCACTGTTCAGCGCTTCACACTAATTAGACTAATGAATGTCAATCACTCATCAAAGGAGATCCCAAGGAAGAGCAGTGTTCCATATTTTGAGCCTTTTATTTATCAGTGTGACGAAACACTGCCAGACATTCTCAACCAGGAGATAAAGATGATAAGGTTTAAATTAAAAACCAACAGGAGAGCAATTAACAACAATTGATGACATTTGTAAGAGCTAACAGCAAGACCACCGCCACATTTAACGCCTATTTACCTACAAATACACCAATTATACCTTTAAGCATACATAAATAATAACAGATAATTGCCAGTGTTTTTCTAAATGTGTTTGTTTTTTGTTTTTATATGTGTATCTGTCACTGTTTCAGCTACATCCAGAACTCTCAGCCGTACCTGAACAACATGACAGCGGTGGCTGCATGATGGCTCTGGCTGCAGTGTTCCCGCTGGGGATTGATGGTCACCACGTCCACAGATCCCAGTTCCCTGTCGTCTGCCAGGTAACAGGAGAAAGAGACACACACAGGGAGAGAGACAGAGAAGAGCCAGAGGGCAGGATGAGGAGTAGGGTTGGGTACTGTCTGCAAATATTTGGTTTCAGTGATTTGATGTGAGTATTATTATTATATTATTTGCAATATGTGTTGAAATGAATCTTATTAAAGCTGGGGTGGGCAGAAGCATTTTTTGTTATTTGTTGAATTTTCTTTACATCCCGACAGCAATCAATAAATGAAATGGCCTGGCACCGAAAATGAAAAATCTAGTATGTATAGCTTTTGCAGGACTATAATAAGCATTGCCAATCATTTCATTCGGATGAAATTATTGCCTAGCCCGCTATCTACCTGCACGCACTCTTCCTGTGCACTCTTTCCCATGAAAATGTGATTTGAGGGAGGCGTGTAGTTAGGGGGTGAGATTTTTCCAGTTGGACACTTTCAAAATCTAGTTGTTTCTTGCTGGTTTCCCATCATTATTCATAATTTCTCAACATTAGCTACCTCAGTTTTATGTATAGAATAAATTAAATTCAAATTTTTTTTAAAGTGTATTCATTGTTCTTTTTCTTTACCTTAAAAGTTGTAGTTAGAAAGAAAATAATAATTTCAGACCTTGGTTTGATGAAGCTAACTAGCCTGAAAACTAAGCTAATGTGGGTTGTTGTCTTTGGCTCTTTTGTTGTGTAGCAGGCTGCTGTCTGGCTGTTAGTCAGTGTGACACCTGCTCTGCTCATGATATACTACTGACGTTACTGCTTTATGCAAATATGGCTTAAAATGAAGTGGTGTGATTGGCTGTATGGATGGAAAACTTGGGGGTGCCATCATAAAACCAAAAATATAAAATATATCTTTCTATCTTTCGGTCTGTTGCAGTTTAATTTAGTTGGACATTATTCCTCTTCTTTTTGTTGTAATTATCTTAAAGGTTGGGCATATTATCTTATTCCACAGTGTCACATTCTGTACATAATGCGTTTCATCTTGTTCTAGTTTTTAATTTAATCTATGTGATGTGTACGGAGTGAAATACATATAAACCCATGTTATTTATGGCTGTAATTATTCTTGATATCTTGTGCATCATATTATACACATTTCCCAAAAATTCCTCACAATATATTTGCTGTCTTTGGAAAATTCTGGACCTCAACTAGTCTCTAAAATAAAGATCTGTGGGTTTTAAACAATGTTTAGCTGCACAGCATGAATATGTTATTACTGATCCACCTACAGGTCAATTACAGGTTCAAGTTTACTATATATGTTGTTCTCATTAACTCATTGTATTTGATTTACAGTGTTGCAGTTAGTTCTTTGCCACAAATATTGCAGTTTGCAGTTACTGTAGTCAGTTTTACTAAAGCGCTACCCTACTGAGAAATTATGTACCTACTTTAGGCAAAACTACATTCAGGTGTTGTGAAGCTCTGACAGTTTTGATGTTTCTGCCTGTGGCAAGCAGACACCTGCAAACCAATCAGCCATTTCAGGATTTTTATCACGTACACTTAGTGGATGAAAGACGAAGAACATAAACATGAAAAAAATCTGACATTCTTCAATAGCTATTTTAAAGTATTTTGGTATTCTGTTGTACAGACATGATTTGCTGGGTGCTAGAATAGCACAGATGATGGGATCCCAGCACTAATGAGTGGGAGTACTTTTCTGTCACCCATATTGAGGTTTTTTGGTGTGGAGGCAAGAGGGAGATTTCCATTTCTGTCGCTTCTTTGCTGTTTGTCCCTGTCCAGTTATTCTCTGCCATCTATATATCTACACTGAAAAAAAATATAAATGCACAACATTTTTGTTTTTGCCCCCATTCATCATGAGCAAAACTCAAATATCGAAGACTTTCTGTATGTACACAAAAGGCCTATTTCTCTAAAGTAATTTTCACAAATCTGTCAAAATCTGTGTTAGTGAGCACTTCTTCTTTGTTGAGATAATCCATCCACCTCACAGGTGTTTCATATCAAGATGCTGATCAGACAGCATGGGTATTGCACAGGTGTGCCTTAGGCTGGCCACAATAAAAGGCCTCTCGAAAATGTGCAGTTCCATCACACAGCACAATTCCACATAGGTTGCAAGTTTTGAGGGAGCGTGCAATTGGCATGCTGACTGCAGGAATGTCCACCAGAACTGTTGGCCATGAATTGAAGGTTCATTTCTCTACTATAAGCCGTCTCCAAAGGATTTTCAGAGATTTGGCAGTACATCCAACCGGCCTCACAACCACACCAGCCCAGGACCTCCACATCCAGCATCTTCACCTCCAAGATCCAGCCAGCCACCCGGACAGCTGCTGCAACAATCACTTTGCATAACCAAAGAATTTCTGCACAAACTGTCGGGAACCATCTCAGGGTAGCTCGTGTGCATGCTCGTCGTCCTCATCGGGGTCTCGACCTGACTGCAACTTCGCACAGCCGTTGAAGAGGAGTGCACCAACATTCCTCAGGCCACAATCAACAACCTATACAACTCAATGCGAAGGAGATGTGTTGCACTACGTGAGGCAAATGGTGGTCACATTAGAAACTGACTGGTTTCCTGACTTCCCCCGGACCCACCCAATACAGTGAAACTGCACATTTTAGAGGGGCCTTTTATTGTGGCCAGCCTAAGACACACCTGTGCAATACCCATGCTGTCTGCTCAGCATCTTGATATGCCACACCTGTGAGGTGGATGGATTATCTTGGCAAAGGAGAAGTGCTCACTAACACAGATTGTGACAGATTTGTGGACAGTATTTGAGAGAAATAGGCCTTTTGTGTACACAGAGAAAGCCTGAGAAAGATCTTTGAGTTCAGCTCATGATGAATGGAGGCAAAAACAAAAGTGTTGCCTTCATAATTTTGTTCAGTCTATCTATCTATCTATCTATCTATCTATCTATCTATCTATCTATCTATCTATCTATCTATCTATCTATCTATCTATCTATCTATCTATCTATCTATCTGTCTGTCTGTCTGTCTGTCTGTCTGTCTGTCTGTCTGTCTATCTGGCTGTCTTTCTATTCGTCTGTCTATCTGGCTGTCTTTCTATTCGTCTGTCTATCTGGCTGTCTTTCTATTCGTCTGTCTATCTGGCTGTCTTTCTATTCGTCTGTCTATCTGGCTGTCTTTCTATTCGTCTGTCTATCTTTCTATCTGTCTGTCTTTCTATTCGTCTGTCTATCTTTCTATCTGTCGGTAATTATCTGGGTGAATGGAAGAAATTAGCATATTGTTTTTTTTCTGAATTTGTTGTAGTTTAATAATGGCAAGAGCTTAATTTGCTCTTGGGAAAACTTTTTTTCAAAGTCTATTTCTGTCCCCCTCACTTTTACAGTTTCAAATTGATTTTCTTACTGAAATCTCCTTAAACTCTTAGTGTCTAGCCACCACAGACCAGATGAGAAAAGAGAGGAGTTGATAAAAATGTTGGCATTTTCATCTCAGTCACCTTCAGTTATTACTGTGCACTCAGATCAATAAGTTTAAGGAGCTGCAACGAGTGGTGCAGCGAATGATTTGTGGACTGTTTTTTGCATCAGGTTTCACCTCTAAGGCTACTTACAGGCTGCCCTAGCTTGTTGGTGGAGGTTCAAATAATCCATGTAATCTTCATTTTTATTTACAGTAAATATTCTCTTCTAAAAAGTGTTTCAATAAAATACAAGTTAAAGAAAGGCAGTAAATCACAGGGCTCCTCCTGGTAAAAATGCAAATACAACATAATAACTATTCTATAGGGAAACTAAACTCAATTTTTAGTAGGGTTACTACTACAGTTTTCAATATAACACTCTGCACTCTGTGTTTTCTGATGTAAACTATGGCTAACATTTTGATGACAAAGACTGAAAATGCACAAGGCTGCACTTTTTCAATATGTCATATCAATTTCTATAGTATAAAGTTAAACATGGCAAGAGATTGGACAGGATTCAGTTACGTTTTTACTGTTTGTACTATAATTTGTTGACAGACCATGTCATTGTGATGCAGAAAAGGAAAAAGAAAGGACTGTTTTACAGCACTGTAAATCTCCCTCTCTCTCTCTCTATATATATATATATACTGTATATACACACGTGCGCACACACACAAGCAAATATAAGTATACATCTACTGCGGTATATGCACTATTCACTGCTCACTGTGTATTGTGTTACTGTTCACTGTGTATGGTATTGTGTGTATCGGGTGAATGGTCTGAGGGCTGTGTTGCTACTGTAGTATATTGTGATTTGTTGTTGTCTATTCTTACTTTGTTTATGCACCATGGTCTATACGAAACAACATTTCGTTCAGCTGTATACTTGAATGTGAAGAATGACAATAAAGTTTGACTTTATTTAACTTTGATTTTGACAACGTGTTCAGCCATTTTGCATAAAGTGACTTATGCAATGAACTTGTGCCTAGATGTTTTGGGGGGTAAGACTATTCCACAAAGAACTGGTATAATTCATTGTGATCAGCATGACATAACCAATTGATAATGGAGGAAATAGCAGACAATTGTACATTTGCTTCACTGTGTTAAAGCATTTGCAATATGTTCAAAACAATGAGAAATTGCTTTTATGATGTGCACAAGTAACGAGATGATGTGAAGGTTGAACAAGTAGTTATGAGTATTTCAATTCTGATGTGAGAAATGCACCAAAGCGAGTGAGAAAAACTGTAATAATGGCAAGGGCTTCATTTCCACTTGGGGAAACTTTATTTCAAAATCTATTTCTGTCCCCCTCACTTTTACAGTTTCAAATTGATTTTCTTACTGAAATCTCCTTAAACTCTTAGTGTCTAGCCACCACAGACCAGATGAGAAAAGAGGAGTTGATAAAAATGTTGGTATTTTCATCTCAGTCACTTGCAGTTATTACTGTGCGCTCAGAGCAATAAGCTTTAGGAGCTGCAACGAGTGGTGCAGCAATGAATTTTGGACAGTTTTTTGCATCAGGTTTCACCTCTAAGGCTACTTACAGGCTGCCCTAGCATGTTGGTGGAGGTTCAAAAAATTAATGTAATCTTCATTTTTATTTACAGTAAATATTCTCTTCTAAAAAGAACACAAATTAAAGAAAGGCAGTAAATCTACTGTAGTGTACTGTAATACAATACAAGTTAAATTAATTTTTTATGTACTGAGAAATTAGGTTGATAGATGATATACATTTATATTTACACATAACAAAACACCTATGAAACAAAACCCACACATTGAGTAAAGTTATTTTTTAATTAAAATTCTCCTCTCCTTCACACCTTATCCCCTCCTCTCTCTCTTTTTCTTTCTCCTCCCCTCTCCTGCAGTTCCGCCTGTGGCTCCTTGGCCTTGGCTTCAGCCTGGCGTACGGCAGCATGTTCACGAAGATCTGGTGGGTCCACACTCTCTTCACGAAGAAGGACGAAAAGAAGGAGAAGAAGAAGGTAGGCAGAGTCAGGGGGAGGGATAAGCCTCTCAGCGGTCTCAGGAGAGTAGAGAAAGGATGGGAGAGGGAGGCTGGGCCGCGCAGCATGTGTGGCGCCGGCTGATAAAAAAGTTCCGTTAAAAACTTCCTAGTAAAATAAGCTTCTAAGAGGCCAGCTCGGCATCATTCACTGCAGGAGGGTTGTAGCAAGAGTGCATGGTGTTGGACACACACTGGCATAGATACTGTACTTTACACACACATGCAACATTTATGCATAGAAACATGCAGGTGCATATTTTGAGCACACAAACACACATAACCACCCCTGATACCTCCGTCATCAGCTTTATTTGCATGCTGGTGTGTTTAAGAGTGGATGTGTGCGTGTGTGTTTGTGTGTGTTCCACCCCTTGAAGATAGTGTATCCTGGAGCCAGCAAGATACTGCCAGTTTGCGTGTTGTGGGAATTTCTAAGACCTAATCAGTAGAATAAGAGATTAAGCCATTTATGGAATATTTATGAATATGGATGAGTATTAAAGTTCTATGCAGAAATCCATCCTTTAGGGGGTTTATTATTTGAGCCAAAGCACAACGAATCGGGTTGACTTTCAACTCTCTTCATGTCCACAGAAGGGCATTTTGCCAGAGAGCTCTGTGAGTATTTAACGAAACTTTCATAAATCGAGGGAAGAATGAGCGCTGTTCAGATCATTTTTCATGCAACTCAAGTGAAGAGGAACCCAGGACTGTGTAATGTGTTTTCTTCTTTATTTTATTTTTCAGTTTTAGTCATTGCACGCTTGAATGGCTGTTACTATGTTGGAGGTGCTAGTTATAATCCAGAGTGGTCAAATGAAATAAAAAAAGATGTGTGGAAAGAGAGAAGGGGAGCCCAGTAGGAGAGCTCATTTTGGTTGCTTGTTTTCGGTTACGGCTGCATTGCTTCCATTATAACTTAATTTAAGGATAATAAAAGTGATATCAGCCGCCTCAGAAACTGTCCACACAAAATCGGTGTCATCTCAGTGTGTATAAATGATGATTTCAGGTGGCAGCACAAATATAGCTACTACAACTCTCTGTGTGCAGACACACACACACACGCAAACTCCTACTGCTCCTAAAATATACTTGGACACACACACACTGAGAGAGACACACACTCACACTATTCGCGGCCAGTCATCCAGAAATCACAAGGACGCCTGTCATATTATTTGTCCTGGTTGTTTGTCTTTGTTTGTGGAGTAGCTTGTGATGCCCTTGGATAGTGATGACTTGTGTGTGTGTGTGTGTGTGTGTGTGTGTGTGTGTGTGTGTGTGTGTGTGTCTTTGCTCAAACTCACACAGCAACACTTGGAGCCATGGAAACTCTACGCAACAGTTGGAGTGCTGCTGGCTATTGACTTCCTGTCACTCATGATCTGGCAGATTGTGGATCCTCTGCACATTACGGTTGAGGTAGAGTATGAAAGACAGATGAGATCATTTGTGTGTCATGGCCCATTTGGCTGTGCAGCCACTATCATCAGTCAGTAACACAGTAATGAGACACTGGGCCTCATTTGTCGAAATGTTCTTTCATTTTGATTCATCTTACACTTAAAGAGCACAATCTAAAACAAGGATAAATACCATGTCATTTCACAAAGCACAGCTCAACAGCAGCACTGTAACTCTGACATTTTTAACTTGAATACCTCCTCCTCCTTAAGCTCATTGTTTTGTTTTGTTTTAGCATATTTACTGTATGGTTCAGTCAAAGCTAAAGTCAAACTTTATATGCAGTAATTTCCCAAAAAAAGAAAAATAGTCACTCCTTTTAGCTCTGTTTTTGGTCTCCTCCTCCACTACTGCTAAATGCCTCAGTCTGTTAACTAGTTAGTGGCTAACTTTAACTGTCAGCTGTTTGATTCTGACCAGGTAGTGTACAGTGGATTTTTGATGCTTTTTTTCACTGAAAACAGCTGCCTGCTGTAGCCGAAAGGGGCAGTATGCGGTGGAGTGAACCAAAACAGTAAAGCTGTGGTGCTGGAAAACAAAAATAATAAGCTGAAAGATGCTAAAGTACTTTGCTGCTGAAACAGGTGAGAATTCTCTCTGCGTCCATAGTACACAAGAAGTGACGCTTTTCATGTATAAGTAGACATGTGGTCTCTTATTTGTTGACTTGAAAATATTTAGATATAGTTGCTTTAAAGTTCTAAAAATTGCATTGTTTACATCAGTTTGCGCTCCTCTTCTTCTTCTGTTTTTTACCATTTAATTTCTACATTTTACTGCCACCAACATTGAGTGCGTTTTCGTGTGCACAAGTATCCTGGTTAGGTGTTACAGTGTGGTTTCAGAAACCATGATAAGCATGTATCCTGGTTTTGAGATGCTAGCTGGTTAGAAACTGTGGCATGTAAACACCTCATCCAGGTTTCTGACCATTCTCTGCTATGTTTGCAGGTGTGACAGTTAACTCAAATTGCATAGTTGTTAGTTGTAAAATACTATATCATGATAAATGAGGAAGTGATGACTTCAGTAATGCAGATCATGAATTAAATTATCACGCTTGTTTTCCATTACCAGTGATCAGATGTAGAAGCTTCATCAAGCGAAGTGGTAAAAAAATAATCATCAGCCCTAATCTGCATAGCATTTACTTTAACTACAGTTACGGTCACCTTATATGGAGTTTTTAAATTGCCAAATTTCATATTTATTGAATATCTGATAGTATTTTAATTCAGTCTTCTATATCGGACTTATGGGAAAGACCTATTTACCCGAGGGGATCAACCGTGCAGTCTCTGGGGCTTATGCTTACTGTGCATTTTTGCCTCCTTCTCCAGTCTGCTGCTGCCTCATCGTTTCTTATTATCTCCACTTCTCTCTTTTCTCTCTCTTTATCTCTATCTCTTTATCCTTCCATTCCTCTCCCCCCTTCTTCGGTCTGCCATGTGAGTAGAAGTTCACTAAAGAAGACCCTAAAGAAGATTTGGATGTCCTGATTCAGCCCTTGTTGGAGCACTGCAGCTCAGAGAAGATGAACACGTGGCTCGGTATTGGTCCTGTCTTCTTTTATAAAAAATCTCAATCTGTTTCTCTTTCACTCTTTACCCTGCTATGGTTTTGAATATTTTTGTCACACATGGACATATGCAGACACACACCCACACACACACACCCACACACTCACACACTCACACACACGCCATTCACTCTGAATTAAACAGGTCTCATATCACAGCCGCCTCCCTCAGCCCCCACCACCCCCTTACGTTTGATTCCTTTTTTCTCCCTATTTTCTTTTTGTTGGCCCACGCAGTCCCTCTCTCTCCCTGTCTATTTCTCTTCTGTCTTTCGTAGCGTGGCAGCTCTCATGAAAGTATAATGGTGCTGAAATTCAAATAATGTGGGTCACAAACTGGGCCATTGCCCCATAGCATTTCCTTTCTCAGAGAAGAAAACATGGTGCTTTAATATCAGGGGGTATAAAGAAACAATGGACAGTCTGAAGAAGTGTCGAACTTACTCAGTCACAGATTCTCTTTTCTTCACTGCTTTACTCTCTTTCACAGTTATATTCTCTTTTCTCTGTCAGTCTGCCTGGCTCTGACTGTCTTTCAACATATTCAACCGTTTTGCCACTGTATCTATTTTTGTATCTACATTTGTGGTTTTCTACCTCTGCACAGCTCTGTCATACTCAGGTACTCCCTCAATGGCCACACTGAGCTGTTCACAATGTTACTATCTCCTACGCTAGAAGCAAACAATAGTCATGTTAAGCCATTTACTTGATTCCATTATTTGACAAATTCCCACAATGAGTTTGTTTTATATGTTTAAAAACTAAAGAAATAAGTTGCAAGTTTATTTAGTGTTACACTTTCATCGTCAACAGCCATGCTAGCAGTTCGGTGAAGCTGTACTTAGCTACAATGATGCTTTGTTAAATTCAGCAGCATGCTACACTGCTTGTGAAAATGCTATAATGCTGATTTTAAGCAGGCATAATGTTTACCATGTTTACCATGTTAGATTAGCATTTCAGCCAGCTAAAACTTGATAATTAGCACTAAAAACAGCTGAAGCTGATGTGAATATCACAAGTTTTGCCAGTAGTCAGACCAAATGAAATTTTGACCTGATGAGGGTTTGTACTGGGGGTGCATTGAATGTCTACACCAATTTTCATGGCAATCCAACTGCTAAACCTAGAGCCATGCCAATTCTTTTAGGAATGCTCACAATTGATGTAAAGCCAAAGCCAAGAAATCCAGACTTTTAGTCCCTAATATGGTTCAAGCTCCAAGAACAACCCTACAATTCCCATAATGCAACTCCCTCTGTATGCCAAATGCCCACATCTTTGAAACTTAACAGTTTGAAATGCAGACTTTCTGTAATGAATTTGTCTCCAAGCCAATTATTTAACCATTTTCACAGGATGTGTAGTTCTCCCTCATATCTTCTGTTGTCCCTCAATATGTCACTAAGGTTGCTATCACTAGATCCTACAATATGCTCAGCATATTCTGTGGTTCTTCAAAGACTTGGTCCAAAATATTATTAAGAACACTCTCTGTCTGCATAAAAAACGTGGTGCTGAGCACACAAGCAACTAGACCAGAATTTAAAAAATACAACCAAAGTGTTAATGCTGTGTGTCCTAACAGGTGTGTGTTTGTCTGCTGTTACAGTTTGATTATGCTCACTTTAATTAAGATCTGGTTTACATAAATGGAAACACATGAAGCCAAATGTTTTGTCAATTTAAAAGACAAAATTGTAAATGAAAAGCTAAAACTAAATGCCAAAGTATAGAATAACAAAATAACAAAACATACACTTATTTATAGTTTGGTTAATTTCTGGATCAATTCTTTAGCTTTAGCTTTCAGTTTCAGATTTTAACTTGCCATCAATAATTTTGTCTTTCAGAACTACAAAACATGTGGCTTCCATTTGTTTCCATACACCATTATATACATGGGCTCTGCATTACTTAAATTAGTGCCTCAGTAGCATTGTACAAATCATATTATATTATTTTCATGTTCATGCAAACATGGCTGCATACTCACCTACATTCTCCCACTGTGTCCCTCTTTCTGTAGGTGTGGTTTATGGCTACAAGGGTCTGCTGCTGCTGCTGGGCATATTTCTGGCTTACGAGACCAAGTCTGTCTCCACAGAAAAGATCAATGACCATCGGGCCGTGGGGATGGCTATTTACAACGTTGCTGTGAGTCCAAAAAAGAAATGACACCGTCACGCCTGAACTCCTGTTTCTTGGTGCTGCTGTCTGCTGTTTTGCTTTCTCTGCAAAGACCAATCTGTAGCACACTGAATAACATTCAAGTGGCAATAAGTACAATTTTTATTACCCCCTAGCACAAAATGGAGTATATCTGTGGGGAGTTAATCAACGCCAAGGCCTCCATGATTACTTTGCTTGGTGCTGAGATTTCTGGCTTCCAGAAGCCACTTTCCTGCTCATTTCAGTGCAAAACAGGCAACAGAACAGCATGTAAAGACATTTTAGCTGCAAGGGCTTAAAAACCACATTCTCAAGGGGCTGCTCTTTGCAGCTTATAAAAGTTAATAGAGTTCATAAATAACTTGATGCTCCCTTAGTGCCTCTGTGGTGTATTTTCCTTATTTGAGTAGATGACTGGCTAAACCTGACAGAACCTTGCATTGAAATACTTACCGTGCAGCTACAATGGAGTGTAAAAATTATGTAGTTTCAAGGTTTCTTGATTCACCGTTTAGCATCAATCTTCAAAAATCATTCAACAATAAGTCCATTGTGGGCACAGTGGAAAGAAATTACAACTTTTTCTCTCCAAACAACCTTTGGGATGTGATGAATATCACAGATTGATGATCTAGTAGAAAATACTGAAAAGTACATGTTGGTACAACGATTGGTTGGAGCAGACACACAGACAGACTTTTATATAAAATATTCAAGGTTTTCCGCAAGTACCTCTTGAGATTTTATACTCTAAAATGCAGATCCCTGGACGCATATCTGTGCCAATCATAAAACTGCCAGCAAAAGCTGCTGCTTGTATAAATTATATATTTGATGCTTATAGTGTTGTTGTGCCATGATACCAACAGTCATATTTCAGGTCTCCTTCATAAAATGAAAACTTCTTGTCAGTGGGATGTACTTGTGAAATTCAATAAAATAGGGGCGCCCTGGTAGCTCACCTGGTAGAGCGCATATCACATATCAAGGCTGAGTCCTCACCTCAGTGGTTTGAGATTGGGCCCTTTGCTGCATGTCATCCCCTCCCTCTCCCCTGCCTTTCTGTCTCTCTCTAGTGTCACTGTCAGTAAAGGCAAAATGCCACTAAAAAAATATCCATAAAATATGAAAGGGTACATCACAAATTATTATTGTGGCACCATCTAATGCAACTCAAGGATACCTTAGTTTTGTAGTTGAGTGCTTTGTACTTTAGCTTTAATACTGACCATATATAGACTATGGGATGCAATCTGTGACCAATATGAGTTATGCATTTGTTTGTATGCATTTTTGTGTCTGGATCACAGATATGATATACACAGTGTTTTGTATGAAGCTTTTACCTTGCGCTATAGCAGGAATAGGTTTACCCATGTAGACCCTAAAGTACAGTGGTGAACGCTGCTGTCAGTCATAAACATTTTTCTGTGGCTGTTAACAGCAAGTGAATCATCCTAAACTGAGGCCCCTAGGATGCACTTTACACTGAAATGGCTGTCATTATGTTCGCTTTAGCCACTTTCACGTTCGCTTTGCTGCCATTTCCTGATATGCTTGACACAGGGTAACTTTGTAATTGATGTAATATGTCTGAAAAAAGTGGTTTGTGTCACTGCCAGAGGAGTTTTTCTGTTTTGATCAAAATCAGGAAAACATTTTTTTTAGTCTTTAACAGCCATTTTACTAAAATCTCCTTTGCTTTCATGGATTCCTAATAATAAATAAAAGATGAAGCATCTTAATGAGCATTCTAACATTTATTAGCTTATACTTTGTGGATATGTAATTAGTAAATGGATTGATCTCGCCTCCTCCATCAAGGAGAGGATTTATCATTGATCATTATTCATGGTTATTTATGAGAGCGTTAAATGCAGTTTGCATGCTCATTTCATCACATAGTTCCATAATGTGAGACAAGTCTAATGTTATTATTTAATGTTATGATATACACATCACAGTTTTATGATGATTTCAATAGTTAATGGCATCTGTAAAGGGACCTCCTTCCTCTTTGCTAAGCTGCGAGCTCTAGGCCCTGATGAGACGACAATGTGGTGATTGTCAGCGCGCTGTTGCCACTTCAGTCATGACTTTTTAATGCTGTTTTCACATGGGAGCCCTACCCGGAATGATAAACAGATGCCTAATGCTTTTATGGATGTGATTTTCCTCCCCTCTCGTTCTCTGGATCTCTCGTTCTCACACTTTGCTTTATTCTGCACCTCCACTCCTC
Organism: Micropterus salmoides; assembly: GCF_014851395.1. Classification (NCBI taxonomy): domain Eukaryota; kingdom Metazoa; phylum Chordata; class Actinopteri; order Centrarchiformes; family Centrarchidae; genus Micropterus; species Micropterus salmoides. Next base: position 8,694,625 of record NW_024040152.1, on the reverse strand, counting down.
TAACCCCTCCTGCCTCCTTCTTTCTCTTTACTTTAAACCTCACTTTTCCTTTTCCTTATCCTTTGTTCCAACTCTCTTTCTTTCCGTTTCTCTCTCTCTGTATTGGTCTTTCTCTCTCTCTACAGGTGTTGTGCCTGATCACGGCTCCAGTGACTATGATCCTGTCTTCACAGCAGGACGCCGCCTTTGCCTTTGCCTCTCTAGCAATCGTCTTTTCTGCCTATATCACTCTGGTGGTGCTTTTTGTACCCAAGGTACTCGTCAGAAACACCTTTAGGAACTGTTGCACACACTGAAAAGTTCACTCATATTGCAGTTAAACCAAAGGTCAAACCTGCCAGTCTCACTGTCTATAGGAAGAAAGTCCAGCCTGTAGTGCATGTTGCATGAAAAGTTGTTCTGCATTTTAAAAACCGACAAAACTTGCTTTTATTTTTGTGTGCAGTGGAATATTGGATTGGCTGTGACATCAAATAAGACGGCTACTAAAATGATCAAATATTTAATCTGTGATTCCGCCATTACAACAATAATCTGTTAAGTTAGATAGTTAATATAACAAGTTTTTATATGTTTAGCTGCTGTAAACTGCTGTTTCGTGTTGTTAAAAAAAATACTCTAGCACAAACAAAGTGAGACATTTTACATGTCTGGCAGCACCTACAATGAGTTGTTTGAATAAATAGTGCACATGAGCACTGCTGCACACTGTGCAGACAGAGGAAAGAGTGCCACCTACAGAAATTCAAACTTCATTTGCTGAAAATCCAAGGAAATAAACATTACCCCCTATTTCTGGGAGCGCAGTGCAGAAACCTAACAGGAGTGAGCATTAAGTGCCAAGGATTTCGCCATTGTAATGAACATATAATTTCAGTCATGAAAACATCTTGAAGCCTGCAGACATGGCTAAAAGGGCTGCAGATTTTAAAAATGCGTTCTCAATAAGTGTATAATTGTATATAGCTGCAATATTCATTCAGCACGCCAATACACTCAGGCCTGATTTTGCTCTTTACTGACTTCCTGTCCCTGTGATGGTCCAGATGCGGCGTCTCATCACTCGTGGCGAGTGGCAGTCGGAGCAGCAGGACACTCTGAAGACCGGCTCGTCCACCAACAACAATGACGAGGAAAAATCCAGGCAGCTGGAGAGAGAGAACAGGGAGCTGCAAAAGATCATTCAGGAGGTGAAGACATTATATATGCTACATTATAGAGACACATACACATTAGTAAGTGCCAGACACATTAAGTACATTTAAATTCATTTAGGAGGCAGATGTTGTATAATACATATATTAATGGACATATAGGTAAGGTAGGTAGGTTTTCCATCGCATAGTACCCAGAGATGGCACCCCTCTATGTAGCTAGTCGTCATAGCGACGCCACACACAACTGCCGCGACGAAATGTTCAATGCGACACACACACCAGAGACCCACAAACAGCTGTCTCTTGATCTAAGTTAAAACGTTTCAACATTACTCAGAATGTTAAGACAGATAAGACGGAGGTGATACGAAAAAAAAAGGCGAGGCAAGTCGAGCTCGTACCTTGCAGACGGTTTTACCGTCTCTCTCTCCCTGTATGTCCGCTTCGGTGACTTCTCCATCAGTAGTAGGCTAGGCTGTATAAAGTCACTAAAAAACCGAATAACATCTGACTGGTGTGTTCACTGTCTCTTTACCTGGTCCGCTCTTGTAAAATATCCACATTGTCGAAACCATAGACTTTTTATAAAAAGGTCGCGACTTGTAATGTCACACTCATTTGTGCTAGGAGATCCTTCTGCTCTAAAACCGTGAATGGCTTCATAAAGCTATTGTGCTAGGCAGGAAGTTGGTGTATGTGCCATTGTTGGCCACATATGAAAAGGATTTCATGCAATATTTTCTTCCAAGGAAGGTAGTGGAAAAGGGTTTTGCTCATATTAGGAACATTTCTGGTTGTTTATTTCTAACTGCAATGCACTACAGGAAGTGCTGGGGGCAGTATCGCTTCCATTGTCTGCCATGACTGCTTGACTGTAAAACTACTCAGGAGGAAGAAGCTTTCCTGCAAGAAGCGTAAAGCAACGGAGAAAGACGCGAACAGCAGGACAGCTTTCGTTTTTACAAGTTTTGTATGCTATTTAATCACTAAGTACACTTTCGAGCAGTTTTGAGGTGAGAAATCAACTTTGTAGAATTTGAATATGGGGAGTTCTACCAAAGTTGATGGCGAATCGAAAATGTGCTCAAACGTTTTCGGGCTGTGAATCTGTGACTAAACCCAAACGACAATGTTTTCCTGACCATAACCAAGTACTTTTAGTACCTAAACCCAACCAAGTACTTTTAGTACCTAAACCCAACCAAGTATTTTTGGAGGCTAAACCTAACCAAACTGCAGCTGCTTCACATCGTCAACAAGTTTGTGTAAATCTGTGAATTATAGTAGTAGCCTACGCTGTCTTGTCTACTTCCCTGGTTTCCCCCTGGCGTTGATACTGGTGTTCATTCTGAATAGTTAGCTAGTTAGGCCGTGTGTTAGAGATCAGTAATTCACTTGAAATATATTTAATTAGTTAAATGGGTTAATTAAGGTTGGGGGGTGACAAAAATAATCGTGACTAGTCGACTAATCCAATAAAAAATTAACAGATTAGTCGACAACAAAAATAGTCATTAGTTGCAGCCCTACTGTTGTGGCACACAGATTTTCTCATCTTAGATGGGTAACACTTTACTTCAACCCCCTATTAGCGTTTCTACAGTACGCACTATATAAACATTTAATACATGGTTTATTATAACACACCATAATGTAGTTGTAGTTGATATAAGGATATAGTGTTTATTAATGTCCAGTATTTGGTTATAACTTCTCCTATGAAGACATATATTATTACAACTGTGTTTTACTATATTGTCATTCACTATCTGTTTATACACTAGCCTCCACCTATGGGTGACCAGAGAAGGAGGTCTTGTTGTTGTCAAATACATTAATAAACACTTATATCTGCTTACAACCACATTATAGTGCCTATCCAACCACATTAAAGTGTGTATATATAAACCCTATAAACCCATATATGTGTTACATACTGCTTATTAGGTCTGCAACTAGCTATCATTATTGATTAATCTGCAGATTATTTTCCAGATTAATTGACTAATTATTTATTCTATACAATGTTTAAAAATTGCTCATCATAGTTTTTAAGTGGCATCTTCAGATGTCTTGTTTCATCTGACCAACTGTCTAAACCCCAAATATATTTATTTACTAACATATTTGGCCTGAAAACTCTGGAACTCAAAATGATCAAAATGGTATTTCGATCAACATGCTGCTAAAAATGCTTATGTGTTAAATGTGCATGTGTTAAAAAAAGTGTGTTAAGTGTTACCCTTGCGTTATTTTAATGTGCGGACCGACATCGCTACAACAATCTCCCTCTCCTCTTGTGTCTTTAGAAAGAAGAGAGGGTATCGGCGCTCCGCAACCAGCTGGCTGAGCGACAGGCTCTACGCAACCGCCGCCGACCATCCACGGGCCAGAATCAGAACCACAACGCTCCACCACCCTCGTCCCAGCCAGATCCCAAGTCCCTGCTTCCCCCGCCCGGCTACCCCAACCCCACCACGGACAATCACTCCCTCCCGCCTTCCTTCTCCAACTCCTCCAACCTGTATCCGGCCGACAGCAAGATGAGCCGCAACCACTGTCACAACAGCCAGATCCCACTGCTGTACAAATAGGCAAGACATGGGTTTGGGGTGGTGGGATGGGGGGGTGGGGATTTTTGCGAAATGCACATGGGGGACACAAAGCACAAGGAGACACTGTGACTTTCACTTGTTTCTGTGATGAGCACAGCTGTGTTGTGACACTGTTTTAAAAAGAAAACAGCGTGGAAGCACAAATAAGTAGAGGGGAGTGTGTCTCACTTGGCAGCTTCGGGGAGAGTCACGCAGGTAACACCTGTCCTCATAGTTTTGATCTCACTGTGTTCATCCCAGCAACGACGCGGCAACAAGCACATCTCAGATTAACACCACTTGAGGTTCTTTTCAAAGGTCAAGTGAACGGATAGATCCCTTAATCATTCCTCTCCCTCATTCGTTATCTCGTTCTGTTGTGGAGACGCCGCGTCAACGATCTCTAAAGGAAACGTTTGTGTTTATGTCTTTGCTATATCGTCTCCACCTTTTGTCTCTCGAGTTTGTTGACTAGGCAAGCACATACAGTAGTGATTTATATTGTTCTGTAATATCTGATCTGTTTTGTCATGGAGTTGTTAAATTATTTGTTTACTTTTCAGGAGAGTTGTAAAAACTGAAATTTATAAAGGGACAAAACTATGTACAGTTTATTTCCAATGAGTCCTCTCAAGAGCAGCTGAGCTCAACTGTGTGGAACACTGGTTTCACTGAAAAGTGATAATGTGCATTATTAAAGAGCCATAATTTAGAAAGGCCAGTGAGCTTGGCATGTATGGATGTCTGTTGTCAGGACTGTGTATTCAAGTACAACACTGCATCTTAAAAATCCAGTCCTTTGCTGATGTACGAATATTAGACCCATTTTAAAGGAGAAAATGATCAACACTTGCTGATGTGTAAGAAAGATTTTGATAGTTTTCCCATTTGAAATAATGTTTTACAATGTATTTTTTAAGATTTGGGTTGTATCTTTTTAGTAGTATAGTACAGTAGTAGCCATCAAATAAATCCCTCATCCTGAATCTAATGCAGACCGCTGTAGGTGATTGATCACAGTTTGTAGGTAGTAAGTGTTAGGGGATATTTTAATTCAAAACTGGAAAACTCCAACTTTTCAAAGTTTGTACTTTCTCCTGAAAATAAAAGCCAAATAATATTTCTACAGCAGCAGTGCGGTGTGGGGCTTCTACGATGGCTATTTCTGTAGATATTCAGAGAAAGCACAGTTTTTTCCTCAAGATTTTTGTATATGTGAATCTGTTACACATCATTCTTGTAAACCTTTTTTATTTTATGAGGATTATTTGTTATGTTTTAACAGACAATCTGAATGGATGCTATTTTTTAAATTATTTTTCTTTCCCATTTTGCCTTTGGATAAGTTGTAAATGAATCAAAGAAGGATATATGGAAAGTAATGTGACATTTATTCAGCAGTTAATCTGGACTATTTCATTCATGAGCTATTTCTAGGTAGCTACAGCACAACCCTGCTATAAAACAATGATACCACAGCTTTACCATCAGGTAAAACAATACTTTGTCAAATATTTTTAAACATATATATTTCAGTGTGCACTTTAAACTGAAGAAACTATGGTTATTCCACTTTATGTTTCTGTTATTCTAATACGTTTTAGCTCAGGGTATGGAGAGTCACAGGACATAAATGAATGAAATAGGCCATATTTATTAACTGTACAGTACCTGGATCAGACAGTGTAACATATGAATGCAGAAATAATTTAGGATGTGTTCTATTATCTTGCACATATATGACAATATACATGGATTTGATGATATTTGTATTCACCATATCTAAGATCTTAAATGTTAATATATTTATGTCTATGAGTATGAAAGTATGTGTATGCAAATATATGAGTACCATAAATAAAATAACTGTTTTTTCATTGGGAATTTTTGTTTGTTTCAGTGGTACCTTTTGCTTCAGTGTAAGGACAGGTTCAATAAACAATAGGGAATTACAGGGTTAATTTCCAAAACACTGCACTCTTGAACAAAAGTGATACTTACTTACTAATTACCTGAAAATCTAAAATATATTTGTGGACTTTTCATCAGCTTTTTTCAGCCCAGGTAACTCCTGATATAATATATATGGAAATTATATATAAACCCACTATTCCATGATTAATTTTCCAGCATTTTATCTTTTTAGAATTTTTTTTTTCAAACAGCTTCCTTATCTTGTGTCTCAGTATCCCATGGCTACCACAGCTGAGCATGTTTACATTATCCACTAGATGTCACCAGCTATTTATTGCTTTTCTGACTCACAATGACCTTTTGAGCAATTAACTCTGTCAGGTTGAGTTTATTAAGAAGAGATCATTAAATGAATGTGGGTAGTGGTTTTCAACACAATAACCAGCTGTGAAGGCCTGCGGGAACCATGTTACTGAGACAATAAGTGGATGTTTGTAGATAAAAAGACAAATTCCTCCCAAGTACATCTGACATTTGTATAACGTGTTTTTAGATGTGGCAAAACCAGCTGTGCTACAGTCTCATGATCCCGCAATACACACACACACACACACATATATATATATATATATATATATTCACTAAATGCAGTCACATAAACACTGCAGTCTCTCTCACACACAGACAGACACAAACTATCTCCCATGTCATGCCTCTTTCCAGCTGACTGAAGATGAAGAATGAGGTAACAGAGTGAAGGGGCTGGTGGTGTGGAAGAGGAGGGAGGATGTAGGGTGTTTGTGTGTGTGTGGGTGAGAGGGTGTGAGGGGTGGGGGTGGGGGGTGTCACTGGGGAAATCCCGCTCTGGGCTGAGGCTTCTGTGGGCCTCCACCTGACCAAGCTTTCAGCAAGACTTAAAAAGTAGGAAATTCCCCTCGTCTTGTCTTTTCTAACAAAGGAAGTATTTGCTGTCTGGGGAGGAATTTCAAGAAACGTTTGCCAAATCATAGAAGGAGCCAGATGCAGTATGTGTGTGTGAGCTACTGCCCTGGATGGCTGGAGCTGTTTGCCAGCTCAACTGTAAAATTCTATTTGGTATGAAATAAGTCCATTCCTCGAGGTAGCACAACATTTTTGTTTGTGGTCTTGCATTTTAATTAAGTATATAAATATCATCTTTAACCCAAAGATTTAAATATAAATAAATACAAATAAATACATACAAGTTGTAAAAGTACATGATAGTAGCTCTGACCATTATCATCATAACCCTTGAACTAAACTGTGTCATGATCTGATAGAGCAGAAAAAGTCCAGCATACTACAATCTCAGGTCAGCATAAATAATGTACAAAAAGTGCTCAAAGTAGAAATAATGTTGCAAACTGTTACAGTTTATAGGACTTTTTAAAAATCCGCAGCGCCTGCTTGGCTACAAGCTTTATCTCCTTTGAGATTTAAACATTTCTACTTCACCATGAAGATGAATAATAATAAACAAAAAAAAAACAATGTTTTAAAAAAAGCCAAAATGAATGGCACTGTGCAGAGTTTTGTATCTTTCCTGTTAGTATCACATAGATACAAGAGTCATTTCATAGTGCAAACGCACCGAAGAAAGTCTCGCCCTCTTCGGTCTCCAGCTCTGGTGACTGGTTGGTTTCCGTCCACAGTTTGTCTCCTTTATTTAGCTGAAACACTGCACCCAGATAAATTGCGTTGTACCAGCCGTGTCCGGATGTGTTGTCCTCCTTAGCTGTGTTTTGGCACACCGACCTCACCGCGCTCATCAGAGAGGCGTTGCCTCCTATGGAGTCTGAGTAACGCGAGACCCTGTGGCTGAGAGGAGTGAGGCGTTTTCCCGCTCTTTCCTCGTCGCCATTGCTGCAGGAGACTCTGAACGATGCCTGGCTGTAGACGAAGTAGAGGCCAGTTTGTGGGATAACAATCTGGTTCTTCACTAGTTGGAAACCTCCCTGAGCAAACGCCTGGCCTTGATCGTTTCTCCACTCCAGCTCGTTTTCCGAACTCTCATCGTTGTAGGTACCTGGAAAAAGAGCAAGAAAGCGCTGTTACAGCCTTGACTCATCTTGGTTCTGCTCTCCACAGGAGGGAATAATTAACAGGTATGTTGTTGGAATGCGTGAAATGAAAGATTGTCTGAAGCCAATAAATAACTTAAGCAACAACCTCCTTATTTTGCTTTTAAAACAGAAACTCCAAGTATCACACAAGTGGAAGAAAGAGTCTGAAAAGTTCTTCTGAAAGCCGAGATCATGAGCCCATTGTTTGCTGAGGATCAAATCAAGGTTGGCTATGACTCACCTTCTAAATGGATGGCTGCCTTGGCTTTGCTGCTGATTCGGCTCAGCGTGTAGTGGGGATCTGAGAAGAGGAAGACAAATGTGAGCTTGTCTTAAAACATCTACAAATACTCAAATATGTCTCACAAAACCAGCCTGTTAAAAAAATTAACACCCATGCATGTAATCACCTGTTTTCTTCGATGTGTCCTCCTTTATTTGTGCTTCTGTTTGGCCTGATTGCATCTGTATGGAGAGAATAAAACAGATTACAGAAAGAAACACAGACATTTCCTTTTTTTCTCAGAAAATACAGGGTTTTAAAAGATTCCTTACCATAATTTCTGGCCTTCCATTCCAGCACCAAGCAAACAGCAGGACCCCTCCCAAACAAAGGGCCACAATGAGAAGGGCCCCTGACGCCTTCCATATCTGCCCTGTACATGACTTCTTTTCTACCAAAACCACCGTCCTGTCCTCAAGACCCATCTCCACGTCACCCAGTGTGGTTGTGTACGCAGCCATGCTGTTCACAACTGCTTGCTGTTTTAAAATATCTACGAACTAAAAACTTTACTGGATGCTGTGTCTGTGTCCTCAAGTGCTTCTAGAGCTCTTTGGTGGTACTTCTCTCTTTGTGTTGCTATTGTGTTAGAGTGAACCTCTGCGAGAGAGCTTGTAGTATTTATGCAGTGGAAGCTGCTTCTGCAGAGGGAAACTCCAGTGATGTCACTCTGAAAGTGGAGACAGTGCAAAAGGCAGCAGCAGCGCAACCTAAGGGAAAGAGAAGTCACAGAATTTTTAGTGGAGTTTTACCAGAGCGCAGAACCCAACAGGAGCTGTGGTTTCAGGATAGGAAAGTGATATGCACACACACACACATTGTTTTACAGACACAAAAACTGTACACACACACTGAGGCAGACACAAAGTCATGAAACCATAAACACATATTGAGTTCATTACTGACTTGAGCCACCCACCGAATGTAAGCTCTGTCTGTAACTGCTGAGATTCACACATGAATCCACGGCTCACCAACATTTTGAGGTCACCTCAGACCAGATGTTTTGAAATACCACAAAAATGTGAAATTGAGTAAACAATCCACCTGTTCATGAGCTTTTTTGACTTGTCTAAGCACTGTATAAACCTTTAATAAGTGGTTTATAATCCCATATAATGTAATTGTAAACAGATACAAGTACATTTTAAGTGTTTATGGTATGTGTATGGTATTTGTGAACAGTTATAACGTCTCCTATGAGGACATATTTCATGTTATTACAGTTGTGTATTACTATATTATCATTCATACTATTCATTTTAGTACAAGCAGAGGTTCAGTAGCCACATACCTAAACTGTAAACCCATCTGCCTTACACAGGTGATATACAACATTACCTAAAATAGTATACATACAACCTTTAATTTATATGTCATATTTGTAAATTGTAAATATTTCAGTCAAGGAAACATTTACACGACAAGATACCTAGAAACAAAATATATACATTAAAAGATATGGTCATCAAGTAAGAAATTATAAAAATATAAAATGTCAATAAATTACTGATCATTGCAATTTAATATATTATTCCTAAAAGCATTGATGTACCATAGTGGGGATTTAGGATATTGTTCCATTTTCCTTATGACATCTTTGAATTTACATAAAAACACAGATTACTTCTGAAAACTACCTCGGCAGCTCTGGTCTTTCTGTTTCAGAACTGGGAGATGAGGCAACTCACTCGACAAACAGGTTTTTAAACTTCTCCTTATTGGCCACTGTCTATACCTTGGTTCCTCCTTTTCACTTTCACCTTACTTTTTTTGGTTTGAGATGGTATGTTGTAATACGTGGACTTTTCGTCTCACACATGCCTGAAATGTCCAGAATGTTCTGTTATTATTTGGCAGTTATTTTTAGCAACACTTAAGCATCCCTTTCTCATTCTGTTTCCCTTTTTTATTGATTGCTCTTTTTGCTCAGAGTGCAGAGTGGCTTTGAGTGAATTGTGTGTTTGTGTCTCTTGGAAACATGTCAAGTACTGCGGCGTTGAATATGAGCACTGTAGTTTTAAGTGTGTGTGTGTGTGTGTGTGTGTGTGTGTGTGTACGAGTGTGAAAATAGCAGTGAAATCGCACCTCCCGGCTTTGACTGTTTTATTCCAACTTGTAAACACTAACTGAGCAAGATGCAGGATGATTTCATTGTCACAATGATCATATGCACTCACATGACACACAAACAAATACCTACATCACTTCCTTGAAGTTCGTCTCACCCATCACCTCTCAATTAATCATAAGAAGATTCACTAAATGAAGTTCTTGGTAATGATAGCCTTTGAACTCAGACTGTACTCCAAGCTCATACACAAGCTACATTCCCAACTTTATTCTTTCAAAAATAACCATGATAGGGTTTACAGATCCATAAAGACATTAGTTTTCTTTATGTAAAAGTAAAGTGGAAATCGGACCTAAATGTAGAAATAAAAGAGGATTGGCATTCTACATGCGTAACACAACACACATCTACAAACTCCAGGAAATGGAAGAAATCTGGTTGAATTAAATTTACTTTTCATCACACCTCACGTTAAAAGCAGCATTAATGCTAATGATTCCCACATTTTCATGTTAAAGGATTACCATATTTTAGAAGAAAAAATCTTTAACCCTTAGAGTCATTTTAGGTTATGAAATTCTCAAGGACAGTAAGATATTCCAACTTGAATTGATAACAGAATAAATGATCTGTATCTCTGTAAAATTCTTCTGCAAAAAGTGATAACAATAATAATAATATCAAAAGGAAGCCTTACAGTCTTAAACAACAGATGGAGGTAGTAAAGGATATACAGTATATGTAATGGAAAAACTAAAGTAATGTGATTTCCCTGATAAAAAGGGAGAGACTTTACCTAGAAAATGGGAGAAATGGATCACCTTCTCTGCAAATAACAAAGACTTTGTCTGGTTCTTACCACCTCTTATACTGTAATGTTTATCATGGTGTACAATCTGTTGAACCTTTCCAAGCGGATAATAAAAAACAAATTTTCCCAGTCAGAGGTCATATGTAACCATAGATGTAACTCACAAACTCCCACTGGATTCCTCCATGAGACAAATACCTCTCTTCATGGAGCCAGAAACTAAAACTCCCCCTTTTGATCCATCATATCTAAGTGCCCTTGCCCTTTCCCTGTGCTTGAATCATTATTGGTCCTCTCCTAATCATATGGTGACATATTCCCCACATGTAACTCCCCCTGTGATATCTGGAACACTTTGAAAAAGCCCTCTTTTGTTCTTTGCTGATTTTGCTCATGGGTTGCATCATGAAATCCCAGGATTGTGTGGCCCCCACGCAGTGGAGCTCAACCACAATGCCGACAAAGATTACCTCGGGGCAGGAGGGGGAGGAAGGGAAGAGGAAGGGTGGAAGGAGGGTGGGAGGCGAAGGAGAGAGGAAGTGGAGGAAGGAAGCTGTTGTATACAAACAAAGTGCCGCGTTTATGTGAGGAGCTTCATTTTTAGATTTGTCTGGTGACACAATCACAGGTGCCAGTTTTGAAGAAGCAAAAACTCAACATCACATGCTTTTGGTTTCCATCTCATCATTCACTCTTGTTGCCATGTGTGGGCTCAGAGTGAGATATGTAAGGGAATAAACTGGGCCGGAATGAGGTTTAACCACAAATGCAAAGTGGCTTCCGCTGTCACTAGAATGTATAGTATGGTGGCCTGTAAACCTCCGGTATGCCTGCAAGAAACTACGCTTTAGCTTTACTTACTATTAGGCGTTTAACTTTTTTGTTTCCTACTGTATGTGTCTGGAGCTTATTTAAAAAACCAATAGATCACTACTGCTACTGTTATATTATCATATATTACAACTTGGGTCTTATTTTTGTATTTTTGGCCATCATTCTTATCAGCAATAATGAAATATTCAACAAGTTAATTTCTGATGTCAGAGAACATGGAAACTGCTTATGTCTGAAGGGGCAAGAATTTCAAGTAGTCAGACAATCATACAGGTTTAAAAATATATCTGTAGTCAAACCTATTTGAGAAAATGAAGGTCAATTGTAAAATTGTTTCTCAGGTGTATACTGTCAACACTCATTACAACAGACATCTGACGCATACTAACTTCCTGCTTCAACTTTTACCTACAGTGCTTGCTGTAGTTATGCATGCATTGCACACGTTTTTTATGTACAATAAGGGATCAATACCAACATTTTGGGTGCTCTTACATTCGATTTTACCTCCAAATAAAGTGGTTAAGATGATCTGAGTCATCTCCTGACTTGTTTCCAACTTCTCTGATCTTGTTGGCCTTTGTTCGGCGATTCAGTGGAGATCTCAACTTTGGTAAGTACAATGTTACCATAACAAGGAGAAATTATGATAATAATTTAACAGACATGAATGGCTATAGTGCATTAAGCCTATAGGCATATTGATGTGGCCACTTGGGGGCAGTGCAGTAAGGTTTATACAACTGTGAAATATTATCACCTTATAAAGTTGCTATGGTAAACGTATTAGCTTCCGTTTTACACATAGTTATGGAGAAACTTTAGCTTTGGAATGTTGTGACACATTTAAGTCCAGCATTCACACTCTTATTAGCTCTAATTACATCCCTGCCAACTCTGTCTCTTTAGCATTTAAATGCTATGTTCACCATCTAATGCTAACGTTGTGTGAACGCTATGTCATGTACCAACAAGTGAGATTAGCGGGTTAGCCACATGGATGTATTATTACAACTGGATTCCAGACCCAAAGATGGCTGTTCAGTTTAACAAGAATTGCTCGCCTGGTCCATGGTACTACAGGACACGCCTACTACCCCCTTAAATGGTCGCACGGTTTAGGCACCAAAAACTACTTGGTTAGGTTGAGGAAAACATCATGGTTTAGGTTAAAATAAGTACACTAATCCAGGAAGTTATCACAGGGGGCGTGTCAGGTAGTAAGGTGGGTGTGTCATGTAGTTTGCAAGACTGCCATGGCTGTATTATTAGAAGTGGATACCGGATCCAAAATAGAATAGATAGAAAATTTAAAAGATAAGTTTGTCCTAAAACTGTCCTAAAAATATGACGTAGTTGAACTCTCGTGATATAAGCACCTGGAAGGCAAGGGTCGGTCGCGTGACAAACGGGGGGCTAGCAAAATTGCAAGCAAGCTAAAGCTAAAGCTAACCTGTCTACTCCAGGTTGACCACTACTAGCCATGACAGCAATGTTATCACAATGTTGTTTTATGAGTTGTTATTAGAAAAAATTATGCAATGGCCACAGTTCAGTAGGAAAAAATTATTGAAAATACTTTTGTTTTCTTTTACTAGTTATTGAGCTGTTCACTTTTCATTATCTGATGTATTCCCCAGACATTTTGTGAATTTGAGAAAAAATATTTGTTAGTAGAACTGTAAAACAAAATCGAAAAGTAACTTGATTTAAAGGGATTTTTGTGTGTTTTTTCAAAATCCGATTAAGCAGACGTTTGCAGCAATAATCATGTATATAATGTCATATTTTGACCCTCTCCTTTCAGGTAGTAGCTGTTTGATGCTGGCCAGGAAGGGTAAAGTAGGTTTATCAGAGCTTTGTCAATAAAAAACTAAGTAGATGAGAACTGAGAGACCTGTCAAAAGAAACAATGTTTCCCTAATCCTTACCAAACCTCAAGCATAGATTTGTCAGATCATAAAACAGATTTTATTATTATTTATTATTATAAATGGGGTTGTCTTGCTGACGTCAGATGAGAAAATCCTTCTATGTGTTGCTCTAAAGGGCACTTACAAACTACATATTTTGTCATGCAATTTCAAGGACTTGCTAGAATCAAATAAACATTACACCTTTCACATTACCCAGTCATTTGATCCATTGTTCATATAAAAATATTGATAAGAGCATTAAAGCAGCTTTGATATATCATAATAACACTAGACTCAAGTTTCAAAACCAGAAAGAACATGACAAAGCCCAGATAACCATTACTGTAGATAACCTTGGATTAAAACTGCAAATTAAATCTGTCCAGACTGTGTGTGTGAGACAGCTGCAGTTTGCTGACAAATGCAGTCCACTGTGACTAAGAGATGCAGTACTGTTACAGTAGAGTTTACTCTCGTTGATCTATATATGGGCACTTGCAGAGCATGCAAGCTCTTCTTCAGTTTCACATATTGTGCTTTTAGCAGAAGTTGGAGGTACAGTGGCTAGCTAAAGGGCAGTATTTTTTGAGAGAGGCAGAAAGCAATGTTTTCAGATCTTCCCAGTTGCTGGGGAATTAAATGTCACAGTCCAGTCCTAGGTCTACTTCTCTAATCTTCAGGGAATCAATTCCCACATTTCATACCTTTCATGTTTGTCTGTGGATTCCTCCTAAACTTGTTACCTTGACCTTTGTTGCTGCAAAGCAAAAACAGCTGTAGTTGACTTTGCAAATGATGCAGTGTCTGAAATGAGTGAAACTTAATTTCCACATACTGGAAACTCAAAAAAGCACAATTTAAAAAAACAACAACAACAAAAAAAGTTTTCCCCACAAGGCCAGCTATTAGTATTTGGCCGCTCAACATTAGCATGCACATGTGACCAAAGCTACAATTCCACAGCACAAACCTCAAACATATATACAGAAAAAATAATCACACTGGAATATAGGAAGTACACAGTCAAGTGACTGACATTTGATAATATATCATCACTGCCAAGACAGAGGAAGTAATGATCATGTTTTTCCCCATTTGTTGTATTATTACATAAAAACACATAATCACATATAATAACAGCTAATTTCATCTAATGGTGGCATGCATGAGACAGGAAGTGTGAGTGACACATCAGGAAGTGTCATTTTTTTGTGTTTACTCTCTTTGCAGAAAAGCAATAAGGTATCTTAACTTTTAATATTATTACCTACCTGTAAATACACTGATGAGATTAGATAGCTTAATGCTGAGAGGGAATTTTCTTAATGGTGATTTGCATTTTCATGAAATTTATATGCAAAATACTTTTACATATTTGTTTTATCTTCTGGATGGTTTCAAAGCATTCATACTGTAGATCACAACTTAAACCCACATATATGGTGGAATGTAACTAAGTACATTTATACAAGTACTATACTTAAGTGCATGTTTGAGGACTCACTTACTTTGCAGATAAGGACGTCACATACAAAACATGACTGAGATGATAAAATATGATGCATTAAAATGAATTGAAACCAACCACCAGTTTGTAAAGCAGTCATTTAGCTCTACCTTGATAATTAATCTGCCTGTATAATCCAAAAATTATTAAACAATGGTAAGTACTCTGAGAGGGGCTATTCAGCCACAGAATAACTGCCTCTTTCTTTTGATAGTTTAAGTACAATTTGTCAATAATATGCCTGTTCTTCTCCTTTAGTAAATTTCTGAATATAGGACTTTTACTTGTAATGGGGTATTTAGATGTGAAAATATTGTGGTTTTTAACCATTCAACTTGGTAAGGAGATTTTGGAAACAAACATGTATATATATTAATATACTAATCTCCCCCATATTTCCACAAGATGTGCCTTAACTTTGTCTTTATTACTTGTCTTGTTCTCAAATCTTTTAGGCAAATATATTTCTACACTCAGACAAAAACCTTTCTATTTCTCTGTAAAACTCAAAATGTCGTCAGAGGAAACACACAGAAATGACAAGCCTGACAAACAATCCCTAAAGAACTACAAAGGTGCAAGGGAACAAAGGAAGTGTTGTAGAAAATGTTTGAGGAAGTCAGCAGCCTACCTATTGAAGGTGATGTCATGCTGCCTGCTTTCTCTAAATACTGATCTTAAAGTGGCCCACATGTTCACAAATTGTGTGAACACAGATAAGATGACTAGTAATTGCCTCATGCAAAGGGAATGTTTGCCACATCACATAAAGTGAAGTCAATCCTATCTTTAAAGTATTGGTAGTGGTAATGTTAATATGCTAACACACTAAACTAAGGTGGTGAACAATGTTAACATTATACCTGCTAAACACCATGGCTGTGTCTGAAATCGCTCCATCTGTCATTCACTCATTCCTTCCTGTACAAGACACACTCAGTAAAGTAAATTGAGATTTCACACATTTACTATGCCATGGACTTACTTACTTACTACTCTACGTAAATAAGGAGTGATTTTAGACAAAGCCCATATTAGCATTGTCATTTAGAGCATGTTAGCATATAGCTCAAAGCATGACTCTGCCTGAGATAAGCCTCACAGAGCTGCTAGTATGGCTGTAGACTATTAGTCTTGATAAATCTGTGTTCTCCCACATTTTACCAGTTATTTGCATTAAGAAAAGTAAAAATAGTGCTAACATGGGCTTTTGGGCTTATGAGCTGTTTCAAAGTCTTAATGTTTGCTGGATTGATTTCTCTTGTTCAGTTTAGCAAATGAATCACAATCAGGTTGTAATATAGTCGTTAATTTTTTGCTGTGACATATCAGCAGTTTAGTGTGTTGTTGAAGGACCGCAGTGCTAAGGTCAGACTTACAGACAGACAAGTTACATTGTGAGTAACATTATGATTTATTATACTTATCATATACAGCCTACTCAACTTTGAGTCTAAGAGTAGTTTTAGCACTTAATGCATGAGTGGAACCAAACTTCCTCCAACGAGTTTGATCAGAGGGTGTTTCAAGTTCAAACATGTCTGTGGATGTGTTGTAAAAGGGGAAGTAGCAAACTGATGTCAAATATGTGGTTTCCTTTTTGCACCTGTTGCTCATGCCTGCTCTACATAATGTCTAATTAAAGTTGGTCTACTGTATGTGTGTAGGCTACAGTATTAGCCTTGGGCAAGTAAGATGAGTAACACCAAGTTTTGTCTTGGCATGTTTTTTAAACAATACTCAGGTTTCTCAGGCATCCATGAAATATATTTGTGGTACAGTGGAATGTTTTTTTAAACTGATAGATGATTAGAGTGTGTTACCAGGTTGTGTAATGTGATCTGTGAAAATAATGGTTAGTGGGTAACAGATTTGATACATGGTACATGCAGTCTTTCATGTTACCTATTATTTGGAGGAAAGTGGCACCACCATGTGGTCAGCTACCACACAGCACAAGTCAGTAAATTGATTCAATGGCTTTGAAATAATATATTTTTTATTCTGCTTTCATGTCCCCCACCCCCCCAAAATCAAACCACAACAATATAATATTCCATTTCATAAATTACACAATAACATAGCAGTGAAAACAAACATAGTCATGCCCCAGACAGTCACACTTTACTTTAATTTAAAATGCAGCTAGCTTAAATATTTACAAGACCAAATGCCACTCAACTTCAGGAGTCAGAGCCAGCTGGTTCTGAAGAGTAGAGATACTGCTAAGGTTGGACTGATGCAGTATGTTGTTTTGCCAACAGGATTTGGTCAGTAAAATCTTCCTCACAGTGCCTGATGGAGCTTTTAGCATTTTAGTGTTCCGTGTTGGCCACAAAGATGATTAAAAGGCTTCACTACCCTGCAAAAAATAACTTGTAATAATTGTTCGTCACTAGATCCCTGCGAATTTGAGTAGTTTTGAGTTAAACATCAATCAAAATACAGGTGATGAACAGCTTTTGTTAAACATATTACTATAGGCCTCCTAATAACATACCACTACAACCCCAAATGATTCTCTCTTGTACAGTAACAAAAAATGGAGAGCAGCAGTGCTAATGAAGCTGATAGGCCCCCCAGAATGTGTTGTCATTTCGGTATTTAGCTTTGTCTGTGATATCTAAGCTGACACTGTCTCCATTTTGGAGGTTGACAATCTTGGCAACCCACACAGAGCCCTCTGTTGTGTTTGGGAAGATCCCCTCAACCAGTGTCTTTGTACTTCTACCATTACTGGCATTTCTTTTCAAAATCACAGATTTTATTGGATTATTGTTCGGGCTGCTTTCAGAGGGCTTGATGAAGTTGACCTGGGCGTAGATGAAGTAGAAGCTGTTCTCCTTGCAGTGGATAGAGTTGTTATGCAGGACAAGGGAGCAGGAGTGACATTTGGGTAAGTTCTCCCAAGAGTCTCCATCCGCAGCTGTAGGAGATTTGCAAATTTATTATATATCCCTCTATTAAAACACTTCCCCCACACCCATGAAACTTTAGGCACTGACACACTGACAGACTCTTTGGCTCAAATTGCAGTTCTATAATATACCAAGGCCCTTTCAAACATTCACACTCAGATTGTATTGTGTTAAGTTGAAGTTGAAGACATCAAGTAAACAAAGTAGATAAATTACTAATGGATAATTTCCTTCAATTTGTCAGACTAAGCATCCCCTTACAAACTGATGTCTGTTGCTGTGGGCTGTAATTATGTTTTAAGTCGGTGCAGCCCACATTACAGCTCTGACTCGGGTTAGTTGAGGTTTTAGGAACCCACTTCATAGAGGAAAAAGGCAGTGTGGTGGGAGGAACACAATGCATGAGGCTGGAAACATGACAAGGCTATATGTCTCTCTTAGTCAGTGGTTTAGCTTGACAGTGTGCATGCAGATGAACTGTATGTGAATGTAGTATACGTTTATCCCTTAAATATACTGTAGTAGTTGTCCAACTTGAGAGTGATAACTATATATATAGATATACTGTATACTGTCTGTTTTTGTCAATCTGAATTTCTCCCTCAAAAATAACAGCTAAATAATTAAAATTCAAGAGTTACTTTGTTGTTATTTACTCTCACTTCCCCTAAATCTGCACTATCTTCATCTGCTTCACTTAAAGACTTCCCACGGTTCTCAGAATGACTCAACTCTCAAAGAGCATGTATGAATGCAGTGCACTCTGCATCTGTAGGTGTCAAGTGTGGCAGCAGGTTTTTTTGCAATAGAAACATGATGACAGCAAGAGATATCAGTAAAAAGTGAGAATCCTGTACTCAAAACACATTTTGTATTATTTTTAGCTGTAAAAATAAGTACTCGCTCTTTGAAATCCTGACTGCAAAATCTGACACTGACTGTTGCTGTTTTAGCAAGCTGATGAAATGTTTCTGCTGTCATTGAAAAACTTAACATGACATCCCATCCATGCTTGACCAGTACTTCATAGAGATAATGTATCATACGTAGTCCTACGTCATCAATGGAGCTCTTGTTACTTCACATTTTAGATTTGCCCTCAAGCTCATAACAAATAGAACCACAGACTGCAGTAGACGTTTAAACACATGCTCTCGACAACTATCTAAAACACTCAAAATTTATGTGAAAATATGATTTTTTCTGTAAACTCACCATCATTAAAACACATAATTTTACCCCACAAGATGAAGCGATGATAATGAATCTGAACACTAACCAGAAGAGAAAGTGTACTTACACTTGATTAGCTGGATGAATGAGACGGAGGATCCTGAAAAGCAACATCATTTAAAGGTTAGCTGCTGATGCAGTAACTGTGGAAATGTTCACAGTGCGTTTTACTTGTTAGTATCTTTCAGTTTGTTTTTATGTTCAGGACATTGGTAGTAAAACATTACCTCCAGACTTTAGTGGGGCCACAAAAGTGGTGACTGCAAAAGAAAAGATTTGAGTTAAATCCAACGTTATTCATGTAAATGTGGCATGTTTTAATGTTTTTATTAAAATACTCATAAGCCCTTAATTTTGTTTAAAATGCATTGTTTGAAGTGAACACAGTGACTAATCAATGTACCTGTTGAAGTGACATTATCTGACTTCAATGCAGAGACTTCATCCTTTAAAACATAGAAAACAAACCGTCATCATCTGCATCCTCATCATAATAACCTTCTTGTCTCACTCTCAATAGAGAGTGAAAACCATGTATCTCCAAAATATGAACTTTCCGTGAACTACGTTTTAAACATGCTGCTTTTTAGATGATTCAATGGGTTTTTGGAGGGTTTTATGAAGCAGGAGAATCTTCTCAACCAATGTATCCTTTAATTTACGTGAAAAATATAAAAATGAGTCCATGATCAGATTTGAAATGGGAACTATTCTTGGTTTACACAATAAATACAGCAAATACCGGAGAAGAACACGATGACAGACAATCCCATACAATATCCTGTCAATCATGATGTAGTTGCCAACTATAGGCTCGTACTGGAAATCCCAGGACTTTACGACTGGCAAAAAAAGAGAGGATCTGCTTTGTGATAGCATAGAACACATTTAAAAGCCACTTCGTTTTTGCATGTAGTAAAGTCTTATTATAATTTTACAACTTGCGGTTTTTATGTGACATCATGTGAAGTGGAATTTTACAAGCACAGCTGGGATGTGATTTTACATGTTTTGGAATTTCACACACGTTGTTCTGTCATGTGACATGCATCAACTACATGAGAGTCACACATGAAATATGGAGTCCTACATAATACTGGCTATTCAGTCACTGCAATGCCGCTATATTGTAAACTGTCAGGTAATAGTTGACACTTAAAGCAGGGAATATGAATCTAAAGGTAATTTCCTCTTCTTGTGGCAGATGTACTGACCTCAGTGGACTTTGGTTTGATGGAAGGAAGAAGTGCAGCCATAACCACCATGGCCACGGTGAGGAGACCACACCACACCTGCAGCAGCAGGTACTTATGAGAGGACCTTGACTGGCACTCCATTCTGTCAAATACACACACATTAGTTTTCTCATATATTTGAGGAGATTGTAATTATTTTAATTACTTCCTTGGAGGTTTAATCTAACACCAAGTCTGAGGGTACATACCCATATTATATTATATAATAATATATCACTCAAAATGGCCATTTAACTCCAGATATTTAGAATCAAAATACTTTCACTTGCATGGTATTATGTGACTAAAATAATAAGATGACTCAGAGAACTAAAAACCCTTATGCATAAAAGACACTTTAAGTTGCTGTCCTGCCAATGTTTTATGAAAGAGTTTGATGTGACAAGTACAACTAAACTAGACTACACACAACAACTGGGCCAAGTGTTTCACTGCGCTGCACACATTGCATCATGGGTATGTACCCTCAGCTCATAGCCACCATGCTGTTCTTCTCTGGGATTTTACCTCAGTAGGTCCTGTACAGAGTTAGGTAGTCTATGGTTTGTGGTTTGGTTACTTATTTGTCATGACATAGACTGAAACTAATCAGTGATCTCTAAAATGCCACTGACCCCGAATTGTGTTGATGCCAGTCAAGAATGTTACAGTGGTCTCTGGGTGTTTTTCAATAGCATACTTTCCATACTTACATTCCAGTGTATATGATATATGATTCACATATTTCAGGTGATTTGAGTTAGACAGTGAAAGGGCTAGTCGCAAGTTAATCCCTTAATGTACCATAAAGACATATAGGCTAAAAATAACAAATTGTATTTTGCCTCTTTCTGATGAATTATAAGAAAAAAATCTGAACTGGAAAACTATATTTCTGACCTGATATCTGGCGTCTGCAGTGGGAAAAAAAAAATCTTTACATCTATCTAGTTTTCTAAATTCATCAAGTATGTGATTCTACATCAGCTCCTAATTTGTACTGATTGTCCCATAAATGTTGAGCACTATTTGGTTAATTACTGTAAATACATCCAGACAGTACCCCAACAAATCTTACAATCTGTTTTTCTGCACTGATATGAATGGTAAATTTTACTTTGACCACTGTCTATGAGATGTATGTTTTTGAGAACTCAAAATTTCAATTTCTTCTGGACTGAGATTGAGGAAAAGATGATCTTATCCACAGACCATTGCACAAAAACACAAATTTGGCTAGTTTTTTCAGAGATATCACAGCTAAAAAATATATTTTGAAACACCTTTAACAGAAGAACAAAATTCATCACACATAAACCTTGACTCACCCAGTGTGTGTTGTACTGTCAGTGTCCAAATTCATCTGCTGCTTCTCTCTGAGAGACATGACAGGTTGACAGGGCTTTCCCTTTGACATGGGGTTGTAGTGAAGATGAAAGTTTTTTTCCCCTCTGTAACGAGAGTTGTGGTTAGACATAGAAGAGGAAGGAGGCTGTGGTGTAGGTGGCTCCACTTGTGGATGGCAAAGCATATTGCATTTGAGGCAAAACTGATAAGCACTGCTTAAGAACTGGTGTGAAACGTTAATCAGATTAATCAAACCAAAATGCAGTTTCACATAGTACAACTTTGATACGGAACAACAAGTCACTCTTAATTCCCCTGAAATGAGAGTAAGAGTGAAATATTTAACAACAAATTGGTTATATATGTTGAATCAGATGAAGAAGAAGATATGTAGTATTTGAGTTAAATGTGTCTGTGGTGCGGCCCCTGACTGACAGTAATGTTTGTTGTGGGTGGTTTGTGTTTTTTTTACCACGCTTATAGGTCACTGTCAGAGTTTAACACCAAACAAATATGACAGGGACTTTTTCTTCACCCAATGCTTTTGATCTGAATTGACTTGATTTGTGATGAGGAAATACACTTTTATTTATGTGTAATGCGGCATATTATGGCATCCCTTCTGACACGCTATAGCCTCATTCTGTCTCTATCCAAATTCTATTCTATTTAAAAGACTCAGTATGTACTGTAAGTATAAGTATTGTATGTAGTCAGTGGGGGGAGAAGTGTTCAGACCTTTGACTTAAAAGAGTAAAAGTACCATAGTTTAAAGGTTAGTCCATTACAAGTAAAAGTCCTGAATTCAAAATGTTACTTAGTAAAAGTATAGAATATGATCTTGTTTGTACAAAATGTACTTAAAGTATCTAAAATAAAAGTACTCATTTCACATAATAGCTCCTGGTATATTATATACTAATATATTATTCTGTTTTCATCACTAATGAGCAGATTTAAGAGCACTTCCTTTTTCTAGTTTGTCTATTTGGAGCAAATTATAGTGTTATTTTTGTATACTACAGGGTAGATTAGTAGTATAGTGCTACATCACATCATATGAGCATATCATATGTCCTTCCATATAAAAAGTAATTAGGACTACATAACACTTTGTACGTTGCCTGTGGAGTCAGTAATTGTTAAGGTAGGGTGACACCCCATAAGTTACAAACATGAAGTGAGACATTACATTTGTGGTTGTGTTTTCCAACTGTTGTTGCAATCATTAAAGGATATGTTCGCACTTCTTCAAGTCTGTTGTTAAACAACAGTCAGGCACCAATGTGAACATAGGAACAGTGATTGCTTGCTGCAATCATTACTCCTGGTTTTATTAGCCAGGAAACGATGCCTTCTTAATGAGCTTTTAAAGTAAGCGATTGGAGACAAAATCCCCTGTCCTCATTCTGTAAGCAAATACAATATGAGGTTTCAGCAGTCTGATTTAGAAAACTCAAGTGGGTATAATCCAAAGATACATTTGTTTAGTATAAAAATTCCCTTGTTGTGTTTCTTTGTTGAGCTGCAGTGGAGGGATACTAACACAAAGAGGGAATTTCTGTCACGCTTCAGATAAGACCCAGGAATAGACTGGAGACAAGAGCTGGTTCTCAGAGATTTATTGAGTCAAGGAGCTGGCGGTGGCTGCGGGGATCGGGGCAGGCAGAGCAGGCAGTGGAAGGAAGCTGATGGGGTCCAGGCAGAGAGGCAAACAGGTAACAGGCGGGAGAGTGAGATCCAGGTGGCTGGGAAGGTGAGTTGGTCACGGACGGGTCCGGTAGAGATCCTGAGCACAGGAAAAACAGGTTAGTTGTCAGCTTAACAAACAGAGTACAGGTATGGTTCCTAACCAAACGTGCTGGTAGCCAAGACGTACTGAGACGACTTAACAATCCAGCAAGGACAGGATGTCAGGCCGCTGCTTAAGTAGAGCAGGAACCCGAGGGAGTGCAAATCCAAACCAAAAACCGCAAACACAAGGCAGTCTTCCACAAGTCAGGGTTAGGTCGCAGCAGGGGGGGGCATGACAGTTTCAAACAAAAATAATTGATTTGAGACTGCTGAAGCCTCATATTATTATTTTTTACACAGAGTGAGAACTTTTGATTTTATTCCCCATCACTTTCATTGAAAGCTCATTAGTAAAGGATCTTGCAATGCAACCATGTCCCTGAGGAATTTCTTTTATACTGACTACTTTGCAACTGCAGAAATATTTTGAAAGGAAATATAATATTCACCTGCCCCGGTCACCTGTTGTATTAACACAATGAGTAAATGTTGTAAATTAAAACATCCGACAGTACACATAAATTCCATTTGTTTTCCGCTTTGCAATACAATATCTGCTTGTAGTGACTACAGCATTGTTTAACTTTTTATGGTTATGTTTAGGCCTGCACAGCACTTACGGTTAACGTTAAGGACGTGTTCTTGGTTTAAGACAGAAAAGGTCAGAATTGAAACAATGTGTTCATTAAAACTGAACTAAAATCACAACTTTTTCCTAACCTTACCCTTAACCATAGTCAGGACTCTTTAGGTGAACTCCAAATCATGGTGGCACAGTCCTGTTACTCCGATGCGGTTCATGATTCACTCAAGAAAACAACAACGCAATTGGGGAAACAGTTTAGTACTGTATAAACATAATCACTAGGAGACAGGGTTGTTTGATGGTTAATATGAACACAAGGAGTGATTACAGCAAGCAGCATACATAAGGGCACCACTATAATTTAAGACGAGCTTGAAATTTGTAAAAAGCAGTTGTAAACAGTTAAGAGAAAACTAGAATTCCCATAAGATAAGACATGCTGGAATGCTGTCTT
Source organism: Micropterus salmoides (assembly GCF_014851395.1). NCBI lineage: Eukaryota > Metazoa > Chordata > Actinopteri > Centrarchiformes > Centrarchidae > Micropterus > Micropterus salmoides. Next base: position 8,669,884 of record NW_024040152.1, on the reverse strand, counting down.
GACTCATAAGTGGAATGGATTGATGGTAAGAAGATTAAATTTACAGTATTTGAAATGTAAATGTAGAAATGAGCATGAGAAATCTTGGTATGAAAACAGTAGTGAAAGTTGCTGTTGGGTTTTAAAGAATGCAGTGTGAGACAGAGAGTGAGGGTCACTTTCCATTGTACTTTATTGTGTTTGGTTTCATGCTCCATGGGACATCCCCAATCAACCAGACTATGTTCTCCTGGATTATGTAAATGTCACCAACTTTCTCCTGCCATATTGTGTCAAGCACACACACAAAACAAACAAACACATGCACACACACACCTACACATACAGCATGAAAGACAGGTGTACTTGATGTGGGCTTTTGGGTGCTGCCCCCACTCAAAAAAAGGGAACAGTTATTGAACACTATCGTGCACTGTGTGTCCTACCGCAGGTATGAGTTCTTATTAGCAAATGTTTCCACAGATTTTCCTATAGGGTTCAATAGACCAATGAGTGTGAATAGAGGTCAAACAGAACTCTGATCAAATTAAGATCTGAAAAAACACAAAATGAATCAATATGGTCTGAGTTGACTGAAATGAACTACTGTGTGCCCCATCAGGAACCCATAGAAAACCAAGCTGTTATGGGTAATTAGTCATTAGTTATCATGTCAAAGTTCAACTCTGCATAATGAGAACATTATGTCCAGCCAGACAGGGAGACCACGTCCACTCACACAAACCATACACAGAAATGGAGACACAAACAAACAGGGTATCACTGGGAACATTGGGAAGGGGAAAACACAAGACAACACTGAAGGCAAAGCCATTGCCATAACACAGTTCTGCTTTTTGAGACATTGCTGGCATAAGTATGTGCTTTATTATAAGAACCATAAATAGAGCTTAAAGCTCGTGCAAACTTGGTTTTCAGTTATGAACTTTTCTCTTTAACATGTAAAATTCTTTGTTAAAACGGCAACGATCAGAGTTAAAGTTTGGATAATTTGAGTGTAATTTGATGATAAATCCTGATTGGTGCAGGGATAACATGATGTTTTTGGTCTGTGCACTTCAAACCAGTGAGAAGAGCATGTGAAAAAACCAAAACTGTTCTAACTTTGTAACTTTGGCATAAAGCTTTGTGTATATGTAGCATCCCATTGCTTATAGTAATTGAGAAAAAATAACAGTTTTGAGCGATTCATTATATATGAGTATGATAAACAAGATGTGTGTGGAGCATGCGGCAAATGTGTAAAGACTGAAAGTGAGGATTTTTGAGTTTTGGTTCACTTCAAGTCAACAATGCCAAAACAAGAACAAACACAATCTTCTAACTGTTTTAAAATATTTTTATATTTCCTAATAATTAGATGTAAAGACCAAATGCTTTCATCTTGGACAGAACAAGTTAGAGTCATGTTTGACATTTTTTTAAAGCTCCCCTCCACTCAAGCATGTTTTTTTCTTATTGTTACTTCACTCGGTTGTTTGACCTTTAGTGTGTAGAATGATGCATGTGCATGAGTTTGACACTAGAAGGCTGTTTTTACATTCATCTGCTAAAGGAGGAAAGAGTGTTGTGGCCTGTACATACAAGCATGATTTTGTAACATCATAGCTAGTTGGGAAGCCAACCATGCTCCAATATGCAACTTGCACAAGTGTGATGAGGACATTGACACTTCCAGCACACATACAATACACAATTTTTAAAATCAAATTTTGAATTAATAAATTTTGATTTTTCAGTAAGGGCAAAGGAGTTTATGCAAGTAGTTAACTGAACTATATATGAGTATTTTAACATGTCATAAAACATGCCTGCAGACATGTTTTATGACAAGTTAAAATACTCAATGGAGGGGATCGTTAACATAATACTACTAAGTATAATTCAGAGATACTTGTACTTTACTTGAGTATACCATTTGAAGCTACTTTGAACTTAACTACACTTCAGAGGGAAATGTTGTACTTTTTACTCCACTACATTTTTGAAAGCTAGAACTAAGAACATAGGATTAGCATACACTATCAAATACAATGCAATTTTAAAGATAAAACCAATTAAACCACCAGTCTTTTTGAAGTTCATACTTCATAGGGCCCCTTGTCATGTTTCAGATGTCTATGAGTTGTTGGCACATCCAGCAGAGAAATTTGCCCTCTACACTTCTCATGTAGTTTCAGCTAAATTACTCTCCAGTATTTCATTAAAACAGCAAAGAGTGGACTTTGTTTTTTCTTCTTTCCTCTCCCATTACTGAAATCATCTCACAACCCTTCAGATTCATCTTCTGACCCTTTGGAAGGACGCAACCGCAAGATTGGTAACTAAGAGACTCAAGTGTGCGTTGTTAACACTAGCTCAACTTCAACCAGCTACAACAGCAACATGGTGTATATGAGTCAGTATTTCCAATCTAATAATATATATATCACTCACAGGGGCCATTTTTCTCATCTTTTACTTATGATATTTGCAGTACATTTTAATGAAAACACTTCTATAGTCTTAAGTGGACTTTTACATTGTGGCATTGTTACTAGTACTTAAGTAAAGATGGCACACTGGAGTGCGTTGACCAAGCAGATACCAATAAAGGGAAACCAGTCTGAAGTTGATGGGGGGAATTGAACTTCTGTTTTTTTGTACTTCTGTACTATCATGTTTTCATGACCATAAGCCTTTCCACCACCCTTGCCAATCTCACAAATAAGTTTGTTACTAAGTGACTATGTTTTGTTTTCTAAATACATGTTTGAAGACATGTATTACAGTTGGGATGTGTCAATCTTACACATTCATTGGCAGAGCAGAACATTGCACAATCATGCTGTCTTTTGTGTGGCCCAGAGCAAGGTGAGGTACAAAGAGTACAAGGTATAAGGTGGATAGGGCAATATTGGTTGTTGTATAGCAACCAACATACAATAGCATAAACACATTACTGCTTCAATATTTTTCCTTCTGTTTAGTCTTAGTGAACTGTTGTTTGTTTTTGTTGTTTGATTTGGAAATGTAACTGGGTGTTTAATTTATTTTTATGAAACTACATAAAAATAATCTACATGGTACTTTAATCGAGTCTTAATGAACATACATTTTCTTGGCAGAACTGCATCACATTTACCCCACCACTTTCAGTTTTTAAAATAATATTACTTTAATGTTTTGTAATCCCTCGAACTGAATAATTATGTAATCAGCGTGTAACCAGTACGCAAATGTGCTGGCTTAATTCAAGTTATGTGAACAGGTATTTCTGTTCAGTGGCATCATAGGAATTCCCCAGTTTTTGCTATAGGTGGATGTGGGTGGATCCTCCCCCAGGTGTTTTTCTTTTCTCAACTCAAGCTACTGCACTTGTGGTTGCTTGGACTGAAAGTGATAGGAATAATGGGTGGATGAGCAAACAATCAAAACAACATCATGGCTGCCTTCACTTTTTATCCTAGCATTATATTTTTGACACTATAAATCATTGCTTTTTGTGATATAATTGGATGTATGAAAAATGTTGGTACTCATTCTCAGTCTATGATAAAAGGAGAATACATCAACATATTTCCTTAAGGAGAAACTGCTTTATTTGTTTCACTATTACACAAGGAAAACATGAAATAATCCTGTTATTATCCACGATGTTCCATGGCTCTAGCAACATCCTGTAAGAAATTATGTAGAACCAAGAGCCTGTTATTAGGACAGACCAAGTTAAATATAATATGAAAAATCATTAAAATGATGATGGTAAGTAGTGGAAGTAAGATGATTTATGCCTACCTCCATGATAATCTTTAGGTGCAAAACTCTGTAAATTAAAGCACAATTGTTATATTATCTTAAAAGAAACACTTTGAAATTCAGAAGCATCATCTCCTCAAAAAAAGAAAAAGTAAATAATCTAAACAACAAACCTTTCTCTTGGGGTGGTCTAATACTTGCCAACATTTTATGACAAGCTGCATTTTTCAGAAATACTGTCACCACCTCAGGGTCCACATCACTCTGGCGAGCTACAGTGAAAGACAATCGACAAAAAGAAGGAACTTTCATGTGTATGCGGTGTGCAGTAGAAAGCAATCATATTTAGTGTTTGAACCTTAGTTGTTATTTCAAGAAATAGTCACCTTCATGTATAGTATGATCTAAATACTTTCTAGTTAAATAAAACCAAAGAGATCATTTTTAATGATTTCCTGAATTTTTCTGCAGTTTCCTGTAGGTTAGCCTATAGGTTAAAGAATGCAAGTTGGGCCCTCAGAGTATAAGAGCATTTGTTTAATTATAAACATCATTGTTATAGAAATCCAATCGTGAATTGCTCCTTCTAAAGATAACTAGCTTAGCAGAGTAGCTGTAGCTAACTGCTCTTGACTCCTGTAGAATTCACATGACCTTTCCAGTGTTTTGAATTGTGGATATATTTCAATATACTGTAAATTAAATTTATAGAAGGGCAGACAGACCCTAGCAACCAAGCAAATTACTTTACTGTAAAACTTCTATTAAAAGCCTTGTCCCAATTAGACGCCTGTCCCTTTTACTGGCTTGGTGTGGCTACATGTTTTGATAAATAAACGCAGGTGTCAATTAGAAGCCTGGTCTGTTTTTTATAGAAGTTCTTTAGATGTATAAAGCCTCACAAACCCACTGGGTCACCAGCTTGAGCTGCTTCTGAGCTGCTTAGATTGTGCATACCAATATAAATGTTTAAACTAGGGCTGTCAGCATTAACATGTTAATCGCAATGAGATTAAGGATCGATCATAACATGTTTTAATTGCGTTAATCGTGTGTCAAATATTCTTATTTTACACTGGTGCTGTTACCAAAGAGTCTTTGCTAAAAAGGTCTTTGACTGCTACTGTTTTGACCCTTCGATGCACCCTTATTGTTGTCATGCTGCCACAGACACCTCCTGCTGCAGCCATGGAGATAGTCCTGACTGGCGCATTTTACTTCAAGAAACTCCCAGATGGCTCCATTGACAAGTCAAAAGCCATTGATGGTTTTACCTCAGTCTTGTTGCGCATCTTCTGATTTGAAATAATCAAATAAATCTTAAAGTCAAGTTCATAAACTAACTTTCTTTGCATTAATTTGATTTCCAATCAAGATACACTGGTAAGAATTGTTATCATTGTTAATACAGACTTAAAAATGCGATTAATCACAATTAATTATTGAAATTCAGCTCTGGTTTAAACCTTTGTCACTATGGACATGCTACACATTGTTAGCTTGGTTAGATTCTCCACAAAAAGTTTAGTTAATTTTACAGAAACAATAAGCACAAAAGTATTATTCATTTAGATAGGCATGGTAAAGGAATTAAAAGCCTGTCCCATATAGATGCCTGACCCAAATATAGGCAGGGTGAGTACAGTGATTTAAGCTAATAAAAGGCCGGGCTATTAATTGAGGTTTGCGGTAAATAAGTTAGAAAGCTTATTTTATTTATAGGAAATGAGTGTAGAATCTTCATTTGTTAGGTCTTATGTAGGTACGATGGCACTGGACAAGTTTTCTGTAAAGTCAACTTTTTTATTTCAGTTTTGGCTACTGCTTTTTGATTCTTATGTAGTTACTGCTCTCTGCCTTTTGTAAGACAGTACAAGACGTATGCAGGACAAGCTATTAGAAGATGTTTTATGGGTATCCGACTGTACTTTGGGGGGTATCAGGTATTATTTGAAATGTTCCTTTTAGGATGGCTTACCATACAGCATGTATCTGTTGAGGGAGTCCTCTGTGTCTGTCTTGCTTAGAGGTGGCTCTACTTCCTGGAAAATTATGCACTCGGAGCAGTTGACCCACTTGCCGCTCCAGAGCAGGTTCTTCCGCTCCGGCCTTCCTGGATCAAAACAACAAGAAACCAGGAAGGCAGCAACATCATCGAAAAGATGAGGCCAACATGTGTTTGGCAGTGTACTCCCAAAAGGCTACAAGACTAATCATTCATAGAGCTGTCTTTATTCTAAGGCTGCTTTCTCATGGTTGACCATAGATTGGGCAAAGTAGACAGCTCAAGATTGGATGTCAACTGGTTTCTACTCATTTATTAAACATTTCAGAGGATTTGCCACAAAAGCACAGCATCAACTGACTTTAAGGCCTTATGGTGGATCTTGCTTTACTTCTTGATCTTGAGGATGTGTTTTAAAGGAACAGTTCAACATTTTGGAGAATACTCTAATTTTCTTTCCGGTAGAGAGTTGGATAAGAAAAATATCATTTTCACATTTGTTTGTTGCTCAGCTTGGCACAAAGACTGGACCTCTAAAGTTCACCAATTAACACATTATGTCTCATTATTTTTGTTTCTGAATGAGCTACTCTTTGCCCTGTTGGTAAACTGCTGAAATTCCTATTGTAGTTCACCATAGCAATAAAAGCTGTAAATTTCAGAAATAATCTTTGGGAAGCTGTAGCTATGTGTGCAGTCAGCATAATGATTTATGTCCTTTTCCTCACACTACTACTTGTTCTTCATGAGACAACTTGAGTATAGAAGAATCATATTTGCCAAGTGTGGGACTATATTGATTTCATGTTTTTGAGAGTTAATTATATTCAGGGGCCTATGTTTTTAAAGCTGGAAATCCAACGAAAAAGTAGTTTCTGTGGTGAGCTTACAGATGGTCTAACAGAAATGCTCTGGGGTTTTCCCACCCTGCTCTGGGAAAATTATTGAATTCTTTTACTGTTTTAGTGTGAGGTTGTTTTTATTTTAACACAAAATTCCTATCTGCTTTGGCCTCAGAAACCCATACCTATTGATCACTGTTGTGTGCATGTGTGGGTGTTTTAAGCATCTGTGACTGTAAATGGTACTATAGTTACCTTCCACTTTCAAATCATCCGTCTCAGGATGCATACTATAGGTCCAGGTCTGTTTTATGCAGTTATCTCCTCTAAAAACATTTCAAAAATAAACACACATTTAGTATGAAGCAGTTTTACATTTTATGAAAATATTACATGGCATCAAGACTTTTAGTTTTAAAACATAAATTCTCACCTTTTAGGCTTTCTAAACATCACTTCCCTAATTCTGGCATCTATTTATGATCTTGGGTTTTCTTGTTTCTGTTTTTGTCATGGTAGTGCCAGTGTCATACATTCTACTTCTAATCCACTACAATTCAGATGAAAATTCTGTACTTTTTTATTACACTACATTTGACAGGTGTTGTTCCAAGTTGCTTTTCAGAATAACATTTTACATTTAAAAACATTTGATAAGCTTATAAAGTACAATTCATTCTTTAAAGATTAAAACAGTGGACCCCTCACAAAAAAAGCAGGATCTACTTGGGACCCTTTGTCATGTTTCGGAGGTCTGTGAGTCAAAACATTTTCCCTCTAAACTTCTCACATGGTTTCATTTAAGTAACTGTTCAAGGCCCTAAGATGTGAAATCCACAAAAAGGCCAAAAAAGTATTTTGTGTCACAGAACTTTGTTCCCTCTTTGTCTACCCTATTAATCATACCACAACCCCATAGTTTTATCTTGTGACCCTTAAGAGGGGGCCAAGCCCTAGATTGTATGCTGTACTATATGAACTACTGTACAAAGTAGTTGAAACAACGATCACAATAGGTCTTCCACCTCTGGATACTGTTAATGAATACAATTATGACCCAATCCAAGCTTAAACATGTTGTTAATGTGAGTTCAAGAAGTCACACAAAATGTACATAATAATTAAAGCAAACTACCTCTGAAAAAGACAACAACTGACAAGACTTAATAAAAATGTACACTTCACTCTAACAGCTCTGTATGAATTCACCAAAAAAGTGTATACCTGATCAGTTATCGCCATCATGTCAAAAGCCTTATATTTCAACATTATAATATTCTTGCTGCATCTCATACTAATTTTGGAGAATGGTCCTTTGTTCTCATTATCAGCGGCATCACAAAAGATGAAGCAGAAGTGATTGTGTTAAAGCCAACCCATGTGTTTGCTCGTTGTGTAGTGATCAGTACAACATATAGATGGGCTTTGAATTGGAATGCCTGCACTATTAGAAACCAGTTGAACTTACTTTCATTTCTTATTGTTTAGACTTTCAGAGGTTGGGATTTGTTTCCTATAAGGCAGTGTTTGTGTATTTTCTTGTGTGTATTTGATGCCTCACATGCGCATATGTCCAGTCAGCAGCAGTGTGTCATTGGCTGTCTCCTCCATGGTGAACCAAATGTTGTCCAATGCTTTGAACCTCTGGATGTCAGCCTCTCTGTGACTGACTGCTGCTTTAAAGTACCATTTCCCCAGAAACTGAAATAGACGGAGATACAGAGAGGTGTCATAACAGTGTGGGGTTTTAACAGTATGGGAACAGAATGAAATGAGCCTACGACTTGCGGCAAAGACCACTTACGGAAAGAACAGAGGGAGTGGAAAATGTGTCTGTGTGGCCGCATCTTATCTTGGTTAATCTCTGTGTATTTGCATTAACTGAAATGCCAGCGCATTACACACATGCACAACCAGAGGGTATATATTAATTAAAATGAGGTTAAATGCATATATCACAAATTAGCCTACAAAATGTGTCATACAATTCACTTTCCCTTGAAAGTCATCCAAATCAAATTGCCAGTGACAGAAATAAAACAATGTTTTTGCTCTGACTGTCATATTGGTTATGATATGTGAGTGTTTGCATTTGGATAAACAGAAAATCTAAATTTAGTTTCTCACCTTCTGGCGGTCCACAGTGTTGGCAGGAAACAGTTCAGGAACTGAGCATGGTACTATGGCCTGATACAACAAACTATAAAAATAGAGAAAATATGACACTGCTTCTTTTAACATAACTGCAACCTAAGAGCTAATCCTTGACAACGAACCTGATCAAAATGTCAGTTAATCCTCAGGACACTCATGTGGGTGAGTGTGGGTGTAAGTAAATAATTAACAAGTATAGCTGCAATACCCCTGATAAAAGAGTTGAATAATAGTGTAAATATAGTGTCCCTGTGTCCTTTAATGTACAGACTCGACTTTAAGATAACACATTTATAGTAAAAAGTTTTACTCATGTTCCAAAATCTGCTCACAAAAAAGAAAAGCACTCTCCCAGAGGCCTACTGAGTCATCAGCATCATGTAGGAGGTGTTTTTTTTTCAATCACTTCAACTAAGCTATACCTAATTATAGATAGTTTCTCACCATTGGGAAGCAAACTAATATCATACTACAACCCCAAGTAGGCCTACCCATTTTGAAATATACTTGAAAAACAGAGTATTACTAATTTGTTTGAGTAGCCTATGGTCTGTCCTGACTGAAGAAGTCCCACACACTCTGTGTCAACACACATCGACTAGGAATGATTAACTAGGATACTTGTTTGAAGTTAACTGTGACTTTTTATCATCCTATACACTGGCAGGTTTTTGTCTGTATTTATCGGGTTTTGAGAAACATACCAGCTGTCACAATATGTTGATTATTATTTTTCAGTTAATCATTCAATCTTCTCATGAAGTGAACATATAGACTGAGATAAGGTTATTGTGTATGTATTTTCATAAGATGGTGACAAACAACAAGCCTGTCTGCATACATTATTCATATAAGCACAAATGTTGATGCCATGAGCTTCAAACATGGAACTGTGATTTCCAGGAGATAGGATTTTATGCAGATGAATCACATCTGCAAATGTTTTTGTTGCTATCTTGATGGAAATGTGTTGCCTATTGCAAACACAGATCATGCATAGGCTATGCAGTGACATAAATAATAGCCTACAATGCAGAATAATCACATTTAGATTTTTGTTTCATTTCAATCTGTTCCTCCCTATATTCTATGACTGCTTATCGTTCCTGCACTTAATTGTAAATAGTGTAGCCTACTAAAATTAGGTTAGCAGGGGTATTCTAAAAAACGGATCGAGTAAAAAATCAGAATAAGATAACCCTGAAATGAGGTACCGTGGTAGGCTGGCGAACTCTGTGAACCTCAACTGCTCGGTGGCAGGTTCTCTTCAAACTAATCCCAAGTTTCTCTCTGGGCCTTTCCGAAGTTACTTGCTACTCCCTCTCCCTATACTTCCACTCCGTTTGCGCATTCTTGCGGAAGGTCCGCCACATTGAGTGCCTTCTGAAACCAATGAGGGCAGAGTAGAAGTGAGTTGCTAAACCCTCCAATGCCAAGTGAGCATCATGGGTGAGCACCGTGCTGGTGTAACACCATAACCAAGTACTTTTAGTACCTAAACCCAACCAAGTACTTTTAGTACCTAAACCCAACCAAGTACTTTTAGTACCTAAACCCAACCAAGTAGGGGAGACCGGGGGCAATTGTAACACACTCAAGTTCTCCAAACAGAAACAAGCTAGAGTGATGACACTTAATCTGCACATGCTCAGTAGGATTCTCTCTCTGCCTGTGGAAAAGGAGCAGGATCATTTCAACTCAGCAGAAGTTTTTAACAAAATACTGATTTTGAGGTATGAATGTAGTTTTTGGATGTACAGTATTTTTCTTCTGGTGTCTAAAGTTTAAATTACTACAAATTTATACAAACATAGATTTCATCTCTAGGTTACTGATTAACAATTAACACTAACAAACTATGCTAGTATAGTTGTGGCTAACGGGCATACAAGATTTTATCATGGCTGCAACATTGGGGGCAATTGTAACACTGTGTTCACTGATGTTCCAAGCCACATGGCCCAATGTAAGCAGCTTGTTTGTCTGTGTTGACTACTTTTGTTAGAAAGTGGACATATTTCACTAACTGTAAATGTAAAACTACATTAAAAAAGGGTGTATTAAAAGAAATGGATTTTTTTCTAGTATAAACAAATCATCAGTTAACATAGGTCAACGTTCTTTGTATAAAATGATGTGTGTTTTATATGTGTTTAACAGAAAGTGTGAATGTTATATAAGCCTAAGTCTGCAATTTCAGTTTTTCTATATAGTGGATTTAAAGTAGTTGATTGTATAAGACCCAGAAAAACCAAAGAGAATGACTAGTTCACTTGTGAAAAGCAATTTTATGACAGAGAACTTAGCAGAGGTTGTCAGACATCTAAAATAATTTGAACCATATAAAAACCCTCTCAAGTAACATTAGCAGTTAAGTAATTACTTTGAGGTAGCCCTAGGCTTTTACTTGACATACAGTGGGTTAATAAGACTTGCCCCCTTGCCGAGGCAATTGTAACACTCTGACTTCTTGCATTTAATCAAATATTATAGTATTTTTCTTATAAGTGAAAATATATCAATTATATTATTAATTAGTGCACATATATGTGTTTCTTGTATCAAGAGATGACTTGTAAATGAAAATGTAAAAAATGTTACAATTGCCCCAGGTCTCCCCTACTTTTGGTACCTAAACCTAACTAAACTGCAGCCGCTTCACATCATCAACAAAGCCTCTGGCGCTTAACTTCCCATTGGGGTCACAGAATAGGTCACACATTTTGGTGTCACACCAGCTTGTTGAACATCCTTTGCTATAGACTCTTCTTCCAAATGTGGGGATTTTTAAATTCTGAAACTACAATAACGTTGCACCATTCACAGGTTAACAACGTAGCCCAAAGGTTATATTGTGTTAAATAAAAAAAAATGCTGTTAGGCTATCTGATAATAGCCTACAACTTTTGTTTAAGTCAGATTCATACGCTGGGGAGAGAGTAGCCTAGTTCGTCTGAAAGTTGTCCGCTGTATGTGAAGGCTACACTGCGCGGATTATGGGAACTCGATTTGGCTGTGAGGGGGACTCCGACCAGAGTTCACTCTCTATCAGAGTGGAAGTGGCGAGGGTCCAGTTTCGGAAAAAAAGGCGCTCTGTCTCCTCCCTCCTTTCAGGGCCAGACACGCTGTTTCATTTCCTCAGCGATTCATTCGGTCCGTATCACAGCGCGTATCAAAGCGCCTTAGCCGATGTTTAGCACACTGTGTGTCAGATCAAAATCCTCGTTGGATATAGCTAGGTTATTACCGGTAGTTTGTTACTCTGGACTATTATATAAAGTTACTGCTTTTACTTTTCAGTCCTTTCTTTGATAACCGGGTTTTGGCCTCACATTCACAACATCAAGTCACAATGAACCTCTGCATGTGCACACAAGACATCTGTCAGTTTGTTAGAGCAGTTCCACTATGTTTATTGCACATAATGCGAAATCTCAGTTTTATTGTAAAAAATTGGTATGACGGTTTAGATATGTAGGATCAATGAATAGGCCTAATTATCTTTATCACTCATGATGTGATTGGTTCACTGATGGAACATATTTCATGTCATAGTACTCCAGATTATATAGCCTATTTCTGAGGTTAACTAACAAATAAAAATGCTTTAAGAAAGGTTTATTTGCACAATAAGGAAACATGCAATGTAATTTAAATATAGAAGAAAGAAATGTGCGTTGTCCAAAAAGAGTAACTTAAATTAAAAAACAAGCAGCTGATTTCTGCATTATATTCTGTTATATTTTGAATTGTCACCTGCCAGCTGAATTTTTTGTTTCCCTTTGCAGAAATACAGACATTTTCACTGTAAACTGGAGGAGAAAATGTCTCCAGAATGCAGGAAATTAAATGTTTAATGCTCCAATTTTCAGCATTTCATATTTCCTCAAAATAGTGTTAAAAATCTTCTTCTTGTTCAAGTGTATCATCACACCCCTAATCTGAGCTATATATCCCCACCGTTCTTCAACAAAAAGTGATGCCCTTGATCTCAAGGTTCATCAACTCAGAGTTCAGGGTCAATCTTAGAGTCTATTAAAACTGCTGTCAGGAATAGACCCCAGGGCAACCTTTTCCCCCTCATGACATGCACATCACTACACAATTAAAGAATCCCTATTACTATGTTTGTGAAGCTCTGTCTAAAAACTGTTAATTCAACACTACTTAAATCTTTGGTGCAGCTGTTTGCAGTGCTGTTGTGTTAGATAAGTTTTTTCTGTAGGCAACCTGTGACTTTGTTCACTCTCTGTTGTCAATTACCAGTTTGAATTTAGCAGCACTGTATTTTTGGTTACAGAGCCATTAATATTATTCTACAGCTAAATCAATGAAATTTCAACAACTTTCCGTATTACATAAATGGCCCCTGTTTTTGTCATTTGTTTTGCCCATGAACTTAACTGATCTTCTCACACATTAAATAGTCAATGGAAGTAGCACCAAAACAAAGGAGACCAAAAGTTTTTTTTTTTTTGTTTAATCATGTTATTGATGAACAAAGTATTAATAATTTCCACATGAAGCTAGTTCCAAGTATTTAAACCAGAGTGATTTTTGGATATAGTTAATATGTGGACAGCAGATGGACAGGACGGCATGACAAGTCAGAGGCTGGGCTGGTCAGCAATAATGTTTCACTGAATATAAAGTTCCAGTTCTTAGGCGCGAGGTTATGCATACTGGAAGGACAGATGTAACACAAAACAATGCAGACACTAGATAATATCAGCTGTTCTCAGTAGGCTGTATTTTCCCAGAGACAAGGATGTATAAAACTAGGCCAAGCACAGGAATCGCTTAACTTTCACTTTAAACATTTCTTAAGATGCATTTTCAAAATGTCAGAATGAAAACCAAAAATCAATTTTCACAAAACTGCAATATCATTTTTTCTTCTTTACTTTAAATAGAATGTGATCCTATCCAAGTGCTACTAGTGAACAATTTGATTATTAAATCTAATTTCTAAATCATAACTTCTTTCTTTTACTGCCTGGCACTCCTGTAATGTTACATTAGTGACAGAGGGACGATCTGGTCATGTATGGAAGCTTCTTGTTCCCCCTGGCATGACACATCCATCTACGACTCCCCCTTCAGCACTGACACCAGGTCTCCACTCTCCTTCAGCTCCTTAAGTATGTCCAAACCCCCGATCAGCTCTCCTTTCACGTAGAGCTGGGGGTAGGTTGGCCAGTTAGAATAAGTTTTGAGCCCCTGACGCACCTCTTCATCCTCCAGAATATCAAAGGTGTCATAATCCACCCCGGTGGCGTTCAAAATCTCCAGCGTCTGCCTGCTGAAGCCACATCGTGCAGCCTCCTTGTTGCCCTTCATGAACAGCATGACTGGTTTTTGGTTGATGAGGGTCTTCAGACGGTGCTCCAAGGGGACAGCCTTTGGGCAAGTGTTCTCCAGCTCTCCAGACTCGGCCAGCTCCTTCACTATGTCCAGTCCTCCCACCAGCTCCCCATTCACATACAGCTGAGGGTAGGTGGGCCAGTTGGAGTAGGTCTTCAGCTCCCTTCGGACCTCCTCGTCGGACAGGATGTCGAAGCTGCTAAACTGGATGTTGTTCTCCTTCAGCAGGGCCACTATCTGCCGGCTGAAGCCGCAGCGAGGCTCCTGGGGGGACCCCTTCATGAAGAGCATACAGGGGGCCGCGTTGATCAGCTTCTTCAGCCGCTGGTTCAGGTCTGCGGTGCTACTTTGCGCAGCTCCACTCGGACTCCCGGTGACTGCCAAGCGCTGTACCTTCTTGGTCAACTCAGGAGCATGGGCCCCGTCCAGGCGGTCCACCTTCTCCCCTCCCTTGAAGAAAAGGAAAGTAGGGACAGAGGCGATTTCATACTTTTCCGATACCTCCGGCACAGTTTCCGCCTCCAGCTTGACAAACGTGGTGTGCGCGTGTTCCTTGGCCAACTCGGCCATCACTTCGTTCATGTGGCCGCACTGAGGAGCCCATGACGCCTGGAAATGCACAACGGTCAGGCATTTTCCAGCTTTGGCTAGGAAATCTTCAAACTGCTGGCGAGTTGTTGCTTCCACGACATTCGCCATTTTTGCTTTCCCCTGTGCAGCGGTTCCGGTGTCGGCCTGACGTCACATCCGTGCAGCCTGGTGGCTTCTAGCAAGTACCAGAGCTTGTACTTGGAAATTATTTGCATGGTTTTTGATGATAAGGAACAGCTGCATACACTGGATAGGTTGAAAAGGATAGTTTGACTTTTAAGGTAACCGTTGAACACCAAACTGGGGTCTTTATGAAAACGAAATGTTGTCTCTGGTATAAGCTTATTGTAACGTGTGGTTTATTTAGCATTAGCTTAGCCTCCTTACTAGCTAGCATAGCAAGTCAAAGTTAGCTTCGTTGCAAATGTAACGTTATGACTTGTTTCCAAATTAATCCTGCTAGCAAGCCAATGCAACCGAACAGTTGCTGGCCAACGTAATCCGCAATTAACTTTACAGTTAGCGTTAAACTACAGATCACTGCTGAAATTGTTGAATTAATGGAAAGAATTCAAATGTCCGTGCCGATTGGCCTAGCAGGATACAGCTAACCTACGCTAACTTAACTTAGCTAACGATAACCCTCTTAGCTATTAGTTAACTAGGTTAACATTATGATGCTACTTAGCAAGCGAACTTCACTGTTAACATTGACGACATAGTCCAGCGTTAGCTTCTCAGCCTCTGCTACTTTTTTCTGTTTAACATCTATTGTTTGGGTTAACGACATTCAACGTTACACATGCGATTTCCTTGATCGTTCACCAACTGCTTTGTTATTGTTAGTGATGTTAAGGAAGCATCCATTTGGCAGTTTCATGGATATGTAGTTATTTTCTCTGCATGGTTTTAATATTATTGTGCATGTTTGTGAAACTGACGTTTTTTGAAGGTGTAAGTTAATGATGTGTGGATTATTCATCTAGCCCAAGGATGGTCATCGAGTATATTCAGTGTCTTCAAACTCCTCGTTTTGTTCAAATGGAGTCCAAAACCAAAGACATGTTTGTTTGTTTTTTTTACAGTGATTTCAAAGAGGAAAGAGAAGCAAGTACTCGCACTTTAATAGCTGGAACCACTGAATGTTTGGAGGTTCTAATTTCTGCTTTTCTCATCTTTGTTTTTATAAAGTGAATATTTTGGAACTGTTTGTCCTACAAAACAAGCAATGTGAATACATAATCATGATGTTTCAGAAATTGTGATGGGCATTTTTGTTATTTATTTATACTCTAGCTTTAGTGGCTTCATGAAAAAATAGAGATTGATTGAGACTGGAAATAACTGTTGTAGTCTTTCATTCACATTTTCAGCTGGAGCTGTACCATTTAATCAGTTTGCCGTATGTATTGGCCAATATTAGCTTATTACAGACATATCATATCGGCATATATATCAGTCTTGGTCACAATTTTTAATAAGATTTTAAACTGTTATTATAGATGTCAAAAATGTTAATTGGCCTCAATAATCCAAATATCAGTTGGGATATAATTGCTTAAACACAATGTTTGCATGATACAGGAACGCCATGGAAGAACAAACTGCAGACATAGAGGTGACAGTCAAAACATTAGACTCCCAAAGCAGAACCTACACTGTTGGTGCTCAGGTAAAGTCATCAGTTCATTCTGCAAACTCTGGAGTTGAATCTCATTTTCAGTTGGTCATTTTGTAGTCTTACTCATGTCTTCCATCTTTTTTGTAGTTGACAGTGAAGGAGTTCAAGGAACACATTGCCTCTTCAGTGGGTATCCCCGTGGACAAACAGAGGCTGATCTACCAGGGCAGAGTCTTACAGGATGAAAGGACTCTGGCAGATTACAGTGAGTAATCAAGGGGTTCATTAAAGCAACACAGAACACTTTAATTTGGTTTCAAGGGCAATTTTAGATTTGTTTTTGCACTCCTTACTGTTTTGTTATTTCAGATATATATTACAAGTGCATGTTCATAAAACATGTTTTCTTATTTATATATCATTATTTGTACATTGATTCTTAACATTTGGGCTATACCCGTAAGTAAGCAGGGATTTTATTTTAGGGATGCTGTTATTCTGTTGGTAGATTTGTGTTGCTTTGGTGTTATTTTGCTGTTGCCACTATTGTGGAGGAAACTAATGACTGTGTTTTGCAGTCAGTAAGTTAGCTCTAAAGTTCCCACTTGAGCTCCAAGAATCCTTTTAAACAACTGTGCTCTGAGCTCACTTCACTTGTGTCTGTCAATATTTATTATATTGCCAGCAAAATTAATTGGACAAAATTGAACAGCCATTATCAACGTAGAATACAGCTAGGATTTCTTTTCTCAATAGAAAAGTGTGAAGTCAACACTATCATGTGTACAGATGTAACTGCAGTTCTCTGTTGTTGTCCCAGATGTGGGTGGCAAGGTGATACACCTTGTGGAGCGGGCGCCTCCTCCGCCCTCCCAGCCTGGCTCAGGGTCAGGTGTGACTTCAACCGACAGTGGACCCACTTCGTCCTCCCAGGGAACATCACAAGTGCCTCCACATGATCGCAACGCTAACAGCTATGTAATGCTTGGCACCTTCAACCTTCCTGTTAACATCATGGACCCCCAGCAGATACAGGTATTTCTGCTTTGTGACCTGTTTAGGGAACAAACTGGGGCAGTTATGTTGCATTGTGTTGGAAGAGAATATGGAATAAAAAAGTCCAACCATAATATAGGACTGCAATGTGGAATTAGCGGACAATATTTATCTTTTAGCCTAATCGTAATAGTATATTTTCATCATTTATTGTACAATTCCAACATACTACATAAGAATTACTATGTCAGATTTCTCCCATGGATCTCTGATTTCTGACGTGCCTGATCATAACGAACGTCTGGATTTTATCAGGCACAGCTCTGTACCGCGACCTGGTTTTGTTCTGTCCTCTGAATGGGTACGTTACCCCACAGGGAGCATTTAAGAAGCGGAGTGTTCTGCCTTCTTGATTTTGTTGACTTGCTCTGATTTTGTTGACTTTGTATTTGGAATCCAGCAGAAAGGGTAGTTTGAGTTCCATCTTCTCATCTTTCAAGCTGTAGTTGCTCATTCCATTCCTGAACAGATATCATAACATTTATATAGTGGAAGAATGTCATCTGGTTTGAGTATGTTGTCCAGCCTTAGTCATGTTTAATTTTATAATCTTCAGAAGATTTGTCTTGCATGTTAAGCGTTGTTCCCAAAGGTGCCTTAATTCGGTGTTGTTCTTCTTGTTTAGATGTCAGTTCAGCAGATGGTGTCTGGCATGGGAGAAAATGCCAGGAATGCCAGAGTCACAACCAGTACTGGGGTAAGATGCCTTCTGATAGCATACAATCCCATATAACCAGGGCTTGACATTAACACCCGCCAGATGTGGGTGGATTTCAGCCCTGGCGTGTAACACAATCACTGCCAGTAGCCACTTTGGGCATGTTGAAAAATTGTAGTCTTTTCAAAAGGCATCTGAAATAACAAACAAATTGCAATTTGACACTAAGACACTGCAACTCCTATGAGTATGCTACTACCAGTGTTTGCTCATTGGTCCATTGTGAAGCCTATTGTCTTGACCGACAACACTGTAAACACAGTCAGAGGGTTGTTTTAGCCGTTAATTATCAACTTAACCAGCGGCAGCGATAATATAGTGATCTTTTTTAATAGCAGGAGAATCCACACAACAGGTGCGTCTCTCTCTCTCTCCTGCAGTACCGCGGTGCCAGGGTGCACCAAATATGACATCCAGACTTTGGCAAACGAGAATATAAAAGTTAAATCTGTCACAGGGCAGCCACAGTCCCTTAGACCTGTAGACTGTCAGCCTGCTGCCTGCCTTTAACCTGATGGTATGATCTGTCATCACACATGACTGGTCGCATGCACACACACTTTAGTACAGCGGTAAGTCCGTGCGTGAGTGTGTGTGGCCGAACAGTTTGGAAAAAAATGCACAAGAGAATGAGAAAAGGCAGAGCTGAGGCGGATGAAAAGGCAGGAGGAAAGAGTTGTTAAATGCGGTAAAATTGAAGATATCTTCATTCCAGAGTTAAATTCTATTTTTTAATTATAGCAATCATGCCATGTAAGAAAGCAGGAGATGCGTTTGTATGGGAATAATCTGGAAAAGAAAGACCTGTGTACTCGTTTCAGGTGGACGTATCTCCAGTTACTCAGAGCAACCAGGGCTTCATGATGAGAAACATAAATCCAGTCAGAGCTCTGAGGAAATGCAGAATCCAAAGTGCCCAAAAATGATATAGGCCTACATAAAGCTTTAATACTGTTGCATTAGTTGTGGATTTTTTCTTAGACAGTAATTTATTCTTTGCTCTTTGTTTCTAATGCAGATAATTTTTCTGCTCTTTATTACAGTATTACTGCTGTTAAAATAAATAAGCCGTGTTCTGATGATTTGTTTTCAGTTTAGTTTTTATCTTTTCAATTATTCATTAAGACCCATGCAGCACTTTTAGTATATACAATAAGAAGCTACTCTTTTCATTTGTTCATCTTAGTAGACTACGTTTTCAAAAAAAGGAGCTTCACACACAACATTATCAGAGCTAATGATAATGTTAGTGCTTTTTAGCACGGCGATTTAAGCATGCTATTGTCAACTTTAATCATATAAAACTTTTTTTCCAACAGCAAAAATGTGGCTAATGAAAATGCTGCGTGGCTAGTAAAAGTTTGGGTCAAGCCCTGCACATAACATTATCCAGTGTTTTGTTGATCGTCAGCTTTTCTATTTCAGAGCAATGGGTCTGTGAATGTGCACATTGATATGGACCAACCAGTGCAGAGCGAGCCTAGGCTGAGGCTAGTGCTGGCTGAAAACCTGCTGAGGGACATCAATGATGTTGTCCACAGAATGGAGGTGAGAGCACAACCTTCAAATTACTCCAGTTGCAAGGAAGAGAAACGTCTGCCTCATCAGTAACAAATTTGCTTCAATTTTCAGGCTCGGCCGAGCGACTCATCCTCCCAAACAGAGACAACTTCTGCTGCTTCTGCTCCCCCTCCTCCCTCATCTTCGTCTACCACCTCCACTCCCTCTCCTTCTGCGCAGCCCATGGACACCTCTCCACCTCCAACAACTCCCCACCTCCACCCACCTCTTCAACACAATCTGAGGGACCAACACCCCAACCTGGACCCAAGTAAGAAATGTTCTCTTTCAGTCACTCAGATTGTTACATATGCCACATACACCACACAAGCAAGTCTGTGTTGTTGTTTTTCGCCACACCTTTTAAAGTCAGGTGAATTTGAAAAGGACATGAAATAATTTAGAATAGTATCAACAAGTGCAGATCACATCTCCCCATATTATAATGCTTTATTGAAACGAACATATGAATATCTTTCTGTCCCTATACATGGTGTGATGCTGTGTCTGCCAATTTTGTGAACAGTTGTTTTGTTTGAGTGTAATCTGATTTGCCCTGCTTTCTTTCCCTAGTCATCCCAGCCCAGCTGAGTTGGCGGAGATGTTGTCTGAGCTGCGGAGGGTGGAGGAGAGGCTGCAGCCCTTTATTCAGAGAGCTCATACCATCCTGGAGACAGCCACCACCGCAGAATACAACAATAATACAGTAGGATTTAAACATCTAAATAATGATTAACTGGTGACTTCTTGGAGATTTCTGAAAAATCTTCTCTTGTTTATGTAATATTTTTATCTTTTAAAGGAAAAGTTGTAACTTCCTGGAACTTTCGCTAGTTTCCTGGCAGCTGGTCCTGCCCCAGAAATACTTTAACACCCCTGTAAAACAGGAAATTATTGTTTTTACACTTCTGTTTTTGTACAAAGTAAAAGACTGTTTACAAAATAAGTTGTAAAGATTCAGTTATGAGATTTGTGTTAATTAGTGAGCTTTAGAGGTGCTTGTAGATGTTTTTTGTTATTGTTGGACAGAGCCAGGCTAGCTGTTTCCTCTCTGTTTCCAGTCTTTGGGTTCATCCAAGTCTCTTTTTGGAAATTGTCTTGCTTCTTAATCTTCGCTTAAACCAAGGAGTGATACATAAAAGCAGCCTTCACCACTGTCTTTTACTGGCCGGCATGGCCCCTTATTGGATGCTGCATGTGTCACTCGAAAGTTTAGATTTCTATCTATTCGATCTAGTTAAACATCTGTGTGCATTGTAGGTCTGAACAACAGAATGACCACAAACAACTTTCTTCATTCATTAGAAAGAGTTTTTTTCATTATCTGATTTACTATATCTATTACAAAAGTTAAAGTCAGAGTCTGTCTGTCAGCATGAAACACTTTTTACATAATTTATCATTTCTTATTATATCATTCAGGCAGATTATTCCTGAGCGTCGACTTTGAGTTGAGTTACATAATTACAATTTTTTTCTGTTCATGTTCAGGTGTTAAACATGTAACAGCGACAGAGAGAAAACATGCTGCTCTGGCAGTGATAACTATGCCTTTTTATTAGTATTAGTACAGTGCACATGTGACAAAACCTCCATCAAAAGGCTCTACAGTTCATAGGCCCCATCCACACTACTCCGTTTTAGTTTACAAACTAAACTAAACTAAGAAACTAACGGAGAATAGAAGAGTTGATCTCTGTCTCCATTAAAACGACTGAAAACGCATTTATTGGCCGTTCAGGTACACTGGGCATGCGCGTGTTGGTGTAAACATGAAGCAGATGGTCTCTTCCTGGTAACAGAAGATCTGGCGAAAGAAAAATTTTTTTTTGCCATGTACCAATAAGGAGCTGGGACTGTTACGGAATTAACACAGGAGTGTGGCGTCGGAAAACTGACTGGGAGTCGTTGCAAAGTAAATAAAGCGACATGCACAGTACAAGTGTAGGCAGATAAGTGTTATTTGCATGGTACATAATATTTTAATAAAAATACCATGTCAAAAACCTGGTCAGAGAGCCGAGCGTGAGCTGCTGCGTCATCGTTTCTAAAGTCCTCCATTTTGGCCGTCATCAGAAACGGATGTTGCTTCATGTGACGCTTCAGAGGAAAGTTAGCTACTGGCGGAAGCTATATATAAGACACACACACAAGAAATGTTGTCCATTATTGGTCAGAATCCTGGGTATTTAGTTTTCATTCAAAAAGTTGCCCCAGCTGTATTTTTTTATTTAATTTAAATTATTGCCACAGGAGAGAGAAGAGGACCAGCGCACTCTTATCCTGACGTGGGAGTGTCTCCGTCTTCTTGGCAATGCCCTTGTGGCCCTCAGTGACCTGCGATTGAACCTCATGAGCCCTGTGCCCCGCCACCTACATGTGGTCCGGCCGTTCTCCCACTATGCCACCCCAGTCACTCTGCCTGGAGCTGTGCACCACCATATCCCAGTCCAAGTAAGTGAATGCAATTGTATTTTAGTTAAAACTTATTAAAATGAACCTTTTTGAATAGACTGAATTTACTTGAATCTTCACCGACAGATGAACCTGGGTGCCACAGTCACTGCTGCTGCTAACAGCACTGAGGGACATGCCCCGCCCAACCAAACAGCCAACCAGTCGGAGCAGGCAGGTCAGGGACAGACCTCCCCCCCACAGACTTCCCCGTCCAATCAGCAGGCTGGACAGGGACAGGCTGGCCCCCGGGTCATCAGGATCAGCCACCAGGCAGTCCCGGTGGTCATGATGCAGATGAACACGGACGGTGTGTTGTCCCCTACCCGCCACTGATTGAATGCCCCACTACATCAAAGCTGTTTGTGTGTCATATTGCTGGGCGACAGTGCATTGGAGTTAAATGATCGCACACTACTGCATCCTCTATGCACTGCTGCCACAAGCATTTGATCTGATGAATGGAACTTCTACTTCTCATTCACAAGCTCAACTTTCAATGTTTGTTATTATTACTATTGCATATGCATTTCTGTAGAGAGTAATAAATTGGCAAATACTTTAGGATTTTACAAGGGAGATGAAACTATCTGTGTATCATTGTTTTTTGTGTGTATTTGCAGGCCCAAGTGCAAACCCTGCTGCAGCTGGACAGCAAATGCCTGGACAACCAGGTAAAGGCCAATTGATCATATGTTTGCCATAATACTTCTTACCTAACACAGTCTATACATGTAAAACCCTTTAAGTTGAATTAAATACTGGATATTGGTTTGTATCAGAAACGACACCCTTTTCTAACTCCTGAAAATCCTTTTCATTTTCTGCTGATAACAGAAGTAACTCGTGGTATTCTAATTCATTGGTCTGTGTTTCCCACTTCAGGTGCCCTCCCCCCTGACTTTATGCGGAATCTCATGCAACAGATCAGCCAATATGCCGCTGCTGTAGCTACTAGCGCTGCTGCCGCCACCGCAACTGGCCAACCAGTCCCACCTCAGCCCACCCCTCCTGGCTACAGCTCCACAGCCAACTCCTCAACTACCACCACGGGTCCTAACACACCCACCACCACCCCTACTGCACCCCCACCACCACCCCACACTGGCCCCCAGCCCCAGGCCAGGGTTGTGTTCACCAGACCCCCATTTGCACCTAACATGCCCCCTCCAGCCTTCGCCACCCGGGGAACCACCATCAATGTGAGGGCTGCCATGCCAGGCCAGCAGCCAGGACAGGTAGGATTAATGTGTTCTGATTTGGTTCCTGTTTTGAAACGTATTGACAACACAATTAAAATTTGAGACTAATTAAAGAATCTTGCTCCACAGGCTTTTAACCCTGCTGCTCTCAACCAGATGATTAGTGGACTGGTTGGACAACTTTTGCTGCCAGGACAAATGGGTAAGCTTTTCCAGTTGTTCAATTTAGATTTGGACTAGCAGCATTTTTCTGTAATTATAAAAGCTAAACATTTTAATTATTAGTCAGGGATTGTTGTCAATCAGTGATATTTCAATCTGTTTTTTACAGCTGGTCAAACCGTCACATCCTCCTCCTCCACATCCACGTCCTCTTCTTCTTCCTTTTCCTCCTTTTCCTCTCAAACCTCCTCATCCCCCTCCTCCTTTTCTTTCTCCACCTCTGGTCCAACACCTCCGCCTACCACAAGCACAACCAGCCAATCTGAGACCAACACCAGTGAGCCCCAGTCCCAGGAGATGCCCCCAGACCTCAGCCAGCTTCTGGGTTCTCTCTTGGGGGTAGCCGGTGGGGGCGGTGCAGGCCCTGTAGGGGCCCCTTCAATTACTGTCTCCACATCTGGTGTCCCAGCCTTCATCCAGGGAGTGAGTGAATTTATGCAGCAGGTCAGTATTTGAATGTTCGACTTGAGTGCACTTAATAGACTTAAATAGACTGAAAATTGCATGTGGATTTGGATATTGCTTGCACCTGAATTTACATCACGTAAAAAGGATCTAAAAATCTAATTATAATATAAATACAAGTATTTTACCTCAAGTGCACACTATTCACAATTTTATTTGGAGACACTGCAATCTTAAAAAAAGTCCTATAACTAGTCAGCACTGATATGTATGACCTAAAATCAGAGTAACAGATGTGAAAATTCATTGTGGTTATTTTTATGGGATTCAGCATGTTTTGAAAATCTGTATCTCTTTGTGACTTTCCAAAGCATCTTCTTTTTGTCTGCCTTGTCAGAGAGTAGTGACAAAGCACCCTACAATTAACAGGATGTCATGTGTTTGTGGTTTACAGGTACAAATTGTATTCTCCAGATGTAAGGGAACATGGTTGTTTGGTACAGAGCCCAGCAAAACTCAAATCATTTTAATATTTTTTTTCATTGAAAATTAAATGCAAAAATGACCATTCCCATTATAATCATGACTCGTATCACGATAGCTGTCAAAGTAATCGCAACACATTTTGCATATTGTTCTGTCCTATTGGCACCCTTGTTGTACTTTTTCTTTGTTGAGATTGCTTATTTAAATACTATTTTTGCCAGTCTGAGACTGTATTTTATTTAGTTCTCGTACAACTGCTTGTGTTTGAAAAATGCGACTTTTGTTAAGCTAGCTAACATCTCCCCGCCCCTTTAGACTGCGCAGCTGAGCAGGAAAGCTACAGTAGGCTGCGTCTTTAGCTGCTATGTAACTTAACATTAGCTCAATATACAGAAAGTAACTGGTAGCTGTATTTTTTTACTACCTACTGGTCCAATGTTGAGAACATCAGGTACACACTTAGACTAAACTAGTTCAGCCTACAGCTCTGTCCTGTACAGACTAGTTCATCCAAAAGTATTTTTTCAGGTGAAAAATACTTTAGAGTGGTTGTTAGGAAAAGAAAGGACGGTGGTGACTGGAGGAGCTGAGGTTAGCAAAAGTTAATCAGTGATACAAACTAATGCTTTTAAGTTAATGGGGAGACGTTTTTTTTTGGAGTTTGATGTGCAAATAAAATGCACCTCAGGAGGGAGGAGGTTTTTCATGTTGCCTATATTTATGTCTATACAGATAAATGTCTAAAGCAGTAAAATGAAGACACAAAAGGCAAACATGAACAATCCTATCTATAATGATTCTGAGGTCATATTAACAGGGTTTAGGGGGTGTTGCCCAAAACATGCTGTGCCATAAATGTAAAATCACTGTGGAGAACATCACAACCAACCAAATGACTTTCCCCAAATCTAATGGTTGTAGTTCCTCCCCAGTAGACTGATTTTTTGGGTGTTGTTTATTATCTGCTCTAGATTTTCCAAGTATTTGTTCAGAGATATGGTGAAAATAATGGCCCAATATGATGTGAAATTACACATTTTTCATTGGAAAACGTAAAATTTTCTTGGGGGAGGATCCCACCACCCCACCCCCCTGAACATGACTACCACGACCACCACCAAAACATTGAACAAACCTCAAATAAAACTATGGGAAACACTGAAATTTTAAACTATTGTAATGTGTATTGCATGCAGAGGGCAGATGAGTGAGTTAACTGTGTTATTCCTGTAGTGCTTTCTAAGGGTGCTCTGATCGATCGGTCACCAATCGTAATCAGCCAATAATGGCTTTAACTAGTTTCATCGGTGGTCGCTAAAAAGGCTGATCAGATTGTTTGAAAATGCTGCTGACCCAATGGACTATAAAAGGATGACACAGACACTCACATTTGGTTTTCTGATTCGGGCTTATCAGTCATGCAAAGCAAAACACGATACTACTGACAGAGTTTTAGTATTTTTAATCTTTATAAAATCAAATAAAAACCTTCTGTCCGTACGTAAGTGTTTGCTAATCTCTCCTCTGGTAAAGCCGGTGGCAGTAATTCCATGTAAAAGATGTAGACTGTGCTTAGTGCACAAGGATTAAATAAATAAAAACAACCCACTGAAATGATAAAAGGCCTATAGCCTGTAAACCATATGAAATTATAATGAATATAGAAACATAAGTAATATTAACAATATACTGCCAGTATAATATGGAATTAACATTGTACTTTTATTTAAATGTCCCTTATTTTCAAATCTCAATGATAACAGTTATGACTCCTCTCTGTAGCCCACTCTCCGCCCCCTAAAGCCCACTGAACCTGCCTGAGTTTTCCAGAACAAAAGCAGCTACTTCAGAGTTTGTCATTGACTCATGATGCCTTTGCTTCTTTATCTCCCAAATATTTTGGCTACAGCCTTTTTTGTTGCAGTTTTTTTAGTTGAAGTAAATTTATTAAGATGCTGTTTGTTCCGTTTTTGTGGTTTAGTCCACAGGAAAGCTATATTTGTTAAGCTATATGATGTTTGCAGTAACCAGGCAAAGGCTGCTATGGTTTAAGACTCTAAGACGGATAGACCGGAATTGATTGCCCATGTTTCCTGGCAATAAAATTAACAGTTGTCATTTCATGATACTTTATCATCTGTTAATTTTAATACTTAATACATTGTTTTTAGGACTAATTAAATGAATATACAGTATACTGTATAATGCTACATGATAAATAAAAGGCTTCAAATAGAGCCAGTGATTGGTGATCGGTATCGGCCCAAGAAATACTGATCGGAGATCCTCTAGTGCTTTACATTTAAAAAATCCACTTGCATTTGCAAGTAAAGCAAAGTAATGTTAACAAATCCTCACTCCTCATTTCCATTTCATTTTTAGGCCTCCCAACCCATCTTCTCTCCACCTCCACCTCCCTCTGGTACCACTCCCGCTCAAGCTGCAGGCCCCAACCCCACACCCATACCCCCGGGGGCAGCTGAGGCCCTCAACCCGGAGCTCTTCACAGGCATCGTTCGTGGCGTCTTGAGCACCATGATGGGCTCTCTGGGCCAAGCCCAGAACGACACAGAGAGTATTGCCCAGTTCATGCAGAGGCTGTCCCAGGCAACCAATATCTTCATCAGCCCTGAGGATCCTACAGGTAAAGAATGACCATACTAGTACATTATGTTGAAAGTAACAGACTATGCTGTCATTCTGTCAGAGCAGAAAAGCATCAGAGCATCAGAAAATTCACCACTCTGGATGATGTAATTTCAAAATTGATTGTGGTTCCCAGGGTTTTTTGGAGAGCTGCTGATGTTGGTGTGCCAGACGTTCACCATGTCAGACTTGGTGATGCTGCTTCATGGCCAGCACCAGCCCCTTGGCCGTATCCAGCCTCAACTGTCCCAGTTCTTCACCCAGAACTACCTCAACGGCAGAGAGCCCACTGATGAGAACATTGCTGTCAGTACTTAATTTCAGATGGATTACTCATCTCATAATACTCAAGCTTAGATAAAAGTAGATAGAGCTCATTTACTTTCCCATGTTTGATGGTTTGTCTTCTTGTCCTTCTATGTGTTTGTCCTGATGTCGTCTGTTTCCATTCCCCAGGCTGCGGCTGACAGCCTTGTTAACGAACTGGAGGAGTATATCACTGAGAGCTTTGTAAGTCCTTGATGTCCGCTACAGTATCCCTAAAATACAGAATGATTAAATGTAGGGCTGCCACCAAGTCATCAGTGGGGAATCCCCTGAGACAACTCTCATTTTGTCAGTTAAATCACTGCACTTTTTAATCGGAGCATAGAAGTAATGCAGGAACAGCATGGCAGGCTGTAAACCACAAGCACATGACAAATTAACTGTTCAATTGTAATGGAAACTTGAACTCAAGCAAATGCACGTTATTAGACTGTTTTGCAGAAATGAAGACATAGTCCAATAATGAATTATAAATACATTATATTTCCGCTCTACTGATTACATTTTAAAGCTAGTTTAAGTTTAACATTTTTAACAAGTTTAAAATGCTGTGCTACCTGTTTAGTTTTAAATGTATTGATGGCACCTCGTTGTTCAACTCCCACAGAGAGAGTCTTCAGTCACAGTGTTGGAGGGCGTTGATGTCACTCAGACCAACATGTCCTTCTTCAGACAGCAGCTGATGCACATTGCCACACATATTCTGCGTTGCACTGGTAAACTTTTTAAAAACAGTATAACTCAGTGGGTCTTGTGATTTAAGTAGTGATTATACTGTCTGTGTAGGACATGTAGTATTGTTATTTGTTTTGCTAATTATGTAACATCAACATTTTTGTCATCCAGATGACTCATTTGGGCCCCGACTGCTACAGATGTGTAACCAAGCACTGTTTGAGTGTCTTGCCCTGAACCTGCACTGCTTGAGAGGAGACCAGAGAGCCCTCACTGCAGTTATCAACCACCGAATAGTCAGTACACAATCTCTCACTATTTCACTTACTGTTTGTTTTTGCTTGGATTCTGGTCTCTGTTCAGCTGTAGACTCCAGATGAAACTGAATTCGGCATGTTGGGCATAGGATATCAAATTTTAGTTATTTGTGCAAATGGAAGAACACACGTCTACTTGCAGAGAGCATCAATTCCAGATAGCGGCGCTTGTGGCAGGAAATTACAAACAAACCAGCCACATAAAAAATCTTTGTCATGAAATTGTCAACCATTATATGTCACTGCAGCAAGCGAACTTTGTATAGAAAACAAATCCACATTCTACAACCAGGGAGTTACAATAAGTGAATTAGTTATTAAAACCTTATTACACACTGTCTGATGAGATTTCAGAAGTGTTAATTAAACTGAACTTTATTCTCAGAGATGACATTACATTGTAGATTTTGACAGTTTATTCAGCGTGACTCAACAAGAGCAAGCCTCAAGTACAAAATGGCAACATTACAAGCAAAAAGACTACAGCAGTCAATTATTGCGTCTTTGCAAGGTTCTTGTGGCGCTTGAAGGAACGACTAAGAGAAAAAGGAGACTCAAAAAATGCTGCTAAACGTTTAAGCAATCCAAACAAGAATGATGCCAAAAAGACTAAATACAGAATAAACAGCTGTTTGCCTGTAAAGTAAAAACTATTTTCTCTTGTTGTTCCAGCGGAGGATGTCCAGTGACATCAGCCCCAGCCTGGTCAACTGGATGACCAGTATGATGACGATGAGGCTGCAGGTCATTCTGGAGCACATCCCCATCACACAGGAGCAGATCCAGAACTACATAGTTCACACACAGGTAACGTTTATTTTTGAACATTTACATTACATTTCAGCTCAGTATCTGTGGTTTCCCCCCAGAGTATGGATGGACACGTTGCCTGTTGGAGGAAATCAAACCTGCAAGCCTCACTTGCATGATATAACCGCTCAGGCCTGAGGCTGTCAGTTACACTCCCAAGTTTTCCCAAACTGTGTTTCTGTAATTTGAGACTTAAGATTTTTTACTGAGGAACGAAATGCAGAGGAAGCAATCTGTCTTATCTGATGGCTGTGACATATCCTCTTACTTTGGACGGCACGTCTGAAATGGCTAATAAATATTAGATGACATTCTTTCACAGAGAGATCAGTCTTCTGCAACTGGCACACAAGAGCCTGAACGAGCACAAAGTGCAACGGTAAGCATGGTGTGTCTTTAATGTCCTTTTAAGTTTGACATTTTAGGTACTGCTTTGCCTTTTTAGTTCCCTTATGTTCACTGTTCTCTACTTTGAAAGATTGGGGACACCCTCTCACCAGCTGCAGCAACCACAGCAGAGGAGGCCATGTCGGTGTCACACGACACGAGGGCATCGTCACGGGAAACCAGGGTGTTGCCTGGGGACTTGGGAGCCTCGGGAGGAGCCGCACCATTAGGTGGCGAAATGGCAGCAGCAGGAGCTGAGGGAGGGAGTGAGGAGTCTGCTCGAGAGTCAGAGGCCTGGGCGGCTGCTGTTCCCCCTGTAAGAGCCCCCACAGTCTGATTACTGCTTCAACATTTATCTTTTTGTTTGTTGTCCAAGGAAGGGCACTACACATGCTCTTTTGTAGCACCGCCCTACTTCACATTACAGTGTCCTCATTACTCTGGATAATCCAGTGAACAAACTAAACTGTCCATGTAGAAAATTGTTCCATTGAAAACTCTTTGATGTTGATTTTAAATTTTACAAATAAGATCTTTATCAGTCTGATTTTTATGATTTTCTCTCTAGTACTTTAAAGGATAGTTTAAAAATTGTTTAGCCAAGTCTGGCTTAAACAGTACTCATACTTGTCCATTTGGCGTTTTTAGTACAACATTCGCTCTTTTTTCCCTGCTGAGCTGTAGGGACAAAGTTTTGAGCATTAATTTGACACACTTGAAAACATGTGAATCCATCTTGTAAAATATACAGCAGGTAATTCGTAAATCCCTGTTTTCCCTCGTTAAATAGATAAACTTCATTGATCCTGAGGGAAATTTTGTTTAAATTTGTTTTTTTTACTGTCTGTCTTGTAGGAATGGGTGCCCATTATCAGGTGTGATATGATCACTCAGAGGAAGATGAAGGCTCAGCCTCCATTGTCGGACGCTTATTTGCATGGCATGCCAGCTAAACGCAGAAAGGTAATCAGATCAGCTGTAAATTTACTTATTACATATTAATGTCACTTGTCCACACTTTGTTCAAGGTTTCTGTGTGTTTCTAGACAGGACAGGCTGGTGGAAGCCTCCTCTCCCTCTCAGATGCAGTGAATCAAGCTGCCAGGACAGCAGGAGTGAAGCCCATCACTTCTGCTGAGCAGTTACAAGATGATTTGGAGACCCAAGAGCTGAAAGAAGCGTATGCAGAACAGGTAACTAACCCTTACCATGTAGATTAATAGCAAACAGGAACACAGTGCAGATAATATAGGCTAATAATGACCACAGTTTGGCCATGATTTGTATTGTTGAATCATGAACGTAACATTTTCTCAACAGCGCAAAGACTAACGCCATAATTTAATGACAATTCATAATACATTTATTCATTAAGCGTCAGCTAAATTAATAAATTATCCAAAGCGACTTACAATTGCTATTCATGTCAGAGGTCGTACGCCTCTGGAGCAACTAGGGGTTAAGTGTCTTGCTCAGGGACACAATGGTGGATAGGTCACAGTGGGGGATTGAACCTGGGTCTCTCACACCAAAGGCAGGCATCTTATCCATTGCACCATCACTACCCAATAATTTCCTCCCAGCCCTGTACTCTGCTGCATTACATTATTGCTCTGCTGGTAATATCCCCTTCAGACCGTCTGACTGACAGAAAAACCTGTTTGGGACTGCTTGTTAGGATGACTGACGAGGAGGTGGAAAACGAAACTAACTGAAAACACTGCTAATCAGGAAGATAATCTCACCTTAAATCCACGTTAACTTCAGCACCTTCGATAAAATGCAGCTCATAGTCGCAGACAGAGTAAGGTTGCGCCTCAGTTTTTAGATGTTTATATTGCAAACCTCTACCAGCTACGTTACCACTCATCACAACTGTCTGGACTCAGAGCAAGAGCGAGTTAACTTGATTACTATCACAGCGTACGGTAGTTTTGCATCAGCGGGGCTGAGTTGGTTCGCTCTGCGAGTTGACCTTATCACTTATACATTTGTTTTAAACTGCGTGAGAAAAATTATGTGCGTGGCAGGAGATCTCATCACACCCCTACTGCTAGGCGTACTTTAAAAACACAAGTGGTCAGACAGGTTACAAGTCTGAATTAAGCAATTTGTGTAATTTATCTATGTATTAAGTAATTGTTTGAAAGTGAGCATCAAATTTCAATTCAATTTTGAAAATAAACATACTGGTTTGTCTTTGAACCAAACTTAACTGTAGTTGTAAATGTGGACAGTTTTACAATGTAATATACATAGCTGCATCTGTTATGTTTCTTTTCACTTTCATACAAGCAGAAGAGGTAATTGTAGAGGTCAAACAATTCGTTAATTTATCAGTTAGTCAACAGAAAAATAATCAGCAGCGATTATTTCATTGTAATTTTTCCAGCTAAAAGAATTTTACTTTTTAGTCTTATCACTGTTGGACTAAGTAAGATGTTTGAAAATGTCACCTTGGATCCGAGGTAGCCTCTGTTCCACTCGCTGCGGTAAATCAGCATCATCTCTCTTTCAGTATTTCTGACAAAACAAAGCATGTTCCTGTTTACTTTCTACATTTTACGATGAATAGGCATTCACTACAGCAGGTGCTATTAGAAGTTGAAACCTTAACAAAGTTTACAAGAGTGGCTGTGCATGTACTGACTTCATCTTAAGTTGGTTTCGTCCATATACATAAAATTCACCAAATGTTTAGCTGTAATTTCTGCTGTCTATACATTTCTACACTGTTTACTCCTCCTTGTCCTGTTGTTTAGCCCGCAAAGGTCTGGCTTATGGAAAACAGCAAATTTTATAAAGCCAGCCATACGACAGACTGTTGAGAAAGGAAAGGCTATCCTAAACTATATTTTTAGCAGAGATGTTCTAAGAGTCTTATAAGGACTTTGACTTTTAGTTATTAGTGCTGACAAATTTCAATGACATAGGGAACAAACCTGTGGTCACATGACTCGTGCCTCTAACCACCAAGTCACCTTCTGACATACTACTTGTACGTCACACCATGAATAATCACATCTTTTTCCTCTCAGGTTAAAGCAGACATCAAGAAACGAGTGAGGGACGACCCAGATTTTAACTCCCAGCAATTCCCCAGCGCACACGGAGCTTTCTCGTCAGACTCAAGTTCATCTGATAAGAAACCTGCAAGACTCTAACCGTTTCCATCTTCATCTTTATTATTTCTTGGATCTTCATTCAACCACCACTCAACGCAGCTTCACCCTCAAAACTGTCTTCATGCCTTTTAAGCAGTTAGCAGTTCTTTAGACTAATTGCCTAATGCTAATGTGACTACTTCCCCAGTGCCTATTTATTTCTTTTTTTAATTTTGGTCCAACATTGCGAAGAGAATATTCCTTGTTAAAAATGTAGTTAAGTTTGACTAAATCAGGTCACTTTTATTTTGTTTGGATACATGTGTATGTCTGTATTTTTTTGGCCTCTTATCCTCATGTTGCTTGGTTAATATGGAGCCTAAATGCTCGTTACTTAGTGGACTTTTGCTTCCTCTCAATACTCTCAAGCGCAAGAGTACACTTTCATGTGATGAACATGCTGTTTGGTACATGAATGTACAGTAAGCTTAATAAAAATCTTGATACAATACAAGAGTACTTTTTTAGTCTTTTAGAAAGTTTGAAAGAAGACCAAGATGATCAGCTGATATTAGCTTATCACAGATATCAGAATTGGTCTTTATGTCTGATGTATGAAAGTGTTGCTATTACATAGTTTGTCCACCAGAGAGCACCAACATGTTCATAATTCTATAAAATTCAGTCGCAATTCTGTATTATCAAATTTAAGGGATGTTTATCAAAATGTTTTATGTGAAACAAAATTTTGCAATAATTTGTCAGGCTCCAGTTGAAACCACATGAAAGGCATTTCTTTCATTTTTCGAAAAATACGTAAAAACAAGATTGTATTTGGAGATTTCTGAATGTTTCTAGTTGTCAATCATCTCCACCTATAAATGTAATGATCATATTGCTCTGCTCTTTATATTAATCATATCAAACAAACACAATTTAGTCACATGTTGCACTTTATTTATTTTTTTTTTAAACCTGTCCTGCCAAGCAGCCTGGTATAGAGTATAATGACCTGGATACCATATTGTGCCAGACACTATAACAAGAGAGTATTAAAATACTCCTTTGTCTGTTTTATTATTTATTTAATTATGTATTGATTTGTCACCGGGCCGGGGGGGCACAAACAGACAGCACAGAGAAAGGACAACACCTGTAAGAGAAGGGGGATGGAGGGTGGGGACAACAGGGAAAAGCTGTGGGAAACACCAATTGCAGAAAGCAACGAAACCTGCAATAGAACAGAGAGGGGGGCTTGGGGAGGAGAAAAAGAGACTCCCAGATGCACTGCGATGCAAACGCAGAAGACCCCGACCCAAACGCCAGTTGACAACATAATGCCGACGGAACGCAAAAAGCGTAACCCGCGAAAGAGCAGCGCCCGGACCGACCGCAGCGCGCACACAACATAGACCAGTGCTCCCCCCACCCAGCACCCCACCGCCGCGCAGCAAACAACCAAAATGCCCAAATGCCACGCAATCATCAACACCAATGCACAAGTGACGAGCCCAACGCGCATACTGCGCGAGCACGGCGACACCCATGCCCAGCAGCCCCCCGCGAATCCCGCGTGCGAGGTCGGGCAAACGAGAGAGAGCAAACGGAACAACACGACAGCGAAAGCCAGCGGAGAGAAACACCAGCAGCAAGTCCCAGCCCGGCAGCAAACACAGGTCACCATGCACCCGCCAATTAAAGTCCGCCGTCCCCCCAACCGCCGGAAAAAACTGAGGCCGTCGGCGCCAGCCGACATCCCCCTGCCCAGCACGCCCCCCTGCCGCCGTGCAACACCAGCCAAACCAGCAACGAGGCAAAATCAACTCGCTCAGCTGCATGCCACAACAACCCACCCACCCGTCAAGGGCCGAGAACTCCAGGCACAAACCCAGAACAAACCAGAGCACAGCCCTGCCCCGCACCCACACTGCACATCCCGAAAACTAACTATATACCCTCAGTATCCAGAGGGGTCCAACAACTGGCCGACAGAGAAATGGGCAAGCACGGATCCGAGGCCAACGAAGCAAAACCGGGACGCAAACAGGTCCCTCCAAGCCAACGAGGAGATGTTGCACCGAGTAACACTTAGGCAGACTGATCCAACTATTTCTCTCTCAATGCAGATTCCTATACCTTAATTCAGGGTATCAGCCGATACCAGTGGTCTTTTAAAATTTTAAAAATGTATACCAGACTATAGAATTCACTTTTATATAAACAGCTTAGGATTGCTACATAAAAATGAATGATGGCGGAAACACTGAATTTTACAAAAGACATAGACAAAGAAACTATTAAATATGATTGGTCACATGATGCAATACCCAGTCCATTTAATGTCAGTATGGGGGCTGGAAACAGTGCTTAGGTAGCCAAATAAAGCAATGCTATTTTAAAAAATATTGCACAAACCTAATCATTCTATATTGTTAAAACATTCATGATACATTATGTAAAAGTGAATTTCTCAAAGTAGAATTTACTTCTACAACTTCCAAAATAGTTTTTTAAATTCTTTCAAAGTACTTCTAAATCCATTTTTACTATTATTTTTGTTTTATATGCTGTTCCTTAATTCTAATTGTGGAATAACACCCTACCCCCACCCCACGCAGTTGATGTTGACTAACCTTTATTGTTCTGCTTCCTTTGCTACATCTCTTTCTTGAGGAACGAAGCAACACATCATCTTAGCAGACTCTGATCACTTGGTGCTAAAAATGAAAATGCAATATCAGTTTACTACTAGGCCTATGTAAAATACTCCATTACAAGTAAAAGGCCTGCATTTAAAATCCTAATAAACGTAAAGTATTATCAGCTACATTTATTTTTTAAAAACCTGTCCTGCCCAGCAGCCTGTTAGTATGATGAGTTGGATACCATACAGTGGGGGAAAAGTATTTGACCCCTTGCTGATTTTGCAGGTTTGCCCACTTACAAAGAATGCAACAATCTACAATTTTAATCATATGTACATTCTAACAGTGAAAGACAGAATCCCAAAGAAAATTCCAGAAAATCACATCATATGAATTTATAAAAATTGATAACCATCTGATGAGGAAAAACAAGTATTTGACCCCTGGACAAACAGCATGTTAATATTTTGTAGAAAAGCCATTATTGGCCAGCACAGATGTCAAACGGTTTTTATAGTTGGTGACAAGGTTTGTGCACATTTCGGCAGGGATGTTGGCCCACTCCTCCCTGCAGACAGCCTCCAAATCATTCAGGTTCCGAGGTTGTCGCCTGGCAACTCGAATTTTAAGCTCCCTCCAAAGATTTTCAATTGGATTCAGGTCTGGAGACTGGCTAGGCCACTCCAGAACCTTGATGTGCTTCTTCTTCAGCCACTCTTTTGTTGCTTTGGCGGTGTGCTTAGGGTCGTTGTCGTGCTGAAACACCCATCCTCGACCCATCTTCAGCTCTCTCACTGAGGGAAGGAGATGTTGGTCCAGAATTCCACGATACATGGCCCCGTCCATCCTCCCCTCAATACGATGGAGTTGTCCCGTCCCCTTGGCTGAAAAGCACCCCCAAAGCATGATGTTGCCACCACCATGCTTGACGGTGGGGATGGTGTTCTTTGGGTTGTACTCGGTGTTCTTTGCCCTCCAAACACGACGAGTTGAGTTGAGGCCAGAAAGTTCTATTTTGGTCTCATCTGACCACATCACCTTCTTCCAGGCCTCTTCTGAGTCGTCCAGGTAGTGAATGGCGAACTTCATGCGGGCCTGTACATGTTTCTTCTTGAGCAGGGGGACCTTGCGTGCGCTGCAGGATTTCAATCCATGACGGCGTAGTGTGTTACCAACCGTTTCTTTTGTAACTGTGGTCCCAGCTGCCTTCAGTTGATTCATCAGTTCCCCCCTTGTGGTTTTGGGATGATTCCTCACCGTTCGCATGATCAGGGACACCCCACGAGGCGAGATCTTGTGTGGAGGCCCAGACCGAGGGAGGTTGGCGGTGGTGTGGTGCTTCTTCCATTTCCTGATAACTGCACCGACAGTTGATCTTTTCTCTCCAAGTTGCGTTCCGATTCTCTTGTAGCCCATCCCAGCCTTGTGCAGATCAACAATCTTGTCCCTGATGTCCGTAGAAAGCTCTTTGGTCTTGCCCATGGTGGTGATGTTGGATGCTGGTTGTTTGGGTGTTGACAGGTGTCTTTTATACAGGTAACGAGGTGAGGCAGGTGTATTTGATGTAGATAATTGGTTGGGATTGGAGCTGTGTCTTAAAGAAAGACTAACTGGCTTGTAGGAGCCAGAATACTTGCTGTTTGGTAGGGGGTCATATACTTGTTTTTCCTCATCAGATGGTTATCAATTTTTATAAATTCATATGATGTGATTTTCTGGAATTTTCTTTGGGATTCTGTCTTTCACTGTTAGAATGTACATAAGATTAAAATTGTAGATTGTTGCATTCTTTGTAAGTGGGCAAACCTGCAAAATCAGCAAGGGGTCAAATACTTATTTCCCCCACTGTATATGCATGTAACATGATGTGCCAGACAGATTTTACTTTAACAAAAGTACTCCTTTGTCTGTTTTATTATTTATTTAATTATTGATTTTTCATCGACCCCCCCCGCACGAACATGCAAAAATAGACAGCACAGAGAAAGCACGACGCCTGCAAGAGAACGGGGATGGGGACAACAGGAAATAGCAGAGGGAAACACCAATTGCAGAAAGCAGCAAAACCTGCAAGAGAACGTGGAGGGGGGCTTGGGCGGGGAAAAAACAACAACAAACAAAGACGAACAGCAGCAATAAACAGCTGACATACTATTAAGAGAGAAATTAAAACAAGCCTGTTGGCCGCGCCAGCTAACATCCCCCATGCACAGCACGCCCCCAGGCTGCCATGCAACACCAGCCAAACCAACAACGAGGCAAAATCAACTAGCCCAGCTGCATGTCACCACCAACCCACCCACACATCCAGGGCCGGGAATTCCAGGCCCAGAATAAACCGGAGCACAGCCCTGCCCCGCTCCCACACTGCACATCCCGAAAACTAACTTTATACTTCAGTCTCCAAGAGGAGTCCGATAACCGTCCGACAGAGAAATGGGGAAGTATGGATCTGACGAAGCAAACGAGGGACGCAAACTGGTCCCTCCAAGCCAACAACGAAATATGTCCCACGTATTCCAATGCACAAACCAATGCCCAGCAGCCATCCAGAGACCCTGAGCCCTCTGAACCGCAACCAGATCGACCCGCGCCATGCCCAGATACCACCAGCCCCAGGAGTCAGAGCACCCCGTGACCCCCCAAAGCGCAAAGGACCCCAGACCACATGTCCCGAGGGAGAACAGCAGAAAGCTGTGCCGGGGAGCTCCCCACCGCCAGGGAACGATAACGCGGGAGAACCAGTGCAGACAGTCCCCCAGCCCAGCCGGAGGCATGCCCCCCCAGAGTGCAGGCAAAGCCAACAGCCCCCAAGCCCCGTGAACCTGAGGCCGGTCCTGTCCCCTGAAGGGGGGCCCAGCCCTCCCAATCAACCACCCCAAGGAAGAGGGCCAAAACCCACCCCGACAACACCGGCCTTGTGCCCCAGGGACTCCTGAATGTGAGAGAGCCGGCAGGGGGAAGAAGCGGGAGCCCCACCCCTGCCGATGCCCCCACCCCTGCCGATGCCCCCACCTCACCCCTCCCACACAATCAGGAGCACCAGAGGGTTGCGACGTGACCACAAAACAACCATCGTCACACTCCAAAGCACAATCCTTCCCCACACAGGATCCCTGTACAACCACCAAGCATCCAATCCGAGCACCAAAATCCCTAGAAAACACCCCCCAACCAGCTTAAAAAGGAACAGCCTGCATACCCAACCCACCCTGTCAACCCCATCTCCACGGTCCCCCACCCCTCCAACAACCCGCTGCCAAACCCCTCAGAAAACCTAAACACAATTATCAGGATGCACAGCATGCACACAGGACAGAGCCGCACACCAGCCCAGTCCAGGCCCGCACCTGACGCCCCCAACATGCACGCAAGCTAATCGCGACATACAGGTGAGCCAACCAACATCACCCCACTACCAATCTAACCAACGCCACACAACAGCCAAATAACGCGCTGCACAGGGGCAATTACATTATTAATTCTGATGCATCAATGTGCAGCATTTTACTGTTATAGTTGCTCGAGGTGGAACTAGTTTTATGTACTTCATTCCAGTGGTTCCCAACCTAGGGGTCACCAGAGAAATCTGACGGCGTGGGAGATGGTTAATGGGAGAGGGAAGAAGAAAAAACAAAGTTCTGCTTCATAAATTTTAATGACATTTTCAGAATTTTCTCTGATCTTTTTTTGTGAAATATTGGATCATTTTAATGTCCTCTGGCCTCTAACAGTTATTTAAATGAAGATCTTTCAAGGGGAACGATCTCTTTGGTGAAACTGCTAACTAATAGACATCTGAAATGTTTCAAGGGGCCACAACTACACATCGATGTTTTGTAAGAGGTCACAAGCAAAAACAGAAATCTTAATATTTATAAATGTGTTGAATTTTATGAAGTGATCATACCTTAACTTGTATGTAAAATCTTAATTCAAAAAGTAACAAAAGCTGTCAAATAATTGTAGGAGTATAATACTCAAATGCAGTACAGTACTTAGTTACATTCCACTACTGTGACCATGTTATCCTGAAATGTATTACATTGATGAAAAACAAAAAATACTGTTGCATTACCTAAACCCCCTGCAAGCTCATATTTATTGTAGTGTTTTTCTTTAGCCCTTGTTCAAACAAAGATTAACTCATGTCTACTCAGACTACAAGGCGAATAAACCTTATAGCAGGACTATCTTTACTACATAAGGAGACAAGAGATGTGGGGATGTAGAGCTGATCAAAAGGGATCTGTCTGCAAGAAATAAGATCTCTGGGGACACCAAACAATGACGCATGGTCATAAAGCATCTTGTACAGACACACAGAAAAAAAGGATGAGAACATTTTTGAACTTTTCTGGGGTTGCCAAGTTCTCTCACAAGCTACCAAAGTTAGAGAGCTTGATCAGAACAGGAGACTCACTGCAGAGACTGACTAGACATCATATATTAAAAACCGCCAGTCACAAAGACATGCAAAGGGCTTTGTAGAAGTTTCAGCCTAGATGATGTGTAGTAATGTTTTCTTTATCTGGATGAAAAATAGCCGAAGAGGAAAATGAGAAGATCTCAGCAGATAAAAAAATGTGCCCATGCCCACACTTCAGTTATGATCAACAGTATGCAGACAATTTGAGGTGACGATGTGATAAAAGCTCCCCAGATAAACTCAGAGTGCTGCACATGCTTCAGACACCATTTCACTGAAAACAGCCTCAGAACGAGAGCAGATTTATGGCCTTGCATACAAAAAGATCTGGCTTTGAAGCTACCAAGCTGAGGGGCACAATTGCAAGTGTTCTGACAAGAGGTTGCCATATTTGCTTGAACAAATACAAAGAAACATGAGTTTGATGGAACACAAAATGTCTTGATCCCTGCAGAAGGAGACAGAAGACATAAGGAACCAAAAATGATTTTTCTTGAGATGTAAGTTACTTTAGTCCAATCTCAAAGTCAGACATTACTTAAGCAATTTTATCCCTCTAGTGATCAAATTGTACATTTTACATGCCAACTCAATTATTTTCTTATCCTTTAACCATCTGTGCTAATTTTCATTTCATTATTAATTGTTGATCCTGCTGCATCAAATTACAAATAACAAACTTTGGCACGAACAACATACTTACCATGTGCTTCCTCTCTGTGTATGCGCACCCGCCCAACCTTTGACCCTGGAAGTACTTCCAAGCTTTTACTGCCCAGAATAGTGGGTATTACAGTATTTTACAAATGCTTTGGGCTCAGTTTCCACTTGTAAAACTCTTCACATAAAATGCTTTGCTAGGCTACTTTTTTCCTTAAAGTCTCACATAGTGAGGTAATACACACAATTTTAATCATTGCTGCAAATAAAATAAAATAGTAAACATCTTTCTTTTCTGTGAAGCACATTGTAATCTCTGGTTTTGATAAGTGCGATATAAATAAACTTTATTATTAAGTCTGCAGAGGTTTTATCTCTTGAACATATTCCATTACTGTAAATAAAGATGATGTAGTCTACAATCTGACTTTACACCACAGTAAATCCTGCATTCATACAAGATGAAATGATGATTGTGGCTGTATTTTACACCACTTTAGTCCAGACGGAAATGTCTCAACATCTAGTGGTTGGACAGAATTCTCTAGACATTCAATGGCTAGTTTCAGAGGATGAATCATAATGACTCCGACAATATCCTGACTTCTCCTCTAATGATCCCATGAGATTGATATCCTGAGCCTTAAGTCAAATGTCTCAACAACTATTGGATGGCTTGCCGTAAAATTTGGTTCACACACCCCTTGAGACTTCATTTTGTGGTTGAAATTTCCATTTGTTCAATAATCTGATTTATGACTAAATACTTAATGACATTCCCAACAGTCCTAGCTGTTTTTACTGGTAATTAGCAAATGTTAGCGTGCTAAACTAAGATGGCGATCATGGCAAACATAACATTTTACATGCTTAGTATCAGCATGTTATTGCATGGATGGGGTGAACATGCTAAAATTAGCATTTAGCTCAAAGCACCACTGTGGCAACGTACAACCTCACACAGTCCCTAGTGTAGCTGTAGACTCTGTCTGTTCTGGTTCGACCACAAAGCTGGTCTTTCTTCAAAACACCAAACTTGAGATATTATTACTAGTAAATATCCAGTAAAGTACACAAAGACTGTAATGCTGGAAATTATACAGCATTAAAACACAGACAGTCAAAACAAACCGCATTTACTGTTCCTTTGTTCCCTTTTCCACAAGTCTTAAATCTGAAATGTATGGCAGTGGTGGTAAAGTAATTATTAAGATTGCAGTGCTACCCACTAGAGTAATGTTGTTGAAGTAAAACATTTTTTACACATGTTGCATTGATTCAGTGATCTGTACACTTTGTAAAAAGCCTAACATTTTGCACAACGAAACTATATTGTGAAACTGAGCCATAGCATTTGCTACACACGGTTATAGAATTAAGAGCAATAATACAATTAATAAAACAAAAAACAAACACTTAATCTTTCAGTCATAAATCTATACACCAATATATTTTTACAATCCTTACTAGGCCTCATTCAACAGCCTAAGCAACAGGCCTATAAAATCCATGTGTTAAAAATTAAGCCCATGTAACAAGCTCTACCCTGCAATGCTGGGACAGTACAGAATTGTGATTATAAAATTATCATTAATTTTGAATGCAGTTAATTATGGTGAACACACATTTACTTTATTTTATAAGTTGGCAGTACTGCTGCTGAGCTATTAGTTTCCACAGTGACCTTGGTGAACAGGTTGGACTGCCTGAGAAGTCTAAACAGCGAGTGCAGTTCCTGGTTGGCATCCTGTTTGGGACGGCGAATGTGAGCAAGTCAACATGCCTTTCCATCATCACTGCATCTGACAATTACTGTGTCACCTGTACTGCAACGCTGAATGTTTATTTTTGACAATTGAGGAAAATGACATTAAGTATGAAACAGTATTAAAACAGGAAACAGAAAAATACATATTTTTCATAACAATATGTATGTCAAGCAGCAACAGGTTTGAATTTAATTTGAATCATTTCCTGCTGTTTAGACATCCAACACCAAAATTCACTGGCTGCAAAAAACGTAAATGTTTGTGGTCACCCATGAATAGTTATTCTAGCAGTGGTGAGTACAGTCATCCAGCAATCATGCTAATCACCTGGACTTTATTTGCACAAGGTGTGTGTATGGTGAGCACACACAGATGATACACAGCAAAATTTGAATAATTTCAATGAAAGTAATTGAGCAGCAAATACTAAGTGAGACTATAACTTCTGAAAGATAAAATAACACCTCATTCTTTTTACGCACAAAAAGTTGAATTACTAACTAATAACTTGAATAAGTAATAATAATAAACTTTGCAAAGTTCAATACACAGGGGTGTTGTAGTTACAGCCTGACTCAGTCTGGTGTGACTAGTAGCTAATGTTAGCTGTGAGCAAACTTTACTGAGACGGTTTGTTGATTTTAACGCTGACTTTTCTTTACTTGTGTTACTGTTATACTTTAGCCATCATTATTCTGTAATGGTCACTTGTGGCTACAGTGGTATTTATAGAGCAAAAGTTACAGTCTCGCTTTAAGATGTGTGGTTTACAAAGTTAAGAGGAAAAACAATTATATAGAAGTGCAATTATTCAGGTTTATTAAATTGGGAGTGGTTATAGAAAGGCTCCAGGATTTGATCGAGGATCTTTGATATTTCTGTATCTGTGGGCGAGCCAAACTCCAAGGATCTAAAAGGAGACATACATGAAAAAATGTCAGTTTTCTAAATTTACAACAAACTTCATCCCAGTGCAATCTAGCTTCATGTTTGCAACAATATCACACAAATTCCACATTTCTAAAAACACATTAGCTTTGTTGCTATGAGATGTTATTGACCTCTGTAAAACTGAAGAAGAGGCCGATACCACCCACAGACTGAAGCACCTCTCCTGCATACTGCTGGATGATGTTTGAGCATTTGTCACAAGACTGGGAAGAGTTTTGAAAACACATCTAGAGAAGGGGGAGTAAAGGAGAACATTTAAAAACTGCCATAGGTATGATCACGCAAATCAACATTCAGCTGACAAGAAAAATAAATGGAGAATATTCTAGATGGTTTACTTACAGCAGCACACGAGCCATTGTAGTTAATGTTAGAGAAGCCACAACAGTTGAGTGTTTTCTCTACATCCCTTTGAGTTGCCTCAGATTTGTTCCATCCAACCTCGAGCAAACGGTTCTGTAAATAATGAAAATCACCTGGTTGTGTCACTATAGGTATAAAAGTTGCATAGATTTTTGCAAATATAGAATTGCGTAAAACTGAAAAAATGGTATTCACGTTTATCTGAGGTAAACTATATATGTAGGCCAAAATAACTATTATTGAATTGTATGTTCAGCCTAAACAAACAAAAAAAAAAAAACGACATAAAAACATGCCTGTTGTTCTTTGTTCAGGGCCAGACAAGCACAGGATACCGAAAACTGCACGACAAACACCATGAACAGGATCATCATGTACTGGACCAAGTTTAGGAAGTTTACATTGGATTAAATAAAAATCATGAAAATCTGAAATCTTAGCCCAACATGTGAAGAAATTTTTGGGGTACTATGACATGGGTTTCCCAAGGGTCAATTGCTGTGCTAAAAGTAATTGAAAGGTGACAGCTGGTGACTCAAGAAGTAGGTGAGACTCCTCTCTGCAAGCTTGGTCGACTGACTGACGCAGCTGTCTTGACAAGGATGCACTGTTATCCATTTCCTAGGTAACCCAAGGTCAAGATTATCTTTATTTTGTTTCATTCACACACACACACACACACACACTGTGACTTTAGGTTAACTTAGGTAAACAGGAAGGATAAGTACAGACAGGAAGTACCCTTCAGCATTGTTCACTTTGGATGCTGGCAGTGTGTCTCTGTGGTTGGTCTCAGTAAACAATGCTGTGTAAGCCTTCAGTCTTCATCACACAGGAACCTGGCTTACTTACTTCTTACTATTTTCATAACACAATAGAAAAATAAAATCCACCAACAGCTCTGGGCTATTGGACATTTAATCTATCACTTTTTTATCTATCATTTTCAACTATCAGAATGTATGGGGTGACTCCCTGTGCTCCTAAAAACACTACAGATGTACTAAAGGATACAAAGAAGAGCAGGACTTGGTGGTGCTTCAGGGCGCCACACAGCCCCACAAAGGCAACCAGGAACAGGAAGATGCCCACGCCGATGACTACCGCCACCACCCTGATGCTGGAGACCATGCCAAACCATTTCCCCCAGGCTGCCACTGCAATCAGCAGCAGACTCACCAGCTGAGGAGGAAGAAAACATTGTTCACATGAGACGAGGAGGAAGTACAATCAATGAACCTTTGTTAAGGAAGTCTCTAATTTTCGCATACGGCACATGGTGAGACATGGCACATGAGATACTATACAGTCCCCTCCAGAAGTATTGGAACAGTAAGGCAACCTCCTTTGTTTTTGTTGTTCACTGAAGACATTTGGGTTTAAGATCAAAAGATGAGTATGA
The DNA here is from genome assembly GCF_014851395.1 of Micropterus salmoides. Classification (NCBI taxonomy): domain Eukaryota; kingdom Metazoa; phylum Chordata; class Actinopteri; order Centrarchiformes; family Centrarchidae; genus Micropterus; species Micropterus salmoides. The sequence goes on along the minus strand of NW_024040152.1, from coordinate 8,624,981 downwards.
GACAAGAGTTCAGAATTTCAGCTCTCATTTCCTGGTATTCACATCTAGATGTGTTCAACAACTCAGGACATATCTCCCTTTGTATTAGACCACAGCATTCTTAGGTGAGCAAAAGTAATGAAACAACTAATCTTAGAGTAGATAACATTTAATATTTGGTGGCATAACCCTTGCTTGCAATAACTGCTTCAAGCCTGCGACCCATCGACATCACCAAACTGTTGCATTCTTCATTTGTGATGCTATTCCAGGCTTTTACCGCAGCTTCTTTCAGTTCGTGTTTGTTTCGTGGTGTTTCTCCCTTCAGTCTGCTCTTAAGTAGGTGATGCTGTATTGGGTTAAGGTCAGGTGACTGACTCGGCCAGTCTAAAACCTTCCACTTTTCCCCCTGATGAAGTCCTTTGTTTTGTTGGCAGTGTGCTTTGGGTCATTGTCCTGCTGCATGATAAACTTCCTCCAGATTAGTTTCAATGCATTTCTCCGTAAATTGGCAGACAAAATGTTTCTGTCCACTTCTGAATTCATTCTGCTGCTACCATCATCAGTTACATCATCAATAAATATTAATGAGCCTGTTCCAGAAGCAGCCATGCAGCCCAAGCCATGACATTACCTCCACCATGCTTCACAGATGAGCTTGTATGCTTGGATCATAAGCGGTTCCTTTCTTTCTCCACACTTTGGCACACTTTAATGTTTGGACAATCAACCTAAAAGGCAACACCTGGGCAACAAGAAACATCTGTCAGTCACATGTTCCAATAGTTTTGCTCACTTGAAAAATGGGTGGGTTCAAACAAAGGGTGATATGTCCTGAGTTGTTTAACACATCTAGATGTGAATACCAGGAAATGAGAGCTGAAATTCTGAACTCTTGTCTCGTACTCATCTTTTGATCTTAAACCCAAATGTCTTCAGTGAACAACAAAAACAAAGGAATTTGCCTTACTGTTCCAATACATTTGGAGGGGACTGCATGTCACTGTCCAGACTAAAATGACATTCTTCTCCCTCCAAAACATTGTTTCCAGAGCATCTAAATCTTAAAGTGCTGGTGTCAGTTCCAACATTTAAAGTTTCAGGTTATTACCAATATCGCTTGGTTTTCAGGCTACATAAAGGCACCCTTTCCTTAATGGTGGAGGTTGTTTGGGCTGTATGCAGACTGAGAGACCAGCCTGTTTAGGTGCTAAAAAACACAAAGGGCTGTGGCTCAGATAGTAGTGTGAGAGAGAATCAGAAGGTCAGTGGTTTGATTCCCAGGGTGTCCAATCTGCATGTCAAAGTGCCCTTGAGCTAGATGTTGAACCCAAAATTGTGTTGCCCTTTCTGATGAGCAGTTGAGTTTTCTGATCATGAAGACACGAGTGGTCGAAAGGTGCTATGTAAGTGCAGTCCGTTTACAACTATTGATGGTATACAATCAAGATGTGGCAGTTAAGATCAGTGTTTTGTTTTAAAGATGCAAACACAAAATTATCTAACATAAAGGGTATATTAACATTAAGGTTAGTGCACAAACAAACTGATTTACATGATGTATTTTGTTTGCTACTATTAGGGGAACCACACCAATTTATTTTCAGTGAACAAATGCCTGTTAGAACTTCCCTTAGCCCGCGGTGACGACAATGTTGTTTTGTCCAAACAGTCCAAAACCAGCTATTCAGATATCATGTATGACAAAGAAAAGCATCAAATCCTCATGTGAGAAGATAAAACCTGTTTAAAAATCAGAGGTTTTAGTTGCAGTTTAATTTTCCATTGACTAATTGACACAAGAGCTTTATTCAAATATAAATTTAAAATCCAATTATTGGCTCCCCCCCCCCCCTTTTTTTTTTTTAAAAGAAACACAAAGTTATTTGTCTCCAAGGCAAGTGACTAGATATTTATAGTCCTAAGTGAGTTAGAAATTTAGGTTTCATTTTTTCATAACCTTAAGCATGCAGAACAGGAGATAGCAGAAATCTATGCATACAACACTCCCAGAGTTACTAGAAAACGGGCTAAATCAAGGGCTTGAACAGATTAACGAAATAAAGTGAATTACTGGTATAAAGAAATTAAGAGTTGATTAAACACCAACGTCTTTCAGTAGATCAGCAGTTTCTTTCCTGCATTTTATTTCCAAAGAATGTTTAGGGACGATCCAAGTCTTCCACTATAGTGAGGGGAAAAATTCTTACATTGAGTCAGAAATTGTTTGTTGATTTATGAATGTGATATTTCCCTGGCAGAGAAATAAGTATGTAGGCCTATGCATTAATGTAACACTAAGCCTCTCTTTTTTTAAATAACGGCGTAAAGCTATACAAACATTGGCCAAAGCAACTGGCGCACATAAACTCAGCCTAATTATTTACTACAAACACCTGCCTGTGGCATTTCTTCAGCAAGGAAAGTGACTAGAAAAGCACGCATGCCTTCAGGGCTTTCTGGTAGAACTCCCCTTTTCTTAAACTTAACCAAGTAGTTAGGCTTTCTGAAAAGAGTTTCTGACTGATAGCCCAGAGGGCAAACGTCTCCCATGTGAGTCAGAAAACAACCTAAAAAATTTTCTCTCTTTCCTATTAAACTAACAGGTGCGGTGAATTTCCGAGTAACAGTCAAGACAGAAGCAGAACGTGTTGCCTTTTTAACCTTTTTAGTAACACCTCTCTTTGGGTTATATTCCCATAACAGGAATAGCCTAATTTCCTACTTACAACATAAAGTATATTGAGAGCGCAGAGAGCGTTCTTGGTGCAAATGAATCCGCCGCAAACCATCGCTGCTCGTCGGGACAGTCCTTACAATATATTTATACTTCTCCAGCCTTTTCAATGAGACTGTGTCAGTGTTGAGACTCTGTGGCTCCTTGTGACTTCTTTGCCGCAGGTAGAATACCCGGAAAGCGTTTCCTGAAGAGATCCTGCTCGCTGATTTGTCAGTTAGCTCTGATACACATGCGTCATTTCTTGTTCTTCATGCAGATTATTACTTTATTATAGCCAGATAGGCAACAAAATTACTTGTTGGGCCGCTATAGGTAAATGGTTAGGCTAGGCTGTTTAAGATTAGGTTACTTCTTCATGTTGGTCTTACACTTCTTTTTACAAAGGTAGCCTGTGTTTAAATTAATCTAGAAGTGAAAACACCGGATATCAAACACAGCTGACTAATACGTTTTTCAAAGTGTTTACTTCAGTAGGTCAAGCAAATATGTTTCAGTGTTAATATTGTGCCATTAATTGAGCCATTTATCAATTCTTTCAATTTTACTTTACATTTCTTTCAATGTTAACTATAAGTGTATAAGTATAATTATTTAGCCTACCCTTATTGATATAAACGGGATGGACAAAATAATAAAACAATATCTGTCACTACAAGGCAATGAAGGCAACAGCACCACAAACTACAGTCTCCAAAATTATCTCTAAAACAGTTTCAATAAAAAGTGACCATAATAATTTTCATGAAAGTAGGATTTATACAGTGGTGGAATTAGAACAAGTACTATTAAGTACAAAACTTAGTACTTCTACACCACAACATTTCAGAGGCAAATATTTTACTTTCACCACCACGTTTGTCTGACATCTTACTAATTCATTTTCAGATCACATTTTATATACCCTTCCTGTCTAGTGAACACCATTTATCTCCAAATCTGGAGATTATTATCATTCATTTTAATCTGGTGACTTTCTGCAGGATAAAAAGTAGTTAAATTAGATGCAGATAATTGCCAGCAAAATGCAAGATACACATCAATGCAGTAATATTAATCCTAAAACATTATACATAATAGATAATATAGAGTTTTACTTAAGGAAGAGTTTTAATGCAGTCTATAAATAGAGACTTAGCTTGCCATCTGCTGGGCAAACAGTTTTACAACATATTAGGTTAAAATGGATCAGGTCTATTGATTTATGAATTACTACTTTTTAAAAGTCTGTCAGGTCTCTCACTCATTCAGTCATTCAGATAATCTCTTCCAGTTAGATCACCTTCACAAATCTTTGCTTTTGACTTTTGAAAAACACAAAAACAATTGATTGATTACAGGTAGTGCTGGCCTGGGTTGGCAAATTCAAATCCCAACGTGAGTTATCAGAATAAACTTCATCTGTTTTGGGAAAATAATGTTGATTAAAATTAATCACAACACAGAAAAGTAGTTGATTTGCATGAATGTGGAAAAACCATGCTCATATATGTTAACTGCTTTACTCAACCTTGGGATTATTATAACACATTGTGATTAACATTTTTATTAGAAAAAGAACAATGAAATTGTTGTGTTTCTGTAAAATTTTCTAAAAGTAATAAGGTTATTGACAGACAGGTTACCCTTTAAGACATATCAATATAGGAACAACATGTTGGCACTTAAACAACAAACCAGTAAATAAACCACAGATTACTGTAAAGCTACATAATGTCTACTTTGATATGTGAAATGTTTCAACATGCTGAGAGTTCTTACAAAACAAAGGAAGCAGTCAAAAGAACAACCACCTGATGTAGTAAAGAGAAAATTTCACTGCCAACTCTGTTAACAATTTAGTTATGCTAACTTTTTTTTGTTTAGACACATAAAAATAAGACCTGTTATGGCCTGGCCTTTGTCCAATGTATGCTGAACTTTGCTCCTGCCCACCAAACAAACAAACAAAAAAACCCAATTCCCCATAACTACCACTTGTCTGTCTTATGACATTCTGCCAAAAAGAAGAACTGAATGCCATTGACTCACAGCTGGATGGACTGTCTCTGAAACCAAACCAAAGTGCACTCACAATGACCTTACATTTAGACCTCTGAGGCGGTTTGAGTTTCAAACTGAGACAAGGTGAACACTGTCTACAATAGACCTGATAAAATAATGGAGGAAGAACTGAATTATGCAACAGTGACTTTCAACAATAATGGCACTTTTATAAATGGTAAGTCATCCAGTCATTTTTTTTGGATCACAGCCTGCATTGTTTGTTGTACTTTGGCGTCTGCTGTACTGAACTCAGAGCTGTCAAACTTACCTTTTCACTGTGGTGGAAGTACATTTGCTCCAGTGACTACTTTAATGTAATGACTACTTATACTCTTGATACTTAAACAACATTTAACTTATAATATTTGTACTCTAGTACGATTGTGAATGCACAACTTGGACACTACTTTTAATGCAGTATTTTATATTGTGGGATTGCAACCTTAGTAAAGAATCTGAATACTTCTCCCACCACTGACTCTTGAGGAGGTCACTCTGCTTGTACCAGGTAGCTCCCAGACATACTTTAGAATATATTTATGTATGATTGCACACACATTATGTTTACCTTTAGTAAACCTGCTCTCTATGTAAAAATACAGTATTTGTGAAAAAGTAATTCTTCTAAACCGATTAAAATCCTAATTGTCATCTTATATTTACCCTTAAGTTTCTTTAAATTTAGAATAATGTTTTTCTCACTTCAAGACTTTGAAGCTGAACTATGATATATGATGTTTCTGGCTGCAACATTCCAGCATTGCAGCATTTTAAATTGCCTAACAGCATATGGTATCTTTGGAAACTTTAGGATCTCAACAAAAAGTTAAAATAAAGCTCTGTGGGTTTTAACAGTGCTTGGCCTGACAAAAGAAAAGAAAACACTATATATTTTAACAATTAGAAGGCTGCTATTTGTCTGTGTTATAGTTTAATTTTGTGTAGTTTTAAAATTTCCATGGATAATCAGTTAACACACAGCGTTTTCAGAGTACCTACATGTTGTCTGATAGAAATAGAATAGAAATAAACTCAGTATTATGGTAAACATCAGGTTTTGCTATCAGAAAAGAAAGCACATGTTCCTCTGTTTACAAGTGTCTTGAAATGCCAGATTTGGAAATGCCAGATGATGGACCAGGATCTTTAAAAATCACAAATATTCAATTACCTTTAAGCTCCTTTGCTTTTACAGACAAACCAAACAACCTGGAAGTAATCTATGATGAGGTGAAGACTGGGGAGCAAGCACGGGATACGAATCCTGATTTTCCAGGTAGTAGTTTTCCAGGATGAAAAAAAATGATTTATGTAACTTTTTGATATAAACTAGTATAATGAGTTGTGTTGTGTTGAGTTGCGTTGTTTGGTGTTCTTGGTAGAAAATGAAAAGAAAGCTCTGGTGCAATGGCCTACTCTGCTCCATCTGGTGGCAGCAAGTTTGGGGATTATTTGTGTCATCTTGGTGTCAGTCGTCATTGCCCTCAGTATACACTGTAAGTCTATCCGTCTATACCTGCTTTGAAGGACTTTCAAGGCAAAGAGACAGTAAGAAGTGAGTCCAACAGTAACAGTTTCTTCCCTGTCTGCAGTCAGCACAATCATGTCAGAGCAGTACAGAGAAAACATCAACTTAACAGCAATGAACCAGCAGCTGTGGACTGAAAAGACCGACTTAGAGAAACAGACAGCAGAGCTGACAAGAGAGAAAGACGGACTCAACTGGACCATCGGTGTCATCCTGGAATATAAGAACTTCCCAGTTAATACCCACTGCCCACAGAAAGGTGAAACCTTAGTTAAGTTGGGGTCAATTTGGGTTTTGCCACTGCTCCTGGACTTCTACTCACTTACTTTTGAGCACCCATCATTGCAACTGCAGTAATTGCACTTAACTATTATGGCATTTTCATTTTTATTTTTTTATTTTTTATTTTACATTATTTCATGTCATGATTCATCTTCAAAAGTTTGAACATTCTGTCACAAAATGTTCAATTCATCAATGTTTTTTAATTACCTGGTCAAAGATAAAAGGGATAAAAGAAAATGTCTTAAAGGATATAAAGAGAATATACTGTATATATTCTTTAATTTTATAATATGTATTTTACATGTGACAGAAAATTATGATGATTATGATTGTGTTGTCTTGTTCTTGTTTAACAGTGTGTAAACCTTGTCTAGACGGCTGGGTGCTGTTTCAGTCGAACTGTTACCTGTTTTCGAAATCGAATTATTACCCTGAATCGATGGGTTGGCAGGGAAGCCGTGATCAATGCAAACAAAAGATGGCAGATCTGGTGGTGATCGAAAGCCAGGAGGAACAGGCAAGACTTACTTCATTTGATTAAATTTGCATTTTCATGCTGAAACAAAGGGTATCCATCGCTACCTTACTAGACAGAGATGGAAATGCATGGTATCCAAAAGTTTGAACATGAAACTGACAGTAATTTAGACGCAAAAGATGATGTGTTTGAATATTTTTAATTAATCCGTCTATTATAATTGTTCTGAAATCCTACCTAAGATTTATAGCTAAATTCCACACTTTAAATCTCTTTTATGTGTCTCGATTCCTTTCTGCTGTTTTTAATTTTCCATTTTCTTTCATCTGTCTTTTCATGTGTATTTTTCTTCTTTGGTGAGAACATTATTGTATTGGATATTTCTGTTTGAAATGTGCTGTAGAATTAATTTGAAAAACATCATTATTAGTATTATATTATAGCAGAGACAAGGAGTTACATTTTTCTTAATTAACGCACGTATTGCAATTTCAGGAATTCATCAATAACCATACAAAAGACTACAAAGATGAAATGCATGGTTATTGGATTGGTTTGAGCTACAGGAATACAATGGACACTTGGATGTGGGTAGATGGAAGCAATTTCACTTTGATGTAAGTCCAAAAACACATTACTTTATCATTTCTAAATAAACCAGACCATAAGCAAGAAGATTGTCAGACTCCTGTATGCTTCATTTTGTGTCACTGCGTTGTAGAGATATGTATTGAAAGCAAAAATCTTCCAGTTTCTTAAATTGTAAAATGAGTAAAAAGTAGATCAAATCACATGTCCATCTCCCTCAGTAATGCCAAAGAGAAAAACTTTGCCAAAAGAAGTAAAGAGGGCCAAGAGGAAGGAAACGACAAATTTTCTTCTTTTAGCACAAACACTGCTGCTGGTCTAATGTGTTTACTCTAACAGTTAACCATTAGTCTAACACACTTGTACAGAGTATTTACTCACAGTGTGACACAGTGTTGAGACTCACACATTACCTCCCTCTCATCAGAAACCGGACTTTCACTCAGGAGAACATTGTTTGTATTTTATTCTTGCTAACTTGACTGCGGACAAATACACATGCAAAAACGTGCGTTTTAGCTTAGCATAAAAACTGGAAACATTAGTATTAAACAGTATAGCCTGGCTCTGTCCAAAGGTGACAAATCCACCAACAGCACCTCTGATGCTCACATACTGACACTTTTTTGCTTGTTTGTTTAATGTACAAAACGGAGGTTATGTGCCGGAGTGTTTCTTGACTGTGACTTCCTGGAGAATACAAAACTCCAAACTTCAACCAAATTGCTGGTAGCAACAGAGCCAGGCTAGCTGTTTCCCCCTGTTTCCAGTCTTTGTGCTAAGCTAATCGTCTGCTGGCATAAGATGAACATGTAATGGACAGATTTTAGCGTAGTATCAATCTTCTCATCTAATTCGTTTTTCTTCACTAGGTACTGGGTAACACAACAACCAGGAAACCAGGGATATTGTGCTCTAACTCTGCCACGTGCAGATCCTCTCGCCAACTGGCACAAAGTGAACTGTAATTTGAGGAACCGGTGGATCTGTGAAACTAGAGCCTTGATCAAACCAGACGAGGAATCAGCTTCATTATCCAAATAGATTATGTCACATTTATTTATTAATCTATTGGCCTACCAGGACAAGTTTTTTTGTGTGGTGTTTTTCCAGATTTTTAAATTTTTTAAATTATGTTGCAATTATTATGCATGTTTTCTTTTTGTTGTCTTTTTCTAATTTATTGCAAGTATCCATTTCTACAAATGTTGCAGTGTACATCACCTTTGAGTTATATTTAGCATGCTTGAATGCACTTTATATCAAAGAGATAAGAATGCAAACTGAACGTCATCTATCATCTATCTACTACAATCTAATGCAATCCAATATCACGGCTTTGCAACTGAAGTTTATAATGTATAGGTGTTTAGGATAAAAGAATTGTTAATTCAATTATATGTTTTAGCATTGAGGCCATAGTAATGTTGTACTGGAATTTAATTGAGAGAATTGTTGTATTGCATTCCAATAGACTTAATAAAGTATCCACTAAGTGTCAATTACCAACATTTCCTAAGAATTGAAAGCTACTTTTTAGAAAGAAAGATAATTCTGGTTATATTCTATATTTTTCTTGTTGTCAGCAAACCCCATGAAAAGAACAAAACAAACATCCTACTGTCATTTATTCCTCTGTGCCATAGACCTCCAATGTTGTCCAAATTCACACATATGTCGTACTGCCATAAATGCTCTTTAGTGTAGTCCCTCTTTAGTCCCCATCAAATACACTATTTACTCCTGTTTGAGTAATGTTTTCTAAAATCTACCATATCCTGCTTCTTTTAGGAAACTACAGAGCGTTAAGATTTATGCCTTCAGTAAAAACAAATAGGCGTGGGGCTGAGTGCTACAGACAGGGGAGGACGTACTGTCAAACATGCAGACTGACCAACACATTGTAGGTAGAATTTGTTAACAATAACAATAATATAAAATCTCACACACATCAGTGTCGACCCTTAACCAGACAGTATTTTACAACTAGTCTGATCATCAGTTAAGAAACTAAATACGTAACCCTCCAGAAATCACAGGTGAAATGAGCGTACTTCTTCTATTGTGTACCGGAAGAGAGGAAACAGGGAAGAGGAACTTACCACTGTTCTTTATGATGAGTTCTGTTTGTTCTGTCACACCTTTCACGCAACGGCACCAGTGTATGTTATAGCCCGCACTCATTTTCTGCACTGAATCAAGTACTGCAATGTATGTCTTTTAAGGATGGAGGAAGAAATCAATTATTCTACAGTGTTGTTTAAAAATGGTGGTCCAGCTCCAAAGGGTAAGTGACTACTGTTTTTTTAAGATTAAGAATAGTTTGTCAACATATTTCTAAGGGTTGTTCTTACCTTGTTTGCAAAATTTCCCAGCTATGATGTACAGTACACTCCAATTTAACATGACTTTTCCCCCCAAATAATAATTTCCAGTAATTACCCATGTTCTCACTGTCTTACAGAGAAAAAAGAGGACCTCGCAATTTATTCTGAAGTAAAACATAAAGGTCCTGCTAATACTGTACCAGGTAAGTTATCCAATCTGTTGATTATCTTATTTTCATTTCATCAGTTAATAAGCTCTACAACATTCTAGTTTTATACAATATGCTTTACCTTAAGTACAAATTCACACTTTATGATGATTAATTAAGCTACACAACATACAATAAACAATACAAAATGCTTTATTCATGTAACATGTACAAATTCACACTATATGATGATGAGGAATTATTATTATTTTGAGTAGATTTCTCAAAAATAGTTACAAAGGAGAAAATAAAAGCAAATAAACGCTGAATCTCCTCTTTTTGTTTGGCTTGGAGCCTTTTGAACCAGAGCTGCCCCCCATCTGTCATTGTGATCACTGCATTTGCAGTCTTGGAAAACAGTTGGCAGAAATGCATCAAATCATTGGGGAAAAAATTATAATTCATCCAGCACCGCAAGCATAAAAAATCCTAATGTTTGACCCCTATATACTTCCCATCCAAAAACACTTTCATTCCCATAAATGATCACTATTTCATGTCCCTTCCCGTTCAACAGGAGGTACTCTACACCAAACAATTTAATTTCAGTCATCACTATAAATTCATGTCTCATACAATTTCCCCATGTTGTTATTACATTCAGAGAAAAAAGAGGACCTAGCAATTGATTCCGAAGTAAAACCTAAAGGTCCTGCTGCTCCTGTACCAGGTAAGTTATAAAGTCATTTAATCAGTTAAGCTACACAGCATACAATAAACAATACAAAATGCTTTATTCATGTAACATGTACAAATTCACACTTTATGATGATGAGGAATTATTATTTTTATTTAAATTATTATTTTAAGTAGATTGCTAAAACAGTTACAAAGTACTTCACAAAGGAGAAAATACAACTAAATAAGGCTAAATCTCCTCTTTTTGTTGGGCTTGGAGCCTTCTGAAAACTTAAATGTTGGGTATTCCTGGTACTTACAATTTTGCCAAATGTATTCCTGAAGAAACATCAATAATTTTCATTAATATGTCCTGTGTGATTATAGAAGTGATGATAGTTGTATGTCAGAATATATTTTGGTCTTGCAACCATAATAATTGTGTTAATGAAAAAGCTGATTATAATTACAATCCTGATTGGAATATGAGCTTTCACATTTCAAGCAGATGGTGAAGCACCTGCAAACCATCACTTTCGTATGTTGGCTGTGTGTGTGGGGATACTCTGCGTACTCCTGGTGGCGAGCATAAGTAGCATCATCTACAGTGAGTTTCATTTCAACAAGTAAATTTCAGTGAACTATCAGAGTAGCTAACATAAAATCTTTTACAACCGTCAGCCTGGGATGTGTTTTACTAACAGAATAAAATAGTTACATAATCCAAGTTCAGCTTTGTGTGATCGGACCTGCTTGCTGTCCTTTAGAAGTGAGTCTGTATTTTACGCTTTATTCCGATTTGAAGTTTCCAGTGGTCTACTTTTTGGTTAGTTTAATCAATTTAATGATCCAGTTTGACATTGAAGGACCATACATAAAACATTTTCACAGGATACTATACGTTTTTAGATTAATTTCTCGGCAGTTCTCTCATTGCAGTACGCTATTTGAATTAACTTACAGAGACCTGAAAGTTGCTTAAGACAGATTGTTAATAAAACATGGTGACATTTTATCACCTTTTTGTTTAAAGTTTGGTTATCATCATATGGTAATGCAACAGTAAGAAGGAACCTTTTTAAAAGTTCTACCTGTTGTTGTGTTTAAGGGCAATCTGATATCAGTGATTTGAGAGATGATGCTAAAGAGCAACCTTTTTAAAGCAAGAAACTAAGGGTTGTGTTATGCTCGAACAGAACTAGTTTGAACTTCATGTTGCCCAAATCTACATCTGTTAGTTTATTTTCTGACAACATACTCTAATGGATGCTGTTCAACAGCTAACTTTCTGGTTGTTAGAAACGGTTTTTAAAATGGCCCTGTCAGATTGGACAAATTGAAAGCAATTTTAGGTGGGGAAGAAAAGGTCAGGAGTAAAGCTTATGGCAAATAATGCTTCTCTGATAATACCAAATGCATCCATTGATTGCCATCTCATTCTTATTGTCACCATAGTCAGTGTGGTAATGACCGAACAGAAAGCAAACTTAATGGCCCTCACAGCAGCGAATCAGCAGCTGCTCACTGAGAGGAACATCTTAGGCAGAGAGGCAGAGGAGCTGAGCAAAGTCACAGACAATCTCAACTGGACATTGAGAGTCATCCTGAAATTCAGCAACTTTCCAGTAAATGAATACTGCCCAGAAAAGAGTAAGTGTGTCTTGTTATGTTGACGATACAGTATGTCTAGTTCTTAACTCACAAATATAAATTTACTGTGTATAGATACATTTATTAAAAAGAAGTAGCCTCTGGATGATCAAGAGTATAGTACCCCTGCATGTGTTTTAATAATTTAACAAAGATAGTTTGTCAATGTTGCCCAACTTCTAAAATTGAAGGTGATGTTCTGTTGTTGTATTTGTCATCCCAAGAGCACTTGTTAATTTCTCTTTTGTCATGACTGCAGAGTGTCAGCCATGTAAGAACAACTGGATTATGTTCCAGGGAAAGTGCTACCTGTTTTACAATGAAGACGCTCCTTGGAAGACATGGGGACAAAGCCGAACGTATTGCCAACAAACAGCAGCAGCAGCAGCAGATCTTGTTGTAGTTGATAGTCTACAAGAACAGGTAAACTCCAACACCATAAAGACACACGAAACTCAAATAGTTTTTACTTGTTTTTCAATTTAGATATAGAGATTATATGCCAATTCAGAGAACCAAGGTAACCTAAAAACATTTCCAACTTTCCAAATTTATTTATTCCGGAGGCAGAGTGTGAAAATGCATGTTTTTGATGATCTGCCACGTTGTGACTTACAGGAATTCATCAATAATCACACCAAATACTACTATGATAAATACCATGGATACTGGATCGGATTAAATGAAACAAACAAAAACTGGCTCTGGGTTGATGGACGAAATGACACTCTAAGGTAAGAAAGTTTTTTCCTTTCAATGAACATTTAAACTCATCTCAGCCTGAATATTATCCATCCAGTCTTGATAGCTCTCCAACAAATCTTTTTTTAAATAAACTTAGAATATATTAAAGGCTGTTCAGGAACATAAAGCGTGGTGCATTTAAGCAAGGCAGTGAACGTCCTACAAGTCGGATTGTGTGTATGTTGTCTATGAGAAGTACAGCTTTGTGTAAATTTACTTTGTGTGAGTAAAGTTGCAGTACTTGCTTGTACGTGTACGTTTTAAAATGAGGACATCTTCTACTGGGGAGTGTTTTGACCAAAACAACATGGATACGTACATATAACTTTGTAGTAAATTTAAATGGTATTATAGGATTTAAAATAGTCTCTTCAGCCTAATACCACTCCAAATAAAAGTGTCCACAGAGAATTGTCCCTTTAGAAATAGGTTGACATTTTGGGAAATGGGCTTTGTTGCCAAGATTTAGATGAGAAGATTGATTCCACTCTCATGCATACGGTAAATATAAAGCTACAGCTAGCATATAGCTAACTTAGCTTAGCACAAAGTCAAAGGTCTGTCCAAAGGAAACCATATTCACATACTAGCACACCGTAAACTATTTTTCAGCCAGTCGCTAGGCAACGAGTGAAGACTGGTCCCGGTCAAGAAATGGTTTGGTACATAAACTCCCCCTATAACTACAAATTGCTGTTTTTACACAAAAACAAATATACATATATGATATACTGCACACACAAGGGGGTCTTCCCTTATTTAGTCAGTGGTGGAATGTAACTCAAGGACTGTAAGTACAGTTTTGTGGTACTTGAATTATCTTATAGGATAGGATACACTGCTATAAATTACTACTTACTACTACTTAATGTTGTTAAAATTAGCTTCACATCATCTAGCTACATCATTACTGCTTAAATGTTAATTCACAAGTAATAATACTACACTTTGTAGCACATAATTCTCTGATAGGGGCCATGTAGCCTAGATTTTGATAATGATACACATGTAGTTTCACTTAAAGTTGTGAATGCAAGACTTACTTGTAACAGAGTCTTTGTACATTGAGGTATTACTACTTTTTTTGTTTTGTTTTGAGGGTTTTTTTAGCCTTCATTTGGATAGGATGGAGAGAGATGCTGGAAATTAGTAAGAGAGAGAGGAAGACGCGCTGCACAGGGCCCTACGTAGGATTTAAACCCAAGGCCACAGCTATGAGGATTGAGTCTAAGTCTTGCATGTAGGGCGGGCACTCAACAGACTGTGGCACCTGCGGTCTGCATTACTACTTTTACCTAAAGATCTGAGCACTCACGAGATTGATCATTTTAATCTCAAGCTTTAAACCAACATGGAGGAGAAGTCCTTGAAATGCTCAGAAATAAGAAAATATAATTGAATGTTGAAAATCCATGACAACAGGACAAATTTTATCTGCTAAGGAATATTGTGTGATACAGTTAAAAACTCCAAAACAGCTTATGGACATTGTGATGAGATTGTTTCATCCAAACTGCTGTTTTCAATGTCGAGAATGTCAGTCTCAAATGAATAAATAAACTGGTGAATGAACTACATGAACAGGTTGAATGAGAATCTTCATAAAATTCATGCAAATTATATATATTTTATTCTCATTATATTTGCATGTTATCTGCCATTTTTTGTTCTTCAACACATTTTATTTGTCTGCTTTATTAGTTGTATTAGCAGCAGTAGAAATGTTACTAAAGGTACTGATATTCGTGTTCTGTGAATGAAGGTACTGGATTAAAGAGGACCTTGGTACACTTGGTCCATGTGCACTGATGATCCCGTGGAAGAATGCTACAGACAGCTGGGACCCAGCAGACTGTGAAATGAATAACAAATTCATCTGTGAGAGTGAAGTTCTGATAAAGTCTAATTAGTTAGCGCTTATGCTGCATGCAAAACTGCATTTCCAAAACTGTCACTAATTTTGGAAAATTCAAACAAATATATAACAATAATATGAGGAATGTTTCTGAAATAGATTTAGGACAAATTAATTTGTAAGTGTTTTGTCTACTTGTAATATTGTTTAAAAAGTTGTATGAATATGTATTTTATTAGCTACTTTCATGTGTTGTTTTGAACAGATGTCTAGTATCTAGTATCAAGAAATGATGACAAAACAATTTCTTCCACATCTGTTTGTATTCACACTCACTGGAGCAGATTTCCATTGGAGATTAGGATTCTCAATATAAACGAAAAGCCCAGCTACCTCCGATTTGTAATCATCTTTGAATTATGGCTAGATATCAGCGACCTTTGCTGGCGAGATACTGTACAATGTACATCCACAATATCAATATTTATTCAAGGTAGTACGATTGAATACAAGTCAGTGGAAAATGTACTCACTGCTCACTCTTTCTTATGATCATCCAAAATTCAAAATCCTTTTTGCAAGCAAGTACATTTACACCAAATATTTACAAACTTATGCAACAAAGTTCTGTTCCTGTGGCAAGTTGCTGTACGCAAGTCCAGAAGTCCCTGCTGTTACATAATGACCAATGTGTCTGAATGTGTTGTGCAAAAAAAGACAAAAAAGGTCATGGACCTGGGCTCTTACACTCCTTGACATTTACTTTTGGCCTATACTCAATCATAATCACATTTTATATTGTTTTATATTATTATATCCTGTATTTCACTATTTCTTTGTTTTTATTGCTATTACTTGTCATTACTATTTTACCTTTCTTATTATAATTTAGATCATTATTCTACTTTTCATTATTTTTGTCCCGTCTTCTTTGTTTTGTATAAACACTAAGCTGCATTTATGTCATAAATTGTGCTATATAAAAACCAATTATTTTCATTACTTTTGTGAGTCATGAAGATGGTGGTATTATATGAAAATGAATCCGGTGTATACCTTTTCTGTTACATTTTCACTCTTCTTGGGAGTACACCAGTCTTTGTTGCACTTTAGCTTAAAATTATTATGGAACAAAACATGCTGTTATGAGGTAATTCACCTCCAGGTTCATTGCTTGCATCGAATACATCAGTTGAGTCAATCTGTTGTAAAGTATTGAGACAAACTGTTAGCAGAGTTTGACCTTCCCGTCACAAACTTTCTCCATTTCTGTGATTTATGTAATCTGTTGCAACTGAGGTTATAGAAAGTTCAGTTATTAGTTGTGAAAAAACAAAGAAAAAAATAAATAAGCATCTGAAGTACTCATCTCTAATTTAAATGAGGAGCATTAACAATGTCAGCTTTTTAAATTATTTATTCAAGGAGGTTGCTCAGAAATGTTCTTCACGATCTATCTATAAAATGTAAAGTCTGTACATCTGAAAGAATTACAAGTGCAGTTTGATGTGTCACGTCATTTAATTTGTATATAAAGTTCAGAATCTCATGTGCTCTTCCATGTTTTACCTCCTTTGAATAAAATAATGACCCTTGTCAAACACTTTCAAGAATAGTTATTCATGATGCAGAAACAACACTGAATTTCATATTGTGTTTGGAAAAGCTGGCTTTGGGTTGCACCTTGTGGATTAGCTGAGAATGGAGACTCGTCAAATCAATGATCAATCAAATACACCGACTGATTCAGCCGAACACATTTCCTGTTGTATACAGTACAATCCACAATTTAAAGGTCTGCATCACAAAAAAATAACTAAACTGATTTCTTTAGTCACTTGAAAATCTGACATTCGTAATATTCAACAGCTCAGACAATATTGATTGCAACATCTATTTGACAGTATTCACTTAAGGTTGTTTAACAGGCAGAAGTGGCACGACTGTCGGATTGTTTGGCTACTGGTCTGAATTAATAAATAAAGATACTCTCCAATCAGTGGAAAACATCTAAATTAATTTACCGCCCCTTCAAACCAGACAGCACAGCCTCCATAAAGTCAATGTTTGGCACATAACTCACCAGGGCTGATTCACGGTAATGCTAACTTTCAGCTAAGAAAAAACAGCTTATCAATGTCCAAAGCATTTGACTTTAAATTCTACTCTTTGGACGACTTCCTTTTCTTCTTTGAAGGAAGTCCTTCCTCATTAATATTGTCATCTACATATGTTTTGTCCTTTTTACACTTTTTCCTTTTCTGCTTTACTGTTGATTTCTCCTCTGTAACTTCTGCTTCCTCAAAAGTAATTGCAGCTTTTTTCTTTTTTTCAGCACAGTCCCGGACCGGCTCTGATTGGCTGGATTCACTATCATTACGCTCTTCGTCAGCAGCTTCACTATGGCGTTTGGAGGATTTCATCTTCTTTTTCTTCACTTTTGTGTCAGAGTGCAGCTCAGCAGCCAGACTGTTGCTCTCTGCTGCAGGTGAAGGTGTCTTTTCTTCTTCATGCTGCTCTGCATTGTTTTTCTTCTTTTTATGTTTCCTCTTAGTTTTGTGAGAACGGTCTGCTTCACCGTTTTCCACACAGCTCACATCCCCCTCAGGGGAAACTGCATTAGTTATTTCCTCACTGTCCACACTAGCTTTCTTTTTCTTTTTTTTCTTTTTGGGTTTAACATCCATTTCAGGACTTTTAGATACTTCGCCATTTAGCGCCATAATGCTCCCAGTGGATCTCTTCTTGGAGTCCTCAGCTGTCTCCTCCTGTCTCTCAGCTTTCTGATCAGCTGACTGGGAGGTCTGTGGAGTCGGTGTTGCTGGTTTGCTCTTTTTCCCATACTTAGCCATGAACTCAGCCTCCTGCTGCTCTAGCCTGGCTAACTTGGCGCTCATGGTCAAGCCGTGCCTGGCTCCTCTAAATAACAGAAATAAATTACATTTATTAATTTAGCTTACATTTCATCCAATGCAACTTACAATTGCTATGTGTCAGAGGTTGTACGCCTCTGAAGCAACTAGAGGTCAAGTGTCTTGCTCAGGGACACACTGGTTTCTCACACTGGATTCAAACCCGGTTCTCTCACACCAAAGGCATGTGTCGTATCCACTGCTGCATCACCCCCCACCAGAAATCCTTTCCCCCAAACTTCACTTATTCTGAAATATTATAATATACTTGTATACTAAAAACAGGTTTTAAGCAACATGGAAATTTTATGAATAAAAACTTACTTGTGAGCTGTGCGTCCTCCACAAGCCTTCATTATATCAGCGTCAGAAAGCCTGTCAAGCATCAATAAATAACTTAAATTCTACAGCACTGTTCAAAACAGAGTTATAAGTTACAGAGAACTTTTGCACTTAGGGCTGTCACGGTGGAAATATGTTAGGACTCAACAACGCGGTAGTCGGTATTATCGCATCTTTCATTAATGAAGTAATTTGGTGCCATATAGCAGAGTAAGACTGTGTCTGAGCAAGCTAGCTGCTGGGTGCTATTCAACAACATTGCCAAGCAAACTACTTGTAGTTTGGCCGTATCTTTTTCACATGTAGCCATTTCATTACCTTCAGGGCATGTCTATCAAGTCAATTTACATATGCAGCAACACACACGCCGCGCGCGCGCCGCCGAATGGCTGTCCGCAATTAACCACTGCGCTGTAGTAACGTTATAACTTGAACTTCCACAGAAAGCAACATGAAAAACAGCTGCAGGCATCCGACACACTACGCTCCTTAGTGAGTTTCAAATGAGGCTTACTGTCCACAGTTTCTCTGGACTGTCCTTCAGGATCACAATGTTAGTCCAACATCGCCGAGCCTGCTAGCCACATTAGCCGCGCAATATGCTAACGCCAAGTTAGCTAACCTTTAAAATGAACAGTAAAACACAACACAACTTCAGAGTTTGAAGTCGGTCACGTACAGCCCCATGGCGATCCATCCCTGAACCGTTACGGAGCTTGTTACAGTTGGGGAACTTTTGAAGCACTCATTTATTTAACACGCACTGAAGTGTACAGTATGAACATTGCGGTGACTGCCATCCTCCGCGGTAGGCTTGACCAATAGCGCGGTATTTCAATTTTGCGGTTATCGCGACAGCCCTATTTACATTTAAATTAAGGCAATTTAAATAATATTTAACAAAAATCAGTAACGAAAACATGATTAATACATCTAGAATGAAATAGGATGGTAAATAAATAATACAGAAGTGCTCTGTAGTTGTAATCATGTTGATGGTGATAAAATATTAGGAGCTTTTGAGAAGAGCTTATAAATCTGAACAGAGACTACTTCAGGAGAAGTTCTTACATAATGGTGCTGGAGAGATCCAATTTCTGGTCGTCCTCCTCCTCCTCTGAACTACTGCTGTCGTCTGACCTAGAAGACTTTGGCTCTGGCTGCTCCTGACCAGACAGCAGTGTGGCAGACTGGAAATAAAAACAAACACAATGACAGTCATCATCAGTTCAGACCTGAATCAGTCATATTTGAATATACAATAAAGTACAGAAATGTGTCTTCCTTGTTTGTTTGAGAAGTCTGGTGGTTCTACTCCCCCCCCCCCATACTGTCAACCGATTCCATGAAAAGGCCAAAACCAACAATGAGCTGATCCTAATCTCAAGTATCGCTTAATCACCTTCTCAGAAACGAGTGACAGAAAACACTCAAAGCGGATCAGACCGTTTGTTGCCTTTAAGAAGTCAGCCACAGATGGAGTGGATGTGCTAGGAGACAATTCAGCAGAACTGTCTGCAAACAGCGATTTTAAAATGCTTCCACACAGCCGACATGTTACCGTAATTGTTCGTTAAAATTTAAATCAATCTTTTGACTTATTAGGCCAAACACCGAAAGTGCTATTTTTGGCCGATTCATTTCGGTGGCCGAAGATTCGGTGCATCCCTACTCTGTGCCGTAGACCTTCACTTCAACCTTCTTTGGGTTCACTTTCATATATCCATTGATATTCACCCAATAAATAAGAACAAATGAACAGATTACCTTGACAAAGCATCCATAAAGTTTGGCTTTAGCCAGTGTGGCTTTCCGTGGCTTTTTATTGGAAATCATTCCATTCTCTTCATCTTCCTCCACGGTCTTCTTCAACTGAATGCCGTTCTGGATCACACAGAAAAAAAACCCACATGACTTTCTGTCAAACATAGCTGATTTCACTTATTAACAAGAGAGGAGGAACAAATCAGTGTAATCAGCTGCTGTTTCAGCCGAGTTTTTAGTTCAAACGACCTGAAAAGTTAGTTTAGGAGTATAAAGTTAAAATTAATCTTAATAGACACTTCAAAGTTGTTGCTTTGACCTCTCAAATGGCTCCTAAAAATAATCCCACATTGACCAAACAAAGTAGTTAAATACAGCTACAATCAGCGAGTGTTAAGTTTTCACAGTCATGAATCAGCTGGTAACCTTTGCAAATGTTTGACTAATAAATGAGCTGAATCTCATAAGTGATTACTTCTTTATTCTAAAATATGTCATCCCATTACCACAAAAAAATCAAATGTACACAACATTTTAAAATACAGCAAGACTGCATCACTCACTGCCTTTAGATAAACATGTCGAGTCCCCTGATCATGTTATGTTGAGTACAGGTGCTTGTACATTCAGCTATGTGAAGGTCGGACTTACCTGATCAGATTCCACCTGCAGACTGGAAGAGGCCTTATTGAAGACATGATCCCACCAGTGGAAGGTGAACTGCTCCCCTTCCTTGTGACCGACCTGGTGGAGAAGAGCAACATGTGAGTCAACCAACAACAGCTTTCTCCAGAAGACAAACAGTTCAGAACAAAACAGTGATAGATGTGGTACCAAAACAGTTACAGCTGTGCATTATTAATCAATTCAAATGAAAGCAAATGCTGCATAAAACCAAATGTCACGCACCCCTCCTTTGTCACATTTCACTTTGACCTTGATAGCTTCTGATATGCCGTTCTCAGCTCGCCCCAGTCCTTTACCTGAGGACAGAGTGGACTGAGTATGAAATCTGAGCTGAAATATTCATTGTTGAATTGTTGCACAAATGAGATCAGAGTATCTTACCGTGTTCCCAGCCATGACGCAGGAGCTGCTGCTCTGCAAACTTCAAGCCACGACTTTTCTCTTGCACAACTTCTGCCATCTGTATAAAAGACAGTTTGCAGGATATCAGGCAGGACCACTCACTGACTACCGAACACTAACACAAATGAACTGATTGTATTATTTCTAGTGCATACAAGCATTTGTATAGGAAATCATATTTTACTAACAACAGTATGGCATCTGACGTGATGTGTTTCGACAATGGTTTCCAACCTGGGGTTTGGGACCCCACCAAAACTATGTATGTAAATTTATTTTCTCAGACCTAACGCTTTATTGTTTTTCCATGTGAATTACTGAATAGTTTCACCTCCTCATGCCGTTCCAATACATCAATATGAGAAGGACAATTTAGGTTTTGGCTAACCGGACACAGCTTAAACTTTATACTCGAACGCATCATGAAGCATCACCTGTGATTTCAGGGGTCCCAAGCCAAAGAGATCGGGAGCCACTGCTAAAACACTTATGGTACAATTAAAATGTTTAACGTGCTGCTTAGTTTAAACAGACAGTGATTATGTCACAATATGTTATTGGTTCAAACGAAAAAAACAAACTATCAAAACGTACACGGACCTTTGTAACGTTAGTTTTCTGAAGTTGACAGGACTGAGTTGATGCTAACAGCTAAAATAAAAGCACCTCACATCTATTTGGCTAACAACATTTCGTCGGTTGACGATTTACACACGACGCTTATCCATTAGAAGTAAAAAAAATAAAAAATAAAAACAAAACTTTACCTCTTGTTTCACTAAAACCTCCAGACGGGATAAAAACACATTTAAATGCGGCAAGTGTCACTGGCACTAGCCATGCGGTCTCAGCAGAAGGCTGACATGAGACCGGAAATACGGCTTCTTCTTCTTCTTCTTCTGTTCCCTCCGGCAGAGTAGTCACTGTTAGTGCATTGCTGCCTCCCACTGGTGAGAGAGACAATACATAAAGGCTCCTCCTGGCCTATATTTTCCAATACAGGGATTCAATTAGGAATTGAATTAGTTCCAATGCTCTCTTTTCTTGATTAGGTCCTTCACCCATTAGAGTTTTAAAAGACATTTGTTCAGCTCCCAGGTCGTTTAGACCCATGAATAATCTCCTTTCCTCAGCATCTCTCGGACAGTGCGTGATATGTTTAACCGACTCCTCTACTCCACATTCTTGACACTTGCCGTCCCTGTGATTCCCCACCAGAAATAGTTCACTTGCCAGCCTGCAATGACCCAATCTTAATCTGGCCAATTTAATTTGATCCATCCGAGGCAAGTTCATTATATTCCCAATGTTAACTGATGGTTTGATGTCATGTAACTTCCTCCCTCTGGTGTCTTTACTCCACTCGTGCTGCCATTTTTGGGTCAGTCTTTCTTTGATGATGCTACGGCACTCCAGTCTGTCAAATGCCACCTCCACATTTTCCCTACCTAAACTTTCCCTAGCAGCCTCATCAGCAGCCTCATTACCCTCAACCCCACATGTGCCGGAATCCACAGGAAATCCACACTTCACCCCCGCCTCTCTAGCCTATAGACCACTGTTAAAATTTCCCTGACTAAGTCTAAGCTAGCCCCATCTCTTTCTCCCTCTATTGCCATCAAGCCAGACAGTGAATCAGAGCAAATAATGGCTTTCTCCTCCCCACCTTCTTCCAACCAGTGCAGAGCCCATAGTATTGCTACTAGTTCAGCTGTAAAGATTGAAAGGCCATCAGGCAGCCTACAACACTGTCTTAAATGAATATGGGGAACATATAGACCAAAGCCTACTTTCCTACTCTCAGGGTCTCTAGATCCATCTGTATACATTTCTAATAACTATTTCATTAATTCCAAAGACGCTCTTGTACATACTGTGTAACATTTCCTATTCTCCCTTCCTTTATTAAATAATTAATAGTTATGTCTACATCAGCCTCAGGCAATAACCAATGAGGGCTAGATGGCCAGTAGACAGAAGGCGCTGTTTTCCTTTCATTAGGTTTCTGCATATGTCTTAACAGAATGTAATATCTATTAAGCCTGCTCTCTTTCTAAATTCCAAACACTCTGCTGAGACTGTACTAAGAGCTGATCCAAAACTTTTTTTTTTTTAAAACAATTTAATGCCAATTTTGCACAAACCTCCCCTGCTTCCACATACAGCGACAGAATTGGCGTTGTCTGGAATGCCCCAGTGCATATCCTCAAAGCCCTAGCTCACACCACATCTAATTTATTAAGGGTGGATCTTGCTGCCGATCCATATGCAAGACACCCATAATCAAAAACTGATCTTATCATAGCTTTATAAATCATCAGCATAAGCTTCCTGTCTGCACCCCAAGAACACCCAGAACACCTCATAATATTGATAACACTTATTTACCATTCTACTTACATGTTCTTTATACATTAACTTTTCATCCATCCAGACACCAAGAAACTTGAAGATCCTGACTCTCTCAAGAGGTTCCCAATACAACTTAAGGCTTATATAAACTTATGTTCCTCTTCCTGCCAAAAACTATAGACTTTTGTTTTTGTCAATAATAACCTAAAGCCCCACTTTTCACTTCAAGCCTGCACCTTATCCAAAGCCCACTGCATCTGTTTAAATAAATACCCAGTATTACGGCCTCTTTTCCGCATTGCTCCATCATCTGCGAACAAAGATTGCTGAAATCCACTTCCTACCTCATCGAACATATATTGAACAGGACTGGACTGATGACACTACCCTGTGGAGTCCCATTATCTACAATCACAGTCAGAAAAGCTCCCTCCCACTCTTACCTGAATACTCTGTAGCCTTAGAAAGTCCTTCATCCAGTTAATCATTCTACCCCGAATCCCTGCATCATACAGCTTAATGACTACTCCTTCTTTCCACAGCATATCATAAGACTTCTCTATATCAAGAAACACACCTACCACCACCTCTTTATTTACAAGGGCTTTCTTGATATCATCGTCCAACACTAGTAGGACGAGTAGTTCCACGACCAAGTCTAAAGTCATTCTGATATGTGGAGAAAAAAACTTTCTTTTCTAATCTATATACCAACCTGTCAGTAACCATCCTTTCCATAATCTTACAAATGACAGCTGTGAGTGCAATTGGCCTATATGATCCAGGGCTTTCAGCTTCCTTACCGGGTTTTAAAATTGGCACAATAACGGCATGTTTCCCTTCAGCTGGAATTGATCCTTCCTCCCACATTGTATTTATCAATGCCAGCACCTCCTCCAATGCAAACTCATCCATATGCTGAAAGATATCATATCCCAAGCCATCTCTCCCAAGAGTAGCGTGTCGCCCTCGTCTTATTACCCTCTTTAGTTTATGCGTTCACGTTATTCCTGTCAAGTGCCCTTCCAGCTCAAGTATTAGCTCCCTCCTAATCAAACCTTCTCTACCAACATTCCTACCAGTATGCACTTGCTGGAAACTCCTAACCAACGGATCAGCCTTGTCCTTATTACTTACCACTTCACTACTCCCTTCTACCAAAACAGGAATAGAGAAACCTCTATGAATTCCAGCCATCTGATGAATCATATTCCAAACCTGTTTAACAGTAGTCTCAGAACCTAAAGTACCACAGAACTTCTGCCAACTCTTTCTCTTCACACATTTTATATCCTTTCTAACGTCAGCTCGCCGTTTCTTATATTCAATAACAAGACTCTCAACAGGACATTTGCGAAGCTGCCTATAAGCTCTATTTCGAACCCTCACAGCCTCATCACAAGCCCGGTTCCACCACGGCACTACTTTGCTCTCTTCAACTAAATTATCTATTTCTAGCCGTAGACAAGGATTATAGAAGTTAATCAATGAAAACCTACCTGCTGAGCACCATACCTCAATTGCTACACACTCAAGTCCTGAGGTTACATTGACTTGCCTATACTGAACACCTTTTTTAACAAAAATTGCACACCCTCCTCCAGATGTATTTCTGTCCTTACGTAAACAAATGTAACCTGGTATCACAAAATCTAAAGTTGGTTTAAGCCATGTCTCCTATATGCATATTAGCTGTGCTTTTTATTTGAAACCATGCACAAATTTCTTAAAATTCCTGTCTATTAGCTACCAGACTTCTGGCATTCCACTGCAGGATACAAAACTAACTCATCATCATCATCTTCCATTTGGTTTCCATTATTCTTTCCCCTTCTGTCTGTTGAGAACACCTATCTATGGAGGGTAGCTGGCTCAATCCCTACAACCCCAAGACTTCTCTCAGCAGGCCTTCACCACACTTCACACTACAATCTGATTTGTTCTTAGTCTGCTTCATGTCACACATTACTTCCACAATGAAAGCCAGGAATTCCATCTTACTCACCACTGCTGAATATTCTGTTACACAGGCTGGCGGACGGCATTCCCCTTCTCTCCTCCTTATCTCCCTCACCTCCCCACTTGTTGCAACCTTTTTAACAGCCTCAGCATTAGACACCCCTTTGTTGAGCTCCCTATATTGCTGCACCCTCATAGCCTGCTTATATTGCTCACATTCACGATTTCCAGCAATGTGCCCTCCACTGCATGAACCACACTTTACCACCTTCTCCGTACACTCAGAAATCTTGTGTTCACCTCCACATTTCCCACATCTTCTACTTCCTCTACAAGCAGCTGCAATATGTCCATACCTCTGCCATTTAAAGCACCTCAAAGGTGGCCTTCTGTGTGGATGCACTTTAAATGACAAGCATCTTAGGAACGCTCATTCTGGGAGGGTTCTTTTAAATACTGCATTAAAATCCTGTTTACTTTATATACTATTCCCCTCTTGTTATAATACGGACCTAAAGTTGGACTATATTTTCATATAAGCTATTAATGTTAAGTCCAGTGGTAGTATAGGCTACTTAGGCCCAGTGTAAAAATGAGGAAAATGGAGAAAGTAAAAAAAAAAAAAGAAAATTATCTATAGTATGTTTTACTATAACATTACAAGAAGCTGGTTGAGGTGGAGCTTACCATAATATTACTATTTGGTAGTTCAACCCAGAAACATTTCTGTAATTATGTAGAGGTGTAAAAAAAAAAAAAAAAGTACAATATTCCCTGTGAAATGTAGTGGAGTAGAGGGGAAAAGTAGCTTTTTATTGCTGTACTATTCCATCAAATGGAAATATTCTATAGGTCCCCAAATTCACCCTGACATATCTTAAGTCTTTGAAAATGTTTGGATCTCCACTAGAATTTAAAATAAAATTACGCAGGATTGAACATGGTTTGGATGCTCAGCATGCATTTTTAATGGATAGTAAAACACTCAGATGGCAGTAGATGGCAGTATTTCACACCAGAAAAAAATTAATATATTATGAATATTCAAGTGATTATCTCAAAAGCATCCCAGGTGCAAACATCTAATGCTATTTATTAAAAGCATTTATTTATCCCTAAAATACGTTAAATGAGCCATTATGCAAAACAATTGTGTTAATAAGGGGATGTTTACTGGTTTAGACACAGAAGCTCATCTGATCCTGGCAATTCAACCCGCAACAGCCAACAGTTCATTCATTTCAGCCACAAATTGCCAGACTCTTGATTGCAAATGCTAATGTCATGTTTCTAGGAAGAACTCAAGGTGAATGTTAGGAATGATGTTTGTTTGGGTGTAATAGAAAGTTTCATCTTGGACTGTTCACTGAATACCTTTTCTGACGTTATCAGGACAACTAAAAGCGAATTTAAAATGATAGCACCCCCTCTCTGTCTCCAGAGCATGGGACTCCTACTTAGCCCCTATGCAGCCTGCAGGAAACTATTTTATTTCCCACTGCTCTTGGTTTCCGTGCAGTGAGGATGTTTGCTGCACCATCCATGAGTTATTTATCTGTGTCAGCACTCAGCAGGGGGGTGGGATACCCATTCTGAACAGGCTGGTCATCACGGCTGGCTGTTCGGGAGGAAGCTCTCCAACTGCTGGCTGCAAAGGCTGACTGTCAGTTATCTCAGAGGAGGTTATTATTACACAGATGACAATAAAGAATTTTTGTCAGAGGAAGAGTGTAAGGCAGAAAGAGAAAGAAACAACATGACAATGGCCCCATGCATAAATCCAGCTCCATAAAGAAATGTATTTCTAAATAAGTGTGGAAGAACTGGACTGGTCTGCAAAGAGCCCCCACCCCTACCTCATCCAACATCTTCGGATTTGAACTGGAAGGACTACAAGCCAGGCCTTCTCACCCAACACCAGCGCTGGATCTCACTAATGCTCTTGTGGTTGAATCGGAGCAAATCCCTACAGCCAGGGTCCAAAATCTTGTGGAAACATTGTAACCAGAAGAGCGACGGCTAGTATAGAAGCAGATTAATGCTAATGGTTATTGGTAATGAGATGTTCACAAATAAGTTTAAAGTGTCCACATACTTTAACATATAGTTTAATATAAACCTTGTAATGCGTTATTAGTTTCCTCTTAAAATCAATAATACCCCCCCCCCCAAAAAAATAACAATACATAATAACATACAGATGTTGGTAAATATTTCAGACTACCTATTTATCTCCATAGAGGTGAAATGAGACGTATTTTTCCACCTGCAAGACTTTGACAAAAGTTCCTCTGTTTTCCATCAGATTTTATCCCACTGGACCACTTATCCCCAACAATTCCAAAACAGATCAAGGTCTGCAGGCCTGCTGTAGACAGAAACAACCTCCCCCCCCCCCACACACACACACACACACCTCCCATGACCTCCCCAAATCTACTATTTTCCCCATCCCTTTTTTTCTCTTTTCCTTCTTCCTCCTCCACCAGTCCCCTCGCTGTCACAGTTTTTCCAGTTTCTTTGGCTTCAGGACCCTCCCCCGTTAGATGCGACTGGTCTCTTTCTCTTTCTTTGCACTGTTTATACTGCTTGAAGATTAGAAGTGTGTGAACCCCTATTTTCTTCTGAATTTCGTCCTTGGGAAGTTGGTTTCTAACTGCAATACTAGAGCGACACATAATCTGGGAGTTCTTGGCCGGCAAGGTGAGTAAAATGCTGTAAATAAATAAAAAAAAAAAAACCCGCGACTGTCACGGAGGCATTGATGGTTTATTTGAAAGCCGACGATTTTATGACAATTACGATGACACCTTAGTGGTTATCGACTGGACAGACCCAGTTTACTGTGTATACTGTATGGGAATGTGTTGTTATGGAAAATAGTGCAGCGTGTGTTAACGCATTCCCAAAAATGGTGATGCAACTTAGACCATTTCGAGTGCAGTTATTTATACTTACACGAATGTTTCGTTTGCTGTGGACGCAATGTGCTAAAATGCCTACAATTTAGCACATTTCTTCTAATATTAAAATCCATTTAAAATGCAGACACTATAGGAAAACTTTAGTTGTTTTGTATGAGTAATTTTTTAAAGCATGATTTCCTTGCACATAACTGGGAACAATAATGGAAGACGTCCTTTACTTAAGTAACAGTAGCAGGCTTCTACAATTAATCAGAGTCTTACATTGAAAATTTTCCTATGGAGCAGTGGTGGAAAGTAGACTATTAAAAGTACATTAATTCAAGTATTTTAAATACAACATAACTTAATTATTTAAATCTTATCCTTCTTTATACTTCTAATGCCCTACAGTTCAGAAGTAAGTATCATACTTTGACATATGAGGAGCTCATCAAATGCGATAACAATATAGAAAATAGTTCAAATGAGCTCCATCTAGACCAACTACAACAGTAAAATGCTAATGAAATGTATAACAGTAACTGTATAACACTCACATTTTTCTTCCAGTATATTTTAACAATACCTACATACTTTTCCTTAAGTGACATGTTCATTGATACTTTACTTGTAATGGAGTGTTTTTGTATTGCTGTCTGGCTACCTTTACTGAGTACCTTCTCCACCACTGATTAAGTAAAAGTACAGTATTATCATCAAAATATACTTCAAGTAACAGTAAAAGTGTATTTATTATGCAGAATGACCCATATGAAACAGTATTATATAGTAATATAGTATTATATTATAATATTGTTTTATTATTACTGGTTTACCTGCTGTTTGCAAACATAAACTACTTTACAAACTGTTGGGTGACAATTTGTCATAACACAGAAGACAATCATATATTTTGTCTGTAAAATCTTAGTTTGCAAGGGAGACAGTAACTATAGCTGTCAAAAAATGTGGGGTAGAAGTATGAAGTGTAGCATACAATGGAAAGTACCAGTACCTCATAATTTGTTACAGCACTTGATTAAATGTACTTAGTGAAAGTGTGTAAATAACATTTCATTACCATTATACAGATTTCTCAACAGTTTTGTGTTTTGCTGCTATGTTGATCATAAATGCTCTGTGTGAATGGACCTCCAGTTGCCACGCTCTGACAATAAAAGCATCTGTCTGTTCATCAACAAGTGCACAGACTATTATAAGTAGGTATACAAACACATAACACCCGGCACTTATCAGTGAGTGAATTGAACCACTTGTTCAAGTGAGTTCCTGGCATTGTGGAACCACTTTATGCACTTGCTATATTTTTCCTGCCTGACTGCTTTTTATTTTGGCATCTCTGGCTTTGCTTGAAAACTTCTCCAGCTACTATCAAGCGAGTATGACTCAGAAAAGCTGTGCTCCTCTGGCATGTCTCCGCTATCGATTCATTGCAGAGGAAGTTGCTGGGAGTATGTCTGCTGTTTCCTCAGTGCTCACCTCCTCCTCCTCCTCCTCTGCCTCTGTTGTGTTTGATTTTCATTAAGTTCATCTTTTGGTCTGTGTTCGGGTCACAGAGGAGCTGTGACTCAAGCCAATGAAACGTGGCAGCAAAGTGACTGCAGTCCATACAACTGTGCAACATCCTGAGTTTGATGGTGTGACTCAACTTTCATGTCCTGTTAGTGGAGTTAATCAGGTGAAGCAGGTGGAGATAGTGTTTTTTTTTATATGAGAGGCTCCAGTGGGTTGTTGATGCTTGTTTTGTGCGCAAGAGGACTGTGTGTGATGCTGTGAATAAGACTGATATATAAGGGTCCACTGAAGGAAATATGATGAACTAAAACTGCTTTCATACACTGACTGTGTGCGCATTATTTTCTTGAGCCGGCGCAGCTTCTGGGAAGCAGTAAAAGATCTGCAGAGTTTTGGTAAAAAGACAAATTGAATAGAAGCACCACATTTAAATAAAACTACTGCACTTCACCAGGTTGTTCAGAGTCACTTGTTGACAAATTGACTGACACTTTTACAGTCTTGAGCCTCTGTAAGTTTAAAGCTATAAAATGATAAATTGTTGTACAGTGAAGCGTACTGTCTTGGACACAAACTCCTCATTTCTTTCCCCCGGTGGAGCTGTAAAATCACCCTATAAATTCAGCATTTTTGCACTTTGCACTTAATGTCTGTGACTTGTGAATGAAGGCTTTTTGATTAAAGAGACCCTGGCACCATTTGAGGCATAAAAACATCTGTGAGGAAGGCAAGATATGATTCATTATCAGAGTAAATCTCAGCCACCTGGTTTGGACTCCTGACCTCACATCTGCTCTGGCAACCAAAAATCGCCAGGAAATCTCTCTGACTGCAGACTGAACTTTCTTTTTTCCTTCTCCAAGTATTCCTAAAGCACTGTGCCATTTATATGTGCCATTATTTATATATTGGTTTCATGAGTTGAATTCTACATGCGAAAGATAACACAACTGAAATTATCCTTGTTTTTCTTCAGTGTCTTGTTCAAATGAGATCATCACATTAGTGGAAAATAGCATCTCCCCCTTGAAACGTGTCTGCCCTCCTCCAGACTGTTACAGCTATCAGTGGTATAATGGTGACCCATTTTTTTTTGTCTGGTGAAGAAACAAATCCGTCTGACAGCTGGAGATCTGGCTGACTTACCATATGTTTGTCCAGCAGAGGACTCAGGCGCAGGCGAGCTATTGGATATGTTTTGGTTGGAGATGACACTGAACAGAGACACAAAGAGATGAGGTAGAAGTAGAAAAAGTAGAACTGAAGCTAGAGGCCACAGTTTAATTTGATCCCCCTGTCCCGGACGTTTTATAAATTTACACCACGCAGAGTCACCAGAGTGTCTGCATGTTGTCTTTTGAAGGCCACAATTCTTCTTGACAAGTTTATACCCACTGGCCACACACCATTTGTGTGTTCTTTAAGTGAGATCACAGCCTGAGCTCTTTGTTTGTATTATACTTTGAAGCTCGGACTGAGGCATGGTTGTATGGATTGGTCGATCCACCACTTTGGTCCAGACTGAAACATCTCAGTACATCTATTGATCTAATGGATCCTATTGACTTTGGTGATTCCTTTACTTTTCATGTAGTAAATTTATCCAGTGAAATATCTCAACATCAACATCACACCTAAGGACAAGTTTGGGTCACTAATCAACCTAGTTTGTATGTCTTTGGACGGTGGGAGGAAGCTGGAGCACCCAGAGAGAACTCCACAGAAAGGCTGGGACGACCGGGGTTTGATCCCGGGACCTTCTTGCTGTGAGGCAACAGTGATGCCCCTCATGACTTTCATGAATCCCAAATTTTTCCTCTACACCACCATGAGGTTCATATTTGAGGTTAATTTAGCAGTACGATGAGATTGAGGTAGGTGGAAACAACCGCCTGTAGTGTTTCGTACATGGTATGGTATGGGTGTTGAGGATTGGAGGTAGCTGGGAGCTGCGGAGGCAGCCACCAATTCAAAATATAGAACACTGAAGCTGTCTGAGAGCATCTTTAGTCTTGTTTGTTTTCTTTTATTCTTGGTAAACACTGTAGAGTTTCTCCATTTTACTTGTCAATCATATTGGTGGTACTGGGTGGCACGCAGGAAAAGTTACTTTTATTTGTGTGTAAAATGCTGCATAATGTCACTGGAAATTCAGTTCACTCATCTCACACTTTTTATACATCGGTGACAAAGTTGTCCTTATGAATCCATCTTGCAATGTAACAAATTACCTACTACTCCCCAAGCTGCTATTTTTGATGCCAAAAGAGTTGTGTTGAAAAAGACAAAGAGCACAGGGAATTTAAAAGAAGGTGACACGGATTGAATATTCCTACCACAGGCTTATATAAGCCTTTCAACCCCATGTGCTCTGCAGCCGTGCAAGTAATTTGGAGCAGATTCGACTGCAGCCCTCCAGCTCGGGGGTTTTGGGTAGCTCACTCTGCTCTGGCTGTGGAACATGTACAGTTTCATTGGGCTCTGGCTCAAATAACCGATCATAAAAAACAGAGGTCGGGGGGTTTGGGGGTGGAAGAGAAGGAGGAGCCTGCAGTGGCTTGATGAAGTGACCACAGACTACTTGTACTGTGGTGAGGGTCTTTCCTGAACTTGCTTATGCTGGTGGTTGGTGGGTGGTGTTTGGGGTGGAGGGTGGAGCAGCAGTGGAGACATTGTTCATTAAGATTTCACTGGTGTCTATGTCTCACTGTGGCGTATGCAGGATAACTGGAACCAAGTTAAACCTATGTAGAATTAGAGGAAATATAGCACCAAAGTCAAAGCCCAGAAGGCTTCTCGTTTTTTGTTTCCATCTCTGTGATAAAAATAGGGTTATGTTTATGTTTTTGTTTGTTTACAATAGTTCACCCAAGTGAAATCAGTTGTGCAGATAAAGCGCAGAATGTTTATTTTGTCATTTATAAGATGAAATATCATGTGTTTACCATACAAGATGTGAGTTTCGCATGTGAAAAACAAATGGCCTTTGTGTCATGCTTGGCACCACGCGGACATGAACTGTTAGAACTCTTGATGTTTTTCTGAGCTCAGACCCAGATCCACTCCACCAGCTGTGTTAAGCTATGACTCTCAGAGTCGTCCATCTTGGATTTTATGAGAGGACTTTTTTTTGTACACCATTTTCCAGGCCACTTCTGAAAGACAAACCTAGTCTCAGGAAAGGCAGGATGACAGATCATCACTATTTTTCAGCGTCCCCATTACTCAAAACAACACAAGCTCGGTTTGGAGAAAAGGATTCTTTGTTAAAATGGACATAGAAGCCCAAAAGAGGTTTGCTGTTGGAAAAAAGTGTTAGAGAGTGAGAAAGAGAAAGAGTGTTAGAGCCTGCTTAGGTCTGATGGCGTCGTTGAAGGACTTTTCCTTTTACGCGGCTGATTTTATTCCCAACTCACTTCTGTTTACATGTCAGAGGAAGAGAATGTTGAGATGCAAACCTGGATGTACATGCAAGATGTTTCCTATCGGCTTCCTATTGTTTGTCCCAGTTTTCATTCCCCTGGTGCTCTGCAAAGATGAGTGAAACACAGATGAGAGAGCATGGACCTGAGAGACTGTGGGGCCAGGGTTTGATTTGGTTGAAAACTTGTTTTGCCATGTAAAAGATAACTGAAAGAAACTCAGCTGAAGAGATGAAATTATTTGTCGGAGACAGACAACAATGAAACAGGGAGTTGTACTCAATTAAAAAGTAATGAGAAAAGCATGTTATCTTCAAAGACATCGTCAATAAAGTGCTGACAAGATACTCTGTGGTAACTTGTGCTTTTGCAATGTGTTAACAACAAAATTGCTTACTTGCTTATTAAGTGGTAAATAGTTGACACTAATTTGCAGCAGTTTTTGAAAAGCCTGGACAAGCCTCGCTGTGATAAAAAAGTATTCCTCCATGACTCACAGAAGACCTGCTGTGTTTCCCGCTGCTTCTGTTTGCCTCTGGGCATTCAGAAAAAGAAAAGTGTTAACAGTCTCCCCTCCACTTGGTTTCCTTTAGATGGAATATCATACCCAAACAAGATGACAAGTCCCTGTACCCATTTTGCGCTTTCCTACCATGGCCAGTGTTTGCCCTCCCACAGTGTTGCCCAGGATGTCCTGTGTGGTGACTTGTATCTGGCTCTTGTCTTCTCTGTGCCCCCCGTCTTCCTGTTGTGCTGGACAGATAAGCAGGTGTCATACCAAAAAGCCCCTAGAGGCTAACGTGTTGTGCAATGCAGACGACCATGCCAGGGTTTTCAATTAACTTGACCAGATTCTATAGGGCCTACTTTCATCTGTCTTCAGCCACGAGGTGGTCCAACAAAGTGAATTAACGGCACCACCTATGGGGTTTGAAACTGTTTCAGTCTACTGACGCTGCTGGGAAAAGCATGGAGAATGAGACGGAGTAAAGGAACATCTATGAGGGTTCACCTTCAGGGTAGCACACGTGGCTGCAGTTTTTAAGTGAAGAAAATAAGGTTTTAACTTCCAGATGCTTGCAGGATGAGGCCCATCTGGAGAGAGGGAGGGAGAAGGAGCTTTTGGGGCTATGTGTTAAAAAAAAGCTCTAAAATGATCACTTTAATAAGTTGCAGGTTTCCACCTTGTCCTCCAGAAAGGCAGCACACCATGTGCCAGAGGTAGGCCTGTAAATCAATGGGGTTTAACTTTTAGGAATTTACTGGCCCAGGCTGGACTTCCTGGAAATAGAGATAGAGAAGGAAAGCCAATAGAGATAATAACTGATAACTGTTCTCTACCTGTCTTGCTGGTACTCTGCAGCTGCTGTGGTTGCTTGTGTTAATGTTATGCCAAGCTTTTCCTGGTTATCTAGGTACCTAAGTTACAACAGACACTTGACATGGCATTTATTGAGACGCACATCTGTCTCCCAGTGTGTAGCTCCCACTGTCCTCGGAAAATGGCTGTAGCACCCTGCAGGCAGGAACACTTGAAAATCACCCAGATGTCACATCGTTTTTTCCTTGGAGAAGAAATGGTTCTATAGGTTCATCCTGGAAACAAATGACAGAAAAGCATCATCAACAACAACAGAAAAAGATGGCCACACCAGCTGAAATGGTTCCCAGCTCGCTGTAGCGTAGCAGCTGCTAAGAGAAAAAAAAAGCTGCCATCCTGTCACATAAGAAGTGCTGTCTTAATCGAAACCAGATGAAGCATGGTTAAAGTCTGTTACTGTAAATTGCTCTCTCTTTCATACAGGCGTGACTTGAAGACTCACATTAAAGCTGTTGCATGGGAATGTTATCCGCAGTATGAAATATGTCGCTTTTAAAACTTGGGTCTCAGTAAAGGATGATGCTTCCCTTGCGATTATTCAGACACCGCAGACAGACAGAAATGATCAGTACAATGTTGTCAGTCGCCATAGACCCCCCAAGAAACCCATATTTTACCCAACATTTATCAACAAAAAACAGAATTGCTACAACTGTTTTTATACAGAAGGTCTCAGTCATTTCAGAAAAGAAACAATTCTTAATAAGTGTGGCATAAATTATTTCAAATAATTGGGTTTTTCAGACGCTGAAGCTTATTCAGCTTCTGTGCTGGTGGTAGGTTTTGCCAAAGCAGATGGGATTTGATTTCACACCTCTCCAGCAGGGTTTGGACAGCAGCTCCCCTACCATGAGGGTCAATACCACAAGAGTAAGCAATTCGCACAGTTTTTAGCCAAAGGAAGGGTTATAATGGAAAGAAAAGAAAGCAGTGTGCCTGTGTGTTAGTGTGTGTGTGTGTGTGTGTGTGTGTGTGTGTGTGTGTGTGTGTGTGTGTGTGTGTGTGTGTGTGTGTGTTGAGGTACATGGAACAGGCAAGTTCTGTGAGTGCACATCTGTGTTTATGTCGATGTTCGATACAGAGTTTTGTGATGACTTGGCAGTTTTGGCTGCCTCCAGTGGTACAGTGTTTCCCCTTTAGTGGCTGCAGTCTGATCGCCTGTTTCCCTTCGTATGACACTACAGGTCAAACAAGCGATTGGAGAACTGCACACCAGTGATCAACCAACCTTTGAGGGACGGACTGTAAAGTTTGGAAAAGCTGTGAAATAGATTCAGACATTTCTTGCATATGTCACCACACTTTAAGAACATCCAGATGTTCTCAATGCATAATGACATCCTACAGTCATAATATGTAGAGGTATTTGCGCCAACAGTGGAGATATGTAACAGAGAAGCTACTGTATATCAGGCTTTGACCACACAGGCAACACTTGTTAGAAACAAACAGAATATCGCCAGACTTATTCTTTAGCTACTATATTTTCAAATTTTGCTGATAGAAATATCAGCCAACGAGAATTAAGTTTCCCCCTGACTATGCCACAAATGTTCAGTGCAAGTTGAAACCGTGTCAACTTCAAAACCAGGTCCAATTAGAGTTCCTGACTGTTTCAAGATCAATTTGAGACCAGAAACAGAACTGCTCAAGTTGATTTCACCTATTATGATTCTAGAAAACAATAATAAAAGAAGACAGAGGATAAACCACAGTTAAACAGGGATGTTGATCTGGCTGCATATAACCTCTATACAGGCACAACTGTATTGCATACAGAGGTTTCTACATGTGAGATGTCATATTATTTGCATGGTCTTGGAATTTGGCACCAAACATTCAAGACTGCGTCCAGTATTGACCAAGATCAACACACGACTAGGACAAAATAAGTATTAGAGAAAGGACCGAACCAAAACAGCATACACATGGTCTTTCACTCAGTTCACTAGCCGCTTTCTTAATATAATTACTCGCTTTTTTCTCTTTAACCAAGAGTTATTCTGCGCAGAGACAACACTAGCATCAACAGTTTGTGATTGTTGTAAGAGTTCAGTGGAGGTTGTTTCTGTTTTCTTAAGCTCCTCTGAAGATTTCAAAGGCTCTTGACTCTGTGGCCTGTTCTGTTTTGTACTAATAAATATGGATGAATAAGTGCTGGTCTTTGCATAGTTTTGTCCAGGGAAGATCAGCTAAAGACACAGTGACTAAAGGTCCTTTTTTAAAGCAGCGTTTCCCACAACTGACTGACCCTGAAAGGGGAGGACAGTAATAATTTGTTTTTTAAGCGATATTAAGCATAGAGAAAGGCATTATGATTAAAGAAATTAGCTTGTCATGGTGGGAAAACGAGCAAGAGGATGATGCTCTCATGTGTAAAAAGAATTAGGACCACATCAGAGAGGGTAATTAAATGGTACTGACATGTTTGAGGGCAGACTACAGCCTCAGGATACTTTCAAAGGCATTTTTCTCCGTATTATTCACGCAGATGGTTGCAAAAAAACACATGCTTTTAAATAAATAATTTCACCTTGGGCTCAAGGACATGATTTTATTTGTTTTATAATGTTCTACACATGATAAAAGTCCATCCATCCATCGTCAACCGCTTATCCTGCGTACAGGGTCACAGGGGGGCTGGAGCCAATCCCTGCTGACTTTGACCCTGGACAGGTCGCCAGTCCATCGCAGGGCCACACATAGACAAACAACCACTCACACCTAAGGAAAATTTTGGAGACACCAATTAACCTAGCCAGCATGTCTTTGGATGGTGAGAGGAAGCCGGAGCACCTGGAGAGAACCCACGCAGACACGGGGTGAACATGCAAACTCCACACAGAAAGGCCGGGGCAACCGGGGTATGAACCCACGACCTTCTTGCTGTGAGGCAACAGTGCCACTAACCACTGCACCACCACGCCACCCACATGAAAAAAAATATGAATTATTCATTGATTGTGAAAATGATTGCCCTAAATGGGAGGGAGCTTTTCTCACTCGCCATATAATATAAAAAGTAGTCAGAGAAATCATAGAAAGCTTCCTGATTGGCAGTGTCGAATTAGACAGTAAAGCACAGGAAGAGTTGAGGAGGAAGCGTGCGTCTGAATCAACAACTCAACTGTGATTCAAGCTAAAACAATGGCACAAAGGACATTCCAACAGACCAATCAC
This sequence comes from Micropterus salmoides, assembly GCF_014851395.1. Lineage (NCBI taxonomy): Eukaryota > Metazoa > Chordata > Actinopteri > Centrarchiformes > Centrarchidae > Micropterus > Micropterus salmoides. Next base: position 8,587,094 of record NW_024040152.1, on the reverse strand, counting down.
TTGCCACAGTCATTAGAAATATCCTGCTTATAGAATCATTAGGGCAGACATTTTTTTCAAATAGTATGATTCAGTGAAGTTTTAAATTCTTGCGCTATTATGTTGTCAATGTGTTTTTCTTTGGTCCACCTCTTTGGCCCAGATTAAAATAGCTCAACAACTAACGGATGGATCGGCATGAAATTTGATACAGACGTTGATGGTGCTTTGGGGATGAGTTGTAATGAGTCTGATGATCCCCTGACTTTTCATTCAGTGCCACCAGCAGGTCGCATTTTCTCATATTCTCAACATCTGGAAGGTAGATTGGCTCAAACCTTTCTCCAAGGATTTATGGTCCCCAGACAATGTATCCGTCTGACTTTGCTGATCCCTAGACTTCTCCTCCTGCTCCACCATGACATTTGCGGAATTGAGTGAAAAATGTGGGTTGCCATGCTGTATTATAATAACTTTGGTGATTAATATTGCCACTAACTAAAATTCCCAATTCATTGGTTTATGACCAAGTACCTACAAAAAAAATATAAATATTTTTAAGTACTCAGGTGTTTATTTTATGGCACTACAATCTGTCTATGACAAGTGCAAATGTATTTTTATAACGCTGTCATTAAGTGCAAAAGGAGGAATCTGCTATACGTGAGATGACATGAAACATGGTATGACCAGCAAATAGGAGGGCAAATGACAGAAAATGTTAAATTCATGTTATTATATGTCTGAATCTCAAAACTGAAATATACAAATTTGAATCCTGTCACTATGTGATAAAGCCAATGGTTCATGTGATTAATTGCTCGAACATAAAACGGAACTATTTTCTGGTGAGTCTACATGCTATGAATTATAAAATGCTACACGTCTTTCTTACAAGCTGCTGCCTTCTAATGTTGTGGACTGAGAGGTTTTTCGCCTATGAGAGTTTACAATGAAAAGCTATGTTTTTTGGTCACGGTTTGTGGAAAGGCTGTGTTTTTTATAAGGACTCAATGTGTCTCTGCACCAGTATGATCAACAGAGCATTACAGCACATATAATTACAGCTCTGTATGGTCATGTCCATCTGAAACCTCAGCGAGAGCCTCCATTTTGGGTTTTCCACCATTTCACTCACTAAAGTTTGTATAAAACACTTGTTTAAAGAGACCAGACATGATTTCAATCCAAGGTGTTTAAGTCTGTGCTTTTGTTTATTCTGCTCCATAGAGGTGAGTTTATCACAGTGTCTTAGTGTTTAAGTTTGTTTTTGTGGACCCCTCTGCTTTCTCTGACCTCGAAGCCACAGTCATCCTGCCTGTGGTTTTGGTCTGGAGTGTGGAGGACCAGGCGGCAGTTTGCACTGTGGGTCTGTGTGCGAGAGCGCACGAGCCTCAAATGTGTCAGAGTAATACAACAGGGAGAGCAAAGGCTTCCAACTGGCAAGAAGCCCGGCTCAACAAGAGAATTTTAGAGTACGCCACATCAGATCCCACACATCTGCAAAAAGTAAATATTTCGTGAAAGAAGAAAACAAGCATTATTTATTTGTTTTCATCAATGTCCCCAAAGACTGCAACTATAACATTTGTTTTAATTTTATTCCCTGTACAGTTATACTGTTGCAGCATAATAAATATTTGGTCATAGGGATAGATGCATAACATTGTTCTTGTGTGAGTTGATTGGTATGGTAATTCGCAACAGCACAGAATAAGTTTGTGTGCCTTATAGGGAGGTTATACAGTGGGCTTGTTGAGGAAAAACCCCTCAGTGAATACTTAGCTAGAAGATATCTGTTCTTTAAAACTCAGTTTTTGCCTTGAACTTTGTTTCTAGCCATTACAAGCATTTACAACTGCTGGTGCAGGACAGTGCTAACTATATCTGATCACAAGACATTTTCATGACAAATGCAGAGTAAAACCCAAGACCACTAATTTGACTTTGCACCTGTGGTCTGTCATGGATCAGTATGCATTCGTTCCTTGGGTAGGGGGCATCATTAATGGGTGTAGACCTGAACTTTAGGCAACTGGATGAAGCCTCAATTAAATGACAGATGATAGAAAAAGATACAAATAGTGGAAAAGTAGACAAATCTTGCATCTGTTTGGGAAACATTGTCAAACTTCACCAGAATTATCGACCAAAAAGTTTGGGTCAGGAAGATGCTGTTCTCCCAAGCAAAATGACAGAAATAGTTGTTTCAGCAACTGTCCCAAAGCGACATCTGTTTACATTCAAGTGACAAAGCCCAAATTAGGACTCTTGTTTGTCTGGAGCAAAGTAGGAGTTCAGGTGACAGTAAACACTGACAAAGTACATGAGGACTTTGAGAAAGAAATTAATCACACACACCGACGGCACAGCCTTCAAGATAAATGTAGGGTTCAGTATTTTGCTAAGGACACTTTGACATGCAGGATGGAGGAGCCAGGGATCGAACCACAGATCTTCAGATTAGTGACCCTCTCTACCGAACGGAACTTCAGGCCTGTCAGGTCTTATACTGGATCTTATACTGGATTTGTGAAGTTAACAGTATTCAAGTATTTTGCAACAGAATACTGTTGTATGAGTTTTGTTGCAGTACCTCCTAGTTGCAGATACGGTCAATATAAAATCAGCCTGGCCTTGGCTCTATGTTGAACTCGATGTCCTCAAGTGGTCCAAAACAACAACGTCACCATGGTGACCTAATCACTCCAGCCATTGTTATCCACACTCTGTTCTCCATCACCGTGGGGACAGAGCTCCAGTACCTTCTGATCTCACTCATAAAGACACTCTCCAACATAAACACACACACACACACACACACACACACACACACACACACACGCTTATCTAACCATTAGCTTAGCTATTTATCACTACAGGAAAAGGTGTGGTCATTGCACATAGCATCCTCTTGGTTCCTGTCATTTTAAATGTTCTGCTTTCATGTTCACGTAGCTGAAGTTAATTTTTAAGTTGCTAAGTGAAATTTGTTGTCTCCTGCCTTGATGTCTGTTGTTTTTGATGCTTGCTGCATTTTGGGGCTTTGTCAATAAGTATACATTTTACTAATTATAGATAGATTGCATTTCTTAACATTTATTTTTATTAGCTGCTGCAAGGTGACATGAAGGGACAATGAAGTGAAGTGAAGAAAAGTAGAGTGATGTTCAAGGCAGCTAACTGACCTCAGATCTGCTGCCTGATGAAGCTGTACTACTCATAGTCATTGGTTCCCCCTGGAACCTAAACTTGAATGAATACAACAGGAGGACCAGGAAGGGGGGACACACACTGTATCCTGTTTTTCTCAGTTAAATGAAGGATCCCAGACCACAATGCTTGAGACTGCCAGAAGCTGGCCTGACATTGCCGTACAGATGACATAGAGTTGACATGAGGTGATTTCATTAGTTTTTCCATTGCAGCTCCACTAATTAACAGAGCTTTAAAACGACTTGAACCCAAGGACAGATTGGCAGGCTGCACTGGGCATCTGTCGTTGTATTTAAGAGCCTGTTGGTAAGAAGTCTTTTGTTGAGAAGGATCCAAATGACTTATTCCAATGTTATTACTGGAAACTCTAGCAAAACTGTGGGGCAAATCTGCTGACATAATTATAAGATACAGTTGCAGAGTGAGGGGTCAAATTAAGACAATTTAACTGTCTGAAAAAGAATACTGAGGGAAACAGACTTTGCAAAGTCCAAAGGTGTGCAGTGTTGCTTACAGTTCAAAGGGTCAAACATTCAATGGTTCTAACCTCACTTGCATCAATCTTATAGATAGCAAACACTGTAGAGCTCACTCAGCGAAATTCAGGCTTCCAAGATCTGTGCAAAGCCTCCCCCTTGTCTCTCCCTCGCTAGATCATCCTTTTGTCACGCAACTCCCCTGAGAACCGTCAACTGCATTTGAGCTGCCAAGAGTTTTCCACTCAAAAGCTTTTTCCAGTGTGGGGGTTCAGATTTTGTGGCAGAGTACCACCTTTTACCGTATATGATGGCTTTACTGTAAACAGAGTAAAACGTGTTGATGTAGGCACTGTGATTTTTCACAGGATAAGGTTCATAATGTGGCAAAATTGATGAACACCATGAAATGTGTGGGAGTGTTTTTCTGGAAAAACTTATGTACTCACATTACATTTTTGGGTGTGGCATGTCATTGTTTCTCAGAGTCCCCAGTGTGTTGTTAAGGGTCTCTGCCCCCCAAAACCACCCACCCAACATGAGGCATAGCAGCAACTGGGGAGTGTGTGCCAGCCTAACTGCGGTCTAGCAGCCAAACCCGTCCCGTGCACCAAGATGAGGACCCAGATGCAAAGGATTATGGGTTTTATATTCAGTTTACAGTAACTCTGGTTTAATGTGAGGGATAGGGAGGTGGGGGAGAGGGGACTGCGGTCGATGTGTCACATGGACGACTCTGGCTAATTTATTTCAGTTTCTGCCCTCTAGCAGTTTTATAGATTTGTTATTCTAAGAGCTGAGCTGTAAGTTTGCGATGCAAACCTTTGGCTCTAGTCTCCTGTTGAGGACATTTTTGATACCCTTGCTGATCACAATCAAGGGTGATCATTTAAATCTCCTTAAACTGTGATACACACCGCAGCTTTATAGGCCCACTTTTAAGTGTAATGGTGCACAGCAATGCTTTAATCATGTGCATTTTGACCATCTTGTTGCCAGGAAACATTTGAGTTCAGTTTGTCCTTTGGTCTCCCTTTCTTTGTCTGTTGCTGGAAGTTTTTACCAATTTACCATTTTGTGTGCACTGGTTTCCCAATTAATCTTTCATGTCAAGGGCCCTTAAAGGGCCTGCAGTTAGCTACAGACTCAAGTCTGATATTGAGGAGATTTTACATTGTACAGAGCTCACTTTGGGTGTGCAGAGCACTTGGGAGTAAAATCTGTTACAAAAGCAATGATTCTTAATTTCTGGTCTCTCATTGTTTTAATGGCATAATAATAAAGCTTACCACTCCTTATTCCTCCTGTTGGGAACCACTGGTCAATTAAATCACTCCCTAATGTTCAGCTATATGCTGATGGGTTAGAGAGTTTTATTTATGTATTTTGTGTGTTTATTTAGTCTTTAAAACTGTAATCATCAGGCATTACAAAAACTCAAAAATCTATTCTGATTAATGTAATTTTCCACATTTTTATTTGCACTCCTATGATGAAGTTTAGGAAATTGATAACATGTTTAAAATACAATTTTATAAAGAACACCTGCCTTCATTTAAATGGGCTTCCAAGTTTCCAAGTTCAAGTAATCCTTTTAATGTTTTTCAAAACATTTATAATTGAATGCATCTGATTTTTTGCATTATTCAACAATATCCAGTTCCAGTTTTGTTTTCTATTAAATACTCTCTCAATAAGAAACAAGATTTCTTCTCAAACTTTGCATCTATCATTGTCAAGTTAGTCTGTTTTATTTGTGACCTTATTATGAACATTTTTAAACCAGACATTAAACTGTAGTTGGATTCTGGTGCTGATATTCAAGTTATTTATTACCAGGATAGCATGAAACAAGACATAAATTATGTACAGTTTGATTAACACTTCTAAGCCATACAAGTATGCATTGCACCTGCAGGATCATGTGTCATAACTCAAGAGCAGAAAGTCTGCAAGAAAACCTACAGTATTTTCCAATGTTGACTTACTTTGGTACCCTCGTTGACTTTGATTGCCGTTTTAAAGTGCTGCACAGAATAAAGGCATTTAAAAATTTTATGTTATTGATTCTGTAGAAACATGCTGGAGTCTGCAACACCATGAGAAGCTCAGAAACAGCTTTGAAAAAAGAGAAATGAATCTAGAAAATGGAGACAGTTTCTGTGTCTGACTTTGTCATCAGAGCACTTTAACATGAAAATGAACTTGTATTTGGCAGGACTGTCTCTGTTACTCTCTCTTTTATTTTCCCCATGAGTTTCCCTTCCAGTGGGTGACTAATATGTTCTACCTTAATTAGCACTGCAACTGCAGAGAAAAGAAGAGACAGAAATCTGACGATAGATTGAAATTAAACAGGTCGATCAGTGCTATGTGCTTTCTTACAGTTTCACCAGAATAAAAAAACCAAAATGTTATTTTTCTACTGAACTGTTTTTAAACTACTCATAGAAAAAGTTGAGAAATGTACGGTATGATGTACAGTATTTTGGGTCATACCACCACAACGATTGGATGGATTTCCATGAAATCAAGTACAGTTGGGATGTGTATCTTCATCTCTGAGGCCGATGCAATATGCATGATGCATTACCATGATCCTATACATTCAAGACACGATTTAACGTCAAGACAGTGTGAGAATGCACTGTGATTCAATGTGATAGAAGGCTATTTGACTCGATGCAAAAGAATATGATGCCATGCAGTTTACTATGGTACAAAATATTTCATATCGCGATTATAGTGACCAAAATTATCATGGTTATCAGTGTTATCTTGGTATTGTAAAAATGTGCCAAAAAATATTAAAATGTACTGATACACACACTGAAACCCTTTCAACAAGTTTTATATTGAAAACTACAAATACAATTGCCATTTTGTTTGCATAAAAAATAAAATAACATGAAAATCATCTAAGTGTGCATTATCAAGATTTTATATTATATAGGTAATACAATGACCCTGTGGACAATTACATGAAAACAAATAAGTCTTTAGAAGACAGTGATAGTAACTGCAATGAGCCCAAAAACAAAAAAGACATGAGACACAGGAGTCTGTAACATTTCTAGATATGCTGGTTGGTTGACTAAGCTGCATAACATGTTATCATGTGCAGTGGACGAATACACTCTGCACGACGCACACAGCAACAGAACAACGTGTAGCTTTTTTACAAGAGCAGCAACACTGACAGCTTCAGTTTACACGCTGTTAGCAGGTCAGAGAGACAAACCAAAGCTAAAAGTTAACTCACCCTGCGTTCACTATAAGGTTATTTTCTTCAGTCAAGTTTCCCTCAGCACTCTCATAAAAACTAAAATATGACTGACTTCAGACTGACTGAAAAATCTCCACAGCATTGTCTTCCGCCGTGTTGTCATTGACCCAAACAAACCCACTTTGCATTCTGCACATGCGCGCCTGCCTCTGGGAGACACTGGACCGTGTTGCTGTGAGATTATAACAGCGCGGTTAACCGTACCCGGTTATCATGGTAATTAAAATGTATACGGTAATAATAATCGTCGGGAATTTTACCATGGTTTACCGTTAAACTGGTAATCATTTCATCCCTAGTAGATGTCTCCACACTAACACCATGTCACTGCTTCAGGTGAGGTTTTTTTGCATGTGTCTTGTCAAGTTATGTGTAACCAAATCATTTGATTTGTAGGAATTCGGAGGAACGTGTAGCTCTTCCTCCTCCAGGTTAATCTCTAATGTGACACACCTCGGCCTCCGTAGCTGACAAGCATAGGGCCTATACTAATATATAAATAAATTGATTTTACAGATGTTCTCATGTTCATCCCAAATTGTTACCAATACACACTTTTTGTAGCTATTAAACAAACATAATATAACAGAATAATTAGTAAACATTAAAAATGCTGGTAGGCGGATTTTGTTACCTTTGGGCAGAACCATGCTAGCTGTTTCCCCCGGCTTCCAGTCTTTATGCTAAGCTAATCTAAACATCCCCAGGCTCCAACTACATATTTGAAAGCATTTCGGGTAGGCTACTTGATGGAAACAATAAACGTTGACAGACAAGACAAAAATAATATGTTTTGCATTTTGTGACTTTCAGTTGTAAAAAAATACTATTTTTCCAGTCATATATTTTGTCATTGAAGATTTCTTCAAAATAGTGTTCAAATATTGTCACGACCCATTCTTATGAACCCAATATCATGTATCGTACAGACATGAGTGGAATCAATCAACTAATTTAATACTCAGCAAGAAAGCAAATAAGCTTTATTTCCCAAAACTATTCCCCTGACAGGTTGTTGTTACTTCATGCAATGTGTAATCACATTAGAGAAGGAAGTGGAAGTCTTGTTTCTACATGGGTGTAGCATTTGTCCTGACTGTTTAACAATATGAACATGCAGTCCGATGAGAACACTCATCTGTCAAGAAAATGGCTGTCTTGCATGAAATCGAATCAAAAGTATTTTTTAAGTTCTCAGCACTTATACGTCCAGAAGGGCCCTTGATTGAAACAGAATATGGTAATAACATGGGTACAAGTGTCTAGCGAGATTAATATAAAACCAGTGCATCTGTTTTCATTTGGGCTTTGTTTTCACTGAAGCCCCTGTGCGGTTCTGGAAATAGCATTGCGGGGCCCTAAAACAGCTCACAGCATTCCTCAGTTGGTGGCCATGTATGCGTGGGCCAGTGCTTTGGTCCTTGACAGTATGTCAAGAGAAGCTAAGTGAATTAGCAAAATGTCCTCAGATACTAAAAATAGTTTCTCTCTGAACTCGTTTCAGCGTATGGGACTCATTTGATGAGTGTGTGTAATGACTCCAGAACATGAAAACACTTGATCAGTCCTTAAAGCGTTACAAACTGTGTAGTGGGTGTTGGACTGTGCATGTGCATGCATGTGGACACTGTGTGTGTGTGTGTGTGTGTGGGTGTGTGTGTCTGGGTGTGTGGTATTTTGCCTATTTTCTATTGGTTTATAGAGCCACATGAAAGTTTCTTTGCGCTGGATGAGATTGTCTGCTTTATTCATTACAAACAAGACCAAAAATATGTTGGAGCAATCTCTACTATTGTGGTTTTTGACTGATCTTGGTCCAGACTTTACCTCCTTGACCACTGGATGTGAACTGTGGAGGTGTGCATACATTACTGCCAGTTAGCTGTTAGCTAAATGCATCAAAGCTGAATGGAAAAACTGTTCCAATACATCATGCTACTGGTGCTTTTCTGCTGCATAGCCAAGCCTGTCCAAGTGAAAAGGTTCAGGGCTGCAGTCTGGAAAAAGCTCAAAGAAAATAATGATAACTTAGGGCTGAATGTAATGGAGTAGATGGCTATTATGCGAAAAGGAGAAAAAGGGGAGAATCAATCAGTCCACAGTTGTGGTGGAGTTTCGTGAAAAAAACACAATTTTTAGAACACCTGCCCTCCTTTATTCCACTAAAACGCAGGATTGCTTCCTTGAATCCAATATACAGATGATGATACTACCACCTGGAGCTCCAGAAGTCTACATGCCCCTCCTCCCACTGTAGGTAACCCAAACATGCAATGCAAACTACGGTTGAGCTTGACTTCAAAACAACTCCGTCTGCACTCATAACACTCTCTTTCTCAGCATTTAAGAATTCCCATGCGGTTTGAAGCCTTTCTCTAATGAAGCGCAATTAAAATGAAAAGAAGGTAATGAAAAATATTTACCCCCAGTCCAATGAAGTGGCTGGTGAAGTTGATGACTGCTCTTACTAAAAGCCATATGCCTGTTCTCATAAAATGCTGCTTTTGTGGCACAGATTTCATAGGCGTTAGCATTTGTGCCAGCAAGTGAATTAACTCCTGACAGTTGGTAGAAGAGTAGTAAGAGGCAGTTTATGAGAAGCAGAAGATCTGCGCACTCACAATGGTTTGTGCTCCAGTCCTCACCATGCCAATTCTCCAGCAGTGATAACCAGCCACTGGACGGAGTTAATGTAGATTTAAATCTGTTAAATGAGCTTCTGATTGATTGCAGAGGTGTTAATAGTAGACTGCTTCTACAAACCCATCAATTAATCCTTATTCTGAGGTATCTTATTCTCCAAAGCACTATAAAGAGCTCATTTTGTAAACATACATGAAATGGCTCTGGTGGGAGTTGAACCACTGACCTTGGCAGTATTAGAGGCATGTATTATTCACCAAACCACAGGCAAATCTTTTCCTCACCTCAGGAAATTTCCCGAGCACAGTGACTTAAAACGCAAAAATGTGCATGAAAATGAGGGAAATATATTTCTCCACCACAAATACATTACATGACAGTGAAGTGATGCAATGGAAACTACTGCCAGAAAGCAGGGTTAAATCTGTAAATCATAAAGTTTATTTTTTACTGATTCAGTTTATATTACTTAGCTTTATCCTAATTCTTATCAAAGTTTTAGTCACCTAAACTCTTACTAACATTTTCATGTGACAACAGCCAGATGAAAATGCTCATACAATTCACAAGACACAATCTGCTTTGGCGAATTCATGTTTAATTTTGCAAAAAGTCAAAGGCGAATCTTTGTTTGCATGTGTCAGTATTTAACAGTCTTAAATGCAAATATGTGCATTGAAAGTGAAATAAATACATTTCTCCACCACAAATCAATGACAGGAAGAAGACAGGGCAAGAAACAGGATGCAGTTTGACAGTGAAGTGAGGCAATCACCTAAACTTAAAGCAGCTATGATATTTTTAGTCAGTCCACCAATTTGGTCCAGACTGAAATATCTTGCTAACAATATTGGATTGCCATAAATGTTTGGACAGACATTCGTGGAGGATGAATCCTCTTGATCATCATCATTCTGTCTTGATTTCTGTAAAATTAATGACATTACTATAAGGCTGTAGGCCTACTTCAAAATGTTAGCATGCTTGCAGGCTGAGACACTAAGACAGCAAAGATTGTGAACATTACCTGCTAAAGATCAGCATTTTAGCATTGTAATTGTCACAGAGCACAGTATTTAGCTGAAAGCACAGTTTTGCCTAAGTACAGCCCCACAGAGTCTGTTAACATGGCTGTAGACTGTTGATAACGTTTTGGAAGTAGTTTTAGTTGCCTAAACTTAACTCCATGTGATGACAGCCTGGTAAATACAATACTTAAAAGACAAAAAAAAGTGACATTTCATAAAACTTTGTTATGGAATGACCGACATTTGAACCATAAGAGACATTTGTTTTTGAGATCTGAGATGTTTTTTCATCGAGTCGCTTGACTGTAGATAAAAGTGACTGCGATGTCACTGTCCCAACATATCAGAAATTGAAACTGTGGTACAATAATTCTGTCAGACGGGACTTGTTGAGAAAACAGAGGCGAACAGGCCTGACCAATCCTATGTCAACATGACGTTCCCGTTATCTAGAAATGCCATTCCCACGATGCTTTTACCAGAGGGCTAACACCACTACCCTGTTGAACTTCTGTTCATGGGATATTTTTAAGGGGGAAAATTGCCTCCCTTTTGCTCCCTGAGAGCCCAACAGGGTCCCCGTGCTGAGGCGCTCTCTTGGGTCGGTGCACTGATCAGATCCAGATGCTGCTGGAGTGTGGAAGGGAACAGCAGAGGAGCATGGAGGCTTCACTGCAGCACTGATTGATAGGAGGTCAGGATGAAGTTGGGAGTCACATTTCTTGACTCTGATCCCCCTTTCATTTTCTTTCTTTCTTATGCACTCACTCTACCCCATCTATTCTGTCTGCTGTCAGGTTGTCTCCTGATGCCTGTGTTTTATGTACCCTGTTGAGACGGTGTGGAGCTCAGCGGGGAGCAGACAGCTTTATGCTTTAAGTCTGGTTCTTTGCCTCACCTCTGCTGAGCTTTTAATGAACTCTTTTACAGTTAGAGACTGTTAATCATAACCACAATTTATAGTATAGAGAACTAGTTTTCAATGAATCTTTCTATCTGCCATGGTGTGAAATGGTAATTATAGTAAATGAAAACAAAAATTAATTAATGTAAATCTCTCGCTGAGTGCAGGAATGGAACGTTTTTGTATATTTTCCATCTGTGTGTGCAACATTTTCCACTTTATGTTCGCTTCAAAGAGTACAGAGTTATTGCCATGTTTCAAGACTGCTATTTGTCACTTAGTAACAAACTTCAAACTTTTGTTTTAATTTTTGTTTTTCAAAATGGTATATGAAAAAATGGGCAGCACCATGTGGTGGATAAAATACTGTTAATAATTTCCAATATAATCAAACACAATTAAACACCCTCAGAAATGATCAAGTTAAAGCATTACTTCTCAGGGATAGCATAAACAAAACATTAAAACACTTATGTATTTGTTGCAGAACCACATAGCTTTGTTGCATTGTAAAAAAGTTGCTTTTATTGTGTCCCCCGTCTATATTTCCCCACCCCCTAATATAACAGGAAAATGTTTTGGGTCTGTACCATCCTTGTTAAAGTGTTTGGGTTCATGCATCCCTCTGTAAATGTCTGTCCTTTTCCCCCTCAGGACCATGCAGACTCTGCAGAGCTCGGCTGTCCTTCTGCTTTGTAGCTTCCTGATTGGTCTGAGTTACTCTCTGAACCCAAGAGACCCCAATGTGTGCAGCCTGTGGGAGAGGTGAGGCCTGTTTGACTGTGATAAACAAATAAATGTCACTGTTTTTATATCCAACTGAGCATATTTTCTCATACAGTGTTGCATACATATTGCTGAAGGTTCACTTTATGGTTTTAACAGCATTCATGAGGAAGTTGATCAAGACAGTCTTTTATCAAATAAACTTTTAAGAAATAGAAAACTGCATTTATGTGTGTGCATACTTGCCGTAGTTTTATGATTTCTCAACAAGCAGACTAAGAGAGTGAATATAACTTTTGATGTGACTATGTGTTTTGAATAAAGTCTAAGAGTCCACAGCTTTGCTAGCTCACGATGACAATGTTAGCATGCTGATGTTTAGTAGGTACACAGTAATGTTTATCATGTTCACCATCTTAGTTTAGTGTGTAGGCATGCTAACATTTGCTTATTAGCAAAGTACAGCTGAGGCTAATGGGAGTGTCATCAGGTTTTCAGGTATTTGGTAATAAACTGAAATACTGGTCAGGTTTAAATTTTGTCCTGATGGTGGCGCTGTAAGGAAAGTCAGTGCTGCATTTAATTTCAAACAATCCAATAGTTGTTGAAACATGTGCGTTCGAGAGGACTGCGACTGACTTTCACCGACTTGATAATCTAACGTAAACTGCAGGTGACTGCAGGGGCGGGGAATAAACACAAGGCCGTCAAGTCGGACACATTCTACCTGAGTTAGCTTACTGTGAGCTGAGATCAATGGCTGATCAGCCAAAAGAGATCAGGCAAAAGGTGGTTCCAACTTTGTGCAGCAACTGCAGCCGCTTACAGCTGCCTTGCTCCTGCAAGGTTTTAATGTCATGTGACATTACGTGCACTGCGCAGCACCGCGCCGCATGAAGTCAAACGCACCTATTGACTCAAAACCACAAATGTCAACCTCATGGTGGTGCTAGAAAATTGTTTAAAATGCCTGTAATAATTTCCCACAAGTCAAGGTGATGCATCCACATTGCTTGTTTTATTCGACTATCAGTCCAAAAAAAAAAAAAGCATCAAATCCTCACATTTGAGAAGGGGCTATGACTGTACAAAATGTTGTGGCAATACATCTAATAGTCATTAAGATATTTCAGTCTGGACTAAAGTGGTCAACTGACATTGCCCAGAGCCACTACACCACTAGCATGGCTAAAATATAATCCTACCTTTTCAGGCAAATAACATTGTCCTAAAGTTAAACTAATCTATTTTGTTTCAAATAAACTTTTCTATTTCCTCTGACTGTGAATGTGTTCTGCTTTTCAGCTTCACCACCTCAGTGAAAGAGTCCTACTCACATCCTTACGACGCTGTGACAGAGGAACCCTGCTCGGACCCTCGGACCTCCTACAGATGCACACGCCACAGGTAGCAGTAGCTTGATGACTCATTTCCTGTTGTGCTGACTTCCTGTTCCTGTTAGTGGAGGGTCAAAGCCTCCTGTTTGACTGTTCTTCCAGGATCACCTACAAGACAGCCTACAGGCAGGCAGTGAAGACAGACTACCGCAAGAGGTACCAGTGCTGTCCAGGCTATTACGAGAGCAGAGACATATGTGTCCGTAAGTAGTTATGGAAACCTTTTAACAATCCACTCGCCTACATACTTATTATGATACTGAGACAGACACTAGGAAGGTTAACAGAGAAGTGAAACAGAGGAGGTGGAGAAGAAAAGATTTGACAAGATTCAATCCTGGGCCAGCAGGGAATCATCAGAGTTCAGAGAGGTTTTAATCTATGGTTTTATACACCATCACCACAATAGAACATTGATCCACAGGCCTGAGCTCACTTATAATAAGCACGCAGAGCAATCTTTCTTTTCCCGGTCTAAATGTAGTCAAATCTAAATATATAGATTCTAAAAAATACTGGAATCCACATTAAATGTCTCAAAGTCGTGTATAAACAGCATTATCAAGCACTACCACAACAAAGGCATTAGCAATATATGAATAATAATATAAATAAGGTTGTAAAAAAAACAAAACATGTGTATATATATATATATCTGTATTTTAGCCAGGCCTGAGTCTGTTTGATTGATCTGTATCTGACAAAGAATGTAATAAAATAGATATTGAAAGGGAGCTTTTAACAACACTGTAAATCTTTGGGAGACTGAATCTGATTATTTACTATTTATAGCAGTATTCTGGTTCCATGTAAGCCATCACAAAATTGATGTGGAAACCCAGTACTGGACAGTATAGCCAGGTGCACATGTGGTGGACCCTACCTAAACAATGATGTTATGTTATGAGTAATACTATTGGCAGTAATCAAAATGGCTGCTTAGGTTGTTTACAAGTTAAACAATGTTAGAAAGAATACAGTCATCACATTTCTCACTCAAATTATTATTACTCGCAGTAAGTTTTGTTTTTTTGTGTTTTTTTCCATGTAATGTTCACGTTAAATATAAGTAGCAATGACACTGGAATTACCACAATTATGGGTTCTATTCTAACTGGGGCTTTTCATGCTGAAAATGCACATCATATATGGCTCTACAAGCTGGAAACTAAACTTTGTGTTGCTGTCACTCTGAAAACCCTTAATAAACCCATCTTAGTAATTTTCATATTTTCATTTCAGTTCAAGAATTTCACATCATAACTAACCATCTGTTACTGATGAAATCAGAGGTTTGGCAGTGCTGTGTGGGCATGATCCTGAATACTAGCAGATAACTATGGTCGACACTCAGTTTGACTAAAACAACCGGGCCAGTGTGCCTTTATGTAATCAAGTTCCATTAAATATCATGTTCTCCAAAACAAGAGGGCTGTTTAGATGTCAGATCATCCCATCTGGTTAGGTTTTTTGATGAGGATATTTATTTAGTTTTGGTTTGTAAGGTAGAAAAAATAAAGCATGACAATGAACAAATTACACTTACACTAATTACTTTTACTCATTGAAATATACAGTGTCTGTATAGAGTTGTGTAATTATTTAATAACAATACCATTTAATTTTTATTAGTTGGGTGTTATTTTGATATACAACTGGGATAGTTATTCTTGACATATCACACTTTGCAACCATCAATATTACAGAATATTTCAATGTATTGTATATGAAGCTTGCATATTTATTTCTTGCAACAAATAAAAATGTAACTTAGAAATGGTACTAAATGAAGAGCTGTTTTGAGCATTTGAGACCCTCTTGATGTTGATTTATCGTACCTATGCTTGTTTCCACCCTATTTGTTATAAGAACTAGGTGCTTTGCGCTGTATCTTTAGGTTTTGGTATGATTGTGTCCAAGCATACATGCTATACCAAGGCTTCTTTTAGTAATCTTCAAGTGACGATCGACATTAGTATGAGTTTTCTTCATCACTAACAAACTGAGCTTTTTATGGGACTTAGGTAATGATAAAACCTCTAACCTCAATGCTAATCTTAACATTAAGTAGGCCTACTTTAGCATAAAATGAATTGTGAATTAGTTATGTATCACAATAAACAGGGCAGTATTTATAATTAAAATACGTATTTGAAATATAAAAAGGGATTTTGTCATTTGTATTTGGGTTGATGAAAATGGCTTCATATTTTGTATCAAAATTAGTGTAAATTTTTAATCATGCTCAAAAAACTATGTGAAATTGTGTAATTACCTCTGACACTAGTATTAAATTATACTGTAAATAGAATATTACACACTGTAGTTTACAGCAGCAGCCATAGGCCTGGACAAGACTGAATTCATGACAGAGTATATACAGTCTTATACCGTTGGCATGTAGTATGTTAGTAGATACAAACACACACACACACACACACACACTACATCATACAGTTATTAATTAAGTTCGGCAACAAGGGCAGTAGACAAATAAGCTTGTAATTCATTTGTAATTGCAAGGAGGAATGTGTTTTTGAAGGAAGGAAGAAAATTATCATCAGAAGACAGAGAATGGCAGCACCCCACCTGACATAATGTTAAAGGCAGTCAGGCAGGTGAAGTTGAAGAACAAATCAATCAGAAGTACAGCTAAGGATTTTGACATGAGCTGCTGACATCTCTTTTGGCCTCATCTATGTGGAGCCATTTTCATACAGTATTGCAAAGGAGACATGGTTTAAGTGTGTGAAATGCAACAAATGGGCCTGCGATGCTTGCATTAGTCATATACATATGTACGTTACAAAAATGCAGATTGTTGCATTAGTGTTTTTAAACACCACATCTGTTTAGTTAAGAAGTTATACATTTAAGCAAGTTATCTGCAGCATTACATTCATTTACCATAGATCTATTTGCACTCCAGAGAACATTTGATTTGAAAGTTCAAAAAAAGAGGTTGTGCCACTTAATGTGTGCTCTGCCAACATTTTTGTTTTGAATTAAATTTTTTACTTTCCAAATTCTCTAGGCTTGATTGTTGATTGATTTTATTTTTAGTTCTGGTTACAATTTGAAATTGAAATCAGTGTTCACAATTAAGTTTACTAACTGTTTGATAATCCAGTCTGACTGCCAATGGGGCAAATTGTCACATGTGAGCACTCTCTATTCAACAGTCTACAGCTCCATAATGAGATAAGATAGGAAGATGTAATGAATACAAAACTTCTGCCCAAGACTTCAGTCTTTCATTTGGTTTGACATTTGTATTGTTGTGATGTACGGTGCTCAGTAAATATTAGACAGTGTGAAAAGTGTGACAACATACCCCGCTCTCACCTATTCAGAGCCAGTGAGCAAGGGACTTTCAAACTAATAATGTGCGATAAAATAATTGTCGGCGATAACGCGTTAACGTGCCCAGCCCTAATCAAAATGTTTTAGTGTTTTGTATTTTGTAGTTTCAAAATACTGTAAAATACTTTGTGAGAAGTCTATGTGATGACATCATTAAAATGCTGCCTCTGATAGGTGCCTTTCCATCTATTTTTAGCATAAATTGCTACAGTTCTTTACAGTTCCTGATTTTAGTACCTTAACTGTCATTCTAACAGGGCTCACAATTTTGTCTAACGAACAAGTCTTAAAACCAAATGTACTCACCAGAGAAAGTGAACAGTCAACTGCTAAGAATTAAGTAGAATTAAAATGGCGAGATTAGAAACAGGATAATGTGTTCTTTAAAATACTTTCAATTATAATATAACTAATATACAACTAACATAGCGATACGCCTGTGTGTGAGGTTAATACCATAGCTCTACGTTGTTTTGGGTTTCCACAAAATCGTTTTGCGCATTAGGCCTATGATGTTAACAGGCAGATTAGTTGGCTTGCTGCAGTTAAATATCTAAGTAAGAGAAACCTCTATGTAGGCAACACAAGTTGATTAGGATAATATGGCCCTGTGAACCTAAGTCATATTTGAACAACTATTGCTTTGTGTTGTTGGCCACAAATGACAGAGAAAAGAAAAACAAGTCAAACATCACAGTCTACATGCTACACTAAGAATAGTAGTAATGGTGCTTTCAGACCAAAAGCAAAGCAAGCGTTCGGGGCAGTGAGTTTACATACATACATACACACAAAGTCAATGCAAAGATGTGTAGAGCCGTGATTTTCTGTCGGGCGGGCATGAAGCGACGCAAAGGGGGCGGTGCCGGCGACGCAATGGCGAAGCGAAGGAATTCGCATGAGTTGAATATTTTCAACTCAAGCGAGAAATTCGCATGAGGCTGAGTCATGATAGCCTATCAACGTAGAGATTGTCCGTAAGTCACCGACGGCTTTAGAGTGTTGTGTGGAGAGGGCCAGGCAGAGCGGGAGATTGAAAATCTGCTGGCCGACTGAGAGCTGCTAAACTTGGGCTTTGGACAAATAAACACCCGTGGTCAGACTGGATTATGCTCTGACAACTACACCATTTGCTCGAGGGAGGAGCTCGGAGTAAACTGCTTTTATTAAATTAGCTTTTTACTTTAGTTTTTGTGATTACAACGTTGATTTACCTTCACTCGAGCTTCTCAGCAGCTAGATTCCGTGCACATCTGGTTCCAGTGTTAGCGTCGTTTGGCACTAACTTCATATTTATATAAAAACCGGACAAAGCTGGACATTACTTGGAGAAAAGAAAGCGAGGAGGTTGATCTTCCTGGTGAGTTCAGAAAACACGTGTATGGAACTTTATTCCAGCTATCGTTGTACTTTACTGGGACCAAGTTAGCATAGCATAGCCCTGATCGATCCAAACTCATTCCACACTCATTCAGAAAACAAACATTTTAGAAGTTGTTGTCGTGCTGTCTTGCTGACAGACCTGACAGACCTGACAAAGCATGAATTCATATGTTTAACAAATCTGCATCATATTGTAGTTATTTCGGCATCAGTTTGATCCGTTTATTTCCATTTAATCACAGCAACATGTTTACTTTGGGTTCATACAGCTGTAGTAATGGCGAGTTGTGTTTATTCGCGTTATTGCGTTGTGTGTGCACACTCAGAAGTTGTCCAGCAATAAAACCCCTGCGAGGAAAGCGTTGCGTGGATTAAATTCGTGTTTAGTCTGAGTACCGCATAAGACTCCCCTTTATGTACATGTATCCCCATACAAGTACAATTTTTGCCAGGGGCAGACTGGTGGCCTGCATACTAATTTAGCCTGCCATTGATAATCCTGAACAAGTATTTAACATCATCTAGCAACTTGTGTCAGCATATACTTCACTTCACTTTCTACAAGTGCAACTCTGCTGACAGCTGCTGTGCTCATCTCATCTTATCAAATGAAACAGTCCCTTCACTCATGGTTTCAGTGGTAAACCACCACATCAATAACAATTACCTACAAAAAACATTATATTCTAAGCAGACACGTTTTAAGAATACATCAGTCATGAAGTAACATTTGTATTTCAAACAAATGGCAAACTTATTAGCAAATTTGAACAAAACTCCCTTCACTGCTATGCATCATGGAAAGTCTGAGGGGCGGACGTCACCAGAGTCAGAAACTAATAAATGGCTTAGGACAGACCTTTTTTAAAACTATTTGGTACAGTAAGAAGTTAAGTTCAAACAGCAATATTAGGCTATTTTGGCTCAAATGTTGAGTGTCTATAGGATAAGATAATACAATCATGAGGTAAATTAAAGCTTTGTATGATGAGAGGCCCGCAGTCTCTCAGACATTGAAAACCCCTGCCATAGACCTGGTAAAAGGTTAGTCCACAAAAAAGTTGCGGTTTGGTGGTTTGTGTGGCCTGGGATTGAGTCAGATTCCCGGCCTAAATTCTTGTGCCAGTCCGCTCCTGATTTTGGCTGTATTATTTGTGCCCCCTTCAAAAATTGCTTTTGAGAAATTTTATGTTTATTTTCCCCCCTAAATGTTAGATGAAATTTACGCCCATGCCCATCCCTGACGACGGGTGCAGTAGTTAAAAACAGATTAAAATGAAACCATACATGGCCTCAAAATTCTACCTTAGCTTTACAAACCTTCTCATACATCACTGTATTATCTCAGAAATGCATGATGGTAATAACAAGGTCTCTGTGCTTTGAGCTTGAAAAACTGACATTTTGAAGACGTTCAGCAGAAATAATATGCATTTTGGGTTGCTTGTTGTTGAGCCACCTTTCATAGCCTTGGTGTGTATTTATGTGTGTAGGTTTTCTTTTGTAGTCAAACACAAAAGCCTTAGTTTTTTCTGAAATCTGAAAAGCCAAGACGGAGCCCACTGATGGCTGTTTTGAGTTTTATAATAATAATCTTTAACGTGTCATCAATGACTCCTCCAAAACCCACTTTCTGTGCAATATTTTTTTATTTTAAAAAACATATAATTAGATATAATTATGCTTACCTCCTTCATTTGATGACATGTTAGCCTTTTCTTTTCCAGCCTCTAGTATTCACACACACCTTCAACTAGAAAGGAAAATAATCAAGGAGAGTATTGTTTGGATGGAAAGAGAAAAAAAGTGCATATACAGCACGTGGTTCTCTGTGGCATGTGGTTAGAAAACACTTGTCTAGTGTAACAAAAAATGAAGAGATCTCTGGCAGAATCATTAGCCTTCAGTCATAAATGCATGTTTGAATTAACTTAATTAATAGCTGAACCATTTATGATGCTGGCAAGCACACAACTCAAAGACTTTCTTTCTAAGAGGAAGCTCCTTGACAGTATGAATGGCATCTAACACTGGTGCTTTCAATTTTATGGTTGAGCCCAGCTGTTGGGCTGTTCATGATGGGTGTAATACATTTAGAGGGAAAGAATGCAATTCAGTTGAATAGCCTTTTGACTGAATAATAAACACCCATGAAATAGTGCACATTTGAAATAGAGATAACAGGCACATTAATAGGCAATGTTAATAATAATAATAAACATTTCTGTAGCAGTCGTCTTATACAAAGTGCTTTGCATTTGAGAGAACCAAAAACGCAAACACATTATACAAACAGGAAACACATAGTCTGTAAAAGGAAATGTATTTTATTACATATATAAAATGTTGTGGTTGATACCTAGTATGTATCTGTTTAATATGTCCTACGCCAGTGATTCCCAACCAAAAGGTACATCTGCAGTTACTTGGGTGTACGTTTAAAGATCGTCGGCCTTTCTGTGTGGAGTTTGCATGTTCTCCCTGTGTCTGCGTGCGTTTCCTCCGGGTGCTCTGGTTTCCCCCACCATCAAAAACATGTTAGGTACTCCAGTCAGTGCCACTGACTAGACACTGACATATACATCTGGAGTTGGACCCCGGGCGCTGCACAGTGCCTGGCCACTGCTCCCTTGACGGATGGGTTAAATGCAGAGAATGAATTTCACAACATGTATGTGACAATAAAGGTATATTCTCTTCTCTCTTCTCAAATTGTTGTAAGACCAATCTTCAGTATATTCATTGCCACACTAACAAATAAACAAAAAGCTACACTAGGGTCAGTTGCACAGGACATACCTCCTACCAACTTGAGGCAGTTGTAACACCATGTGCTGCAATTGAGATTGTGTGAAAACTAGTTAACACATGAATAGCATTTGTTTTCACTTAGAGATAATAATACCACTTAAAGATGGGAGTAACACAGTACAAAGCTGTTTGTGTTCCATCTTCAACAGACTTTCATCAGATTTTTAGTGTAAAATAACATCCGGTCTGATTCAAATGAACACACCTGAAACATGACAGGTGCTGTTGACAGGAATCATCTGACTGGGCGGTGACAGAACAAGTTTGCAACAACCGCTGCCCTGTACAATCTGATCTGTACTTCCAATCCTGTGCTGCAGCTTCAGATGGCTGCACGCCTTGCACAATGTCATCCATTGCATACTCAACATCTTCAATTGACTAATCTCCACAAAGCTGGTTCTATTATAGTGTGTTTCTCATCAACAGCTCGCTGCACCAAGGAGTGTGTCCACGGTCGATGTGTTGCTCCAGACCGTTGCCAGTGTGAGGGTGGCTGGCGAGGTGACGACTGCTCCAGCGGTATGAATCAGCCTTTTCCCCTCACTCAGACATTTCCTCACACTCGTTTGCTTTTTTCTCCCATTGCTTTCTCTTTTTCCCTGTTTCTTCAGGTGCACACACACACACACACACACACACACACACACACACACACACACAAATAAACTTCACATACACAACAGGAAATGACAAATGGCCATTAGTCAAGTGGCTGATCTTCACATACACGATCCATCACAAACTGAAGGCCTTTCCAATGGAAACAGCAAGGGAGCATTACCGCATGCACAGCAATGAGTCATTGATGTCAACGTTAGTCCAGAAACCAGTTTACTAGACCAGAGGGACACCGAGCTGCACCTCCACCTCTCACTCACAGTTACTATTCAAAATTAATAATAGCTCAAATTTTGAGCAACTTTTCATTAACAACATCGAGGTGCTCTAAAGTCAAAGGAATAAAACAATCAAATGTAATAAAAGTGAAAAGTCAAAGGCAAACGTGTAACAAAATAGCAAGTAAGAGCAAAATACTGAAAGGAGCCACAGTCAATAAAGAAGAATTAAGAGAGAGACATTAAACCTGTGCCTTCTACCCATTAGGACTTCTTTTACAAAACAACAGTCAGCAGAAATGGTTATATAATAGTTATTCAAGGCACCAGCTCAGAACAGTGAGTCTAACCCTGTTTGTCTTGACTGAAATCTCCTTAAATTTGATCGTTCAAACAATGTGGAGTGTGAAACCAGAACCACATTTTGCAGGGCTGCTGGTGCCCTCACTAAACTTAAGTTTTCCACTACCTTCAGCCTATTTCATCGCAGTCAGCTGGGTCAATAGTACACAGCCCCCACCCCCCAACCCCATTCCTCTGCAGAGAAGAGGAATTAGCTCTAACGGGTAGTGGCTGATGTCTTGACAGGGGGATGATGGGAAGGGGAAATGGAAAATGTTACCCCACTCTCTCTCTCTCTCTCTCTCTCGCATGGCCCAGTTCTCTCCGTCTCTCCTTACACTCCCTCCCTCCCCTAACCCTCACTTTATTTTCCCCCCTTTGTTTTCACTTGTTCACTCTTCTCTTCTTTTCTCCTCCTCCTCCTCTTCTCTCCAGCCTTGGCTCCACTGTCCTACAATGGAGTCTTTTTGGCAGAATGAGCCCTGACACTTCCTGGATGCCGGTTTGTTGAGCTATCTAACTATGGGAAAGAGGAGAGGGACCTGAGGTTTTCATACTGAGCACTCTTAGGACTGTTTGCCCATGAATATGGAGAATAGAAGAGAGGAGGGGGAAGTGTACCCAATACTCTTTGCTCTATACATGAAATAGGGTAACAAAAAGAGAGAAGGGATGGGAGAGAATGGAAAAACAGGAATATGGTGGTAATGACAATGAAAAGCAGGAAAGTGGCTCATTGTAAGCTAGAAAATGTCATGTCAAAGTATTTTATGCTTTATGTAAGCCTTGTTTTAGAGCATATTTTGATCGAGGAAACCAGAGAGCTGAAATCAAAAATGAACAGCGAGGGTCGGTTAGATGTCCAAGAGATTACGTGGAGTTTGGACGCAAAGCAAAACCCAAACCATTGCTTTGACAATTCTCAGGGGAAAAGGAAGAATTTTCCCACCATATCAGTGTGCATTCCTCATAAAGGACAGTTAAAAGATGCCAATTCTGAAGTGTGTGTCAATCAGTGGGTTTACATGTACACAGTGTTACAGATGCCGGTTAATTAAAAGAGGTCTGCATGTTGTCAAAAGTATACTGTAACCTGGAGGAGGCCTGGCTTGCAGTAGAGCCAATGGCATACAGGATGATATCAGCAATAAAAATACACTGCAGTGCTAAATGGGAAAATAAATATATATTTAAATAGGTAGTAAGTAGCAGAGGCCTAATTCTGATCCTCGTTAAGAGAATAGTCTAGAAATTGTAATGGATTTTTTTTAATTACACGGCAAAGGCCAACATTAAGAGTTAGTCCCCAGAATTCAGCAGTATTTTGATTTCAGGATTATCTGGATAAATACTTGACTGTTGGAAAATAATGTTAGAGTGAACTAATCACCCCATCTCTGAATATTATTTGTCAAAATAATTTCAAAACAGCTAAATGCATGGTGACAATATACTACAGTGATTACATATCTAATGCTCACTGACAAAATATTTTTGTGGTCTGAAAGTGCAAATCTCAACAACATTTCAGAGAAATCGCAAGAACAAGTAACAAAACAAACTGACAAACCAACAGAATGCGCTGCTCTAGTCTGGTTGGAAGTTAAGGTTGATGAACACCAGTCTAGCCCCATGGATGAGAGTGGGTGTTTAAATTTAAAATCTACTATCCTGGGACCAAGGGTCAAGATGAAGTTAGCCTGACATATAACTTATTTATTTTAGGGCATCAGTTGCCAGTTGCCAGCATTCATAGACCTCCAGTGCTTGCTGATTCTGGAACAGGGGGTTTTCTTTGAAAACAGACTTTTCCTTAAAAACTTTGTTTGGTACTTAGAAATAACCCTACATATTCATGACTAAATAAGCAACAATCAAAGTAAAACTTTTGAGTGAGAAAGTGAGAAAAATTTGAACTTTGTGACTATGTGACCTCTTCCCCTCTCAACTAGTAAGAAGAGCACAGACAAAAACACAAATACAGAAATCTGTGTAATCATAGTAATAATCAAACATGATTTATACATGTCATTGAAGTCCCACATTTTAGGGATGGGTATTGCTACTGGATACCTTTATGGTATCGACCTAAACAGCTCAGTATTGAGTAGCGAAACGTCTCCAGTCAAACCAGTACTTCAATCTATACTTTTTGTAACCAGATCGAGGCAAATAAATTACTATTTGTATGGTTTTGCTCGCAGCCAAACACGCAAGCAACACACTGAAAGAAAGAGAGCACGCCTTTTATTTTTCCTTATGTGCCTGCACCATAAACTGTATTAAAAAAAGGCCTGCACACGCCGAGTCCATGTGTGATTTTAACAGCTGCTCATCTGTTGCTGAGCTTGGCTTTCCGTTGGTTTCATCTTCTGGTATCATTTCAATCAAGCGCTTTTGTGCGCAGCAGCGATCAGCTGATTTTACTCATGGAGGCTCAGATGTAGTTGGCTTAATCGGCTGGACGTGCAGCCTCTTTTCCTCCGTTTAGTGTAGTTTAGTGACTTGTTTAAACAGACTCCTTACTTGTTTTATACTTGACTGTCGTTTTTGGAGGAGGTTGTTTGCGACTCACCAATAAAGGAAAAAGCACCCACGGAGATCTTTCAATTTAGTTTATTGATCGAAAGTTAACAAAATAATTTTCTGTTGTTTACTTTCAACACACATCAAAAAATACCTTAAATTCATTTCCCACAACTTATTTGGTCACTAAACTATTTCACTCCTCTCTCATTCAAATATAAAAAAATGCACAAGCTGTAGTCTTTCCCCATATAATACTACCTGTGATGATGAACTAATTAGAGGAGCGATCGGATACAATTTCCCAATACTTTTATGCAACAGTTTGAAATTTGAAATAATAAAAAAAAAAAAAAAGATAACCTTGCTTGTCCATAACAAGAATAAAAATAATAGGCTACCAATCAACTACTATGACTTCAACAGGTGGCATTTTATGCAAGGTATCAAATGAAGTACTCCATTGTTATCGGTATCATATTAAGGGTACTGGTTTTGGTATCGTCAAATTTTAAATGATACCCAACCCTACCACACTAACAGGAAAAATTGGCCATGAATCCTCCTTTCATGTAAGACAATTTTGGGTTGATCAGTGCTTAAAATGATTAAATCAAAGTTAGACAGACTTAAAAGGGATAGTATTGCAACCCAATAGAAAAAAAAAATCTGTTTTCCTACACAGCCCTGGCTCTGTAAATAGAAACCAGAGACAGTGGTATGAACCTTGCTGCACAACTTTGCCAATCAGCAATAGTGGCGTTAGTGCTTGCGCACAGGACTGATGGGAGGAGGGAGCCAGCCGGAGAGAGAGTTCCATACACCAGCACTTTTGAACGTGCTGGAATCCAGGCACTGTGATGAAGGAGAGGAGAGATGGCTGAGATACAGCCAAAGAGAAAAAGGGTATGAAGAGTCTAAACTGAGAAGAAAGTTGTATGACAAGGCACAGGCGAAGGCGTTTCAACACTGGAGCAACCTCAGAGATTTTAAATTTGGGGGGCGGAGCTTCTGAAGGGAGGGGTGTATTTGTTTGCCAGTTGAGTTAGTTGAGTTCAAATATCTACAATCCTTCTGCAGAATCACTTACACTCCCTTCAAGCTAAGGTACCGGTAAGTGTATTTGAAGGTAACAAAAGTCAGCAACACTGTTAGAGAATGCTGTATGTTTATATGCAGATAAACAAACAGATGGAAAGAGTTTTGATGTTTGTAAGTTGAGGGCTTGAACTCAGCCAGCTGGTTGCAGTAGTCAAAAATCACACTTCCAAATCTGGTAAATTTTCACCCATTCACTCATCTACCGTCTGGATGCATCACTCCTGCAGACCTTTCAGTAAATCTCCCCTGCTGTCCTGCTGTGAGAATGTCTGTGTAAACATAATCTCTGCTCCAGATGAGTTTCTCATTACTCAACGTGACACACTCCGGCAGGACCCCTCTCCAATGCCCACACAGAAAACAAGAGAAGTTATGATTCATTTAAACAAAAAGAGTGAAGGGTCCTGCTCCAAGTTAGTGCAATAAACATTACAGTCCATGGCAGTGTGCTCCAGGCCATATTTGGCTCTACTCTACCTTCTCTGTAATTATTGTCAAAGCAGTGCTTGTACTTTTCAAAGCTGTGGCAGGGTGGATTTGCAGCAGAGGTAAAGGTAGGGGGGAAAGTGGAAACATGGACATATAACATTTGACGTGTAGCTCAGGCCTTTGGTGCACAGTTGATTATTTGCATGAATGCCTGCTGCTTACAAAAAGAAAGATGATTCACAGAGGTCAGCATGAAATTGTTGGAATCGTTTTGAGTTTGAGGGAAGATAACTGAAGCCCATCCATGTGTTACGTCAGTGCTATTGGATATCACAGTTTCTTGATGATGTCCAATGTCCCAGACAGTTGAAGTTATTGATGAGAAATTTGAAGAATGCACCCTTGACCAATCTGGGTTCTCACAAAACGACCCAGTGAACTGAGATCTTCATCATGAATTGAAATCCAAACCTTGTGTGAATCGGCATGCTAACCCCCCAGAGCCAACTCTTGGGCTTCTGTAAAATGAACCATTTAAAACTCCTTCGTCCTGTGAGCTCCATGCAAATCTCCCTGCCAATTTGAAATTACTTATTGGTAATAGAACACTTCTGGGCTAAAGGGTTGGATTTGGATGTGGAAGCATGGTGGAGATCCAGTTATGTGTGGAAGAGCTAGTATTTTATGTCATCCCTAAGCACTTTTCCTCTCTTGTTTCTGTTCTGTTATTCATTGCATGTTCTGTTGAATTTAATCAGATTTGTTTCTCCATGACATGATATTACTGTAAATGTACACCATGGTGTATGGGAGGAAAATTTAATGAGGAAAAACAGAACTGACTAAATGATCATACTTGCACCGTATGCAAGTTACAATAATCATGCGTAATCTTATTTTGCTTCACTGTTTTTATTTCATTTCCATCATTACAGGCTAGGTTTGACTCAATGTTTAGAGTAGAAGGCGTATTTCTGGAAGCTGACTGGTTGGAATTACTGGAAAATGTGGGCAATTAAAGTGAAACCTCCCTAGGTGTGAAATTTTAGATAAGTTTTAAAAAAGTGAGCAAATTCAGTAAATTCCATTTCATTGCATACATTTCTCCCACGTAGCCAGAATGAAATAAGTCACAGTAAATTTTTAAAGACAATTCTGCATGGCTTTCCAGAAGAATTAGAGGTTGTGTTTCAGTTTGACTAAATAGAGATTGATTATATATATATATAAATAAACACTTTGTCCTGTTACCTTTCAGCCTGTGATGACAAACACTGGGGACCAGGCTGTAGTCAGCAGTGTAAGTGTGAGAACGGAGCTCTCTGCGATCCTACCAAGGGGGCATGTCAGTGTCCTCCTGGGTTCATAGGACGCTACTGCGAGGAGTCCTGTCCAGCAGGCACTTTCGGGAAGGGCTGTCTGCAGAGGTGCAGGTGTGGGACTGGAGGATCCTGCGATAAAGCAACCGGAGAGTGCTTATGTCGGGACGGATTCACTGGGACTTTGTAAGTGTACAAAAATAGATAAATATTAAATTGTAAATGTAGAAAAACATTGTTTACTTTATTTCCCAAACAAATATAGCATTTTGTAGTGATTCCCATTTCCACTGTTTTAATTTAAGTCAAAATATTAGTACAAACACACAAATAAGTTAAACCTAGCGTCAACAGCCACGCTAGCAGCACTGTGAGGCTGTAACGGTTACTTAAACGCAGTGGTGCTTTGAGCTCAATGCTAACAACATGCTACCATGCTCACCTTGACAAGGAACATGCTGCTGGTTAACAAGTATATTGTTTACCGTGTTCACCGAAAGATTAGTGTGTTAGCATGCTAACATGTGATAGGAATGCCTTTTGTTTTTCCAGGTAAACCAAACAATTGGACAAAGTTTTGCATAACAGTAGATGCTAAGAGATCACCAAAGTTATTACAATTCATCCCTGAGAGGAACATGGACGTCTGTACCAAATGTCATGGCAATGGATCCAATAGTTGAGAAATTTTACTAAATACCAAAAATGTTCATATTATGTTGGTGCTAATGGAAAACGTAAGGGATCATAAAAGTCATTAGGACTGATGCCCAGGGAGATAATGAATGTACAGAATTTCATGGCATACTGAAGTTTAAGATATTTATGTCTGAACCAAACTGGTGGACCAACTGCATCCGTACAGTCATTTTTGGTATGAGCCAGTTAGAGTATGTACAGTTGATTATTTCATTTCATCTGAGACACTTTCTAACTCAGTTCATTACACAACACTTAATTACACTTTACTCCATTATCTTAAATTTTCTTAGGAGGTCTGTCAGACACAGATCTGTCAGTTCATACCAAGTTATTTGTCTCAACTTAATTTTTAGAAGGAAAAAAAGACCCTGCGGTACTATAGTATAATCCATGAGTCATCTATTACACCCTGTTTTTAGATGCCCCTGAGGATGAGCAATGAAAATTCTTCCCCACTACATATTAGTGGAAACTCTTATACTGCCAGAGTGAAAGAACAACACATCACTTTGAGCTAAATAAAAATAGGGGCTTGGCAACTGATTATGGGATAAAGCTCCTTGATGAATTTTGTATTTGAGGTCTGTCCATGTTATTTCACCTCAAGGGTGTATTAGAAAATATACAATCCCAACATTGAATTGTACAACAGGTAGTTTCAGCCAAGTAACCTGATTAGTCGAAAAACACAGTCCAACTGTGCTGATGATAAAGTCTTATATTACATAAATATCTCAACATTTGTGTTCAATAATGGAAGAAGTAGTCAGTTTTAAAAGTAATAATACCACACTGTAGAAATACTCTTTTACGCAACAAGTCCTCCAAGCTAAACGACAGAACAGGTTGCTTGTCAATGTTTCCTAAAACGGCGTTTTAGGCAACCAGACTTTAACTATATTATGTATGTCACTTGACGTAAGTTACATGACAGTAAACTGTTGCAGTTTGCTTAGATTTAGGCAACAAAACTACTTTTTTAGATTAGGGAATGCACTGTGGTTGGTTGGTTTGGGTTACG
This sequence comes from Micropterus salmoides, assembly GCF_014851395.1. Taxonomy (NCBI): domain Eukaryota; kingdom Metazoa; phylum Chordata; class Actinopteri; order Centrarchiformes; family Centrarchidae; genus Micropterus; species Micropterus salmoides. The sequence continues at coordinate 8,557,603 of NW_024040152.1, read as the reverse complement.
TAAGTCACTTAAAACTCAAAATAACTCAACATTTACTTGGTTTCACATGAGACTAACACTGTTAGTCATTGTTATTGTGTCATTGTGTGATAGTCCAGGGTTTGACCCATCCACCTCCTTTTTACTTAAAAGTATCAGCTTCAAAATGTAGTTAAAATGCCAAAAGTAAAAGTAGTCATAAGCTGGTAAAAATTACTTTATTTACTGCTGGGTAGCTTGTGAATTTCCCCTGGGGATCAATAAAATCTTTTACTATAGTAATACATCATAATTTGTTGTTGATGATAGTTTGTATTTTTAAGCTGAATCTGCAAAGTAATGAGAAAGTAAAGTTACGTTATCAAAAAAATGTAGTGAATAATATTTGCCTCTGAATTGTAGTGGAGTAGATGTATAAACTAGAAGAATTTTTCTTTAACACCATGGGAATGTCCTGGGAGACATGGAGTTAGGGTTGGTCGTCTCTATTTTTATATCATCTGATCATGGCTACTTGAGACCATCGATTAGCTATCTGATCGCCAGGGGGCGGGGTTACGTTGCTGCAAGTCAGTGAAATGCCAGCATGGAAGAAACAGACTTACTAGCTTTATGGTAAACCACCAGAAACATCTGTGTGTTTTAGACTAAAGCATCCTTTCCCCGCAGCTGTGAGAAAGCGTGTCCCAGGAAATGCCAGGCACGATGCTCCTGCCAGAATGGTGGGATCTGTAAAGGCAAAGGGATCTGCGCGTGTCCGCATGGATGGACGGTACGTTTTCAAGTTTGCACTGACACCATCGGTTGCCAGATTTTAAATAATTTCTTGGATTCCAGCTGGATCCAAACAGACAAGCAGTCTCTTCTTCTTAATACTGACTTACTGGTATTTCTAAACACATTTTGAAGGCAACCTGTCATCTCTGGAGACATGCAGATGCGAGCTTTTCCACTAATGTGAAAAATTCATTATGCGGTTTCTTTTTTAGATGACATGCATGAGACACATGATTGCGATCTCATCAGAGAGAGTAGAGTGGCAATTTTGGAGTCTCACTCCTGTTTTTGCAATGGCGCATGTGCATTTACGTTGCAAATCTTTCTGCCTCATGAATTTGTTGTTACTCTGCAGGGTGCAGTTTGCACAGAGCGATGTCCCGAGGGAAAGTTTGGACCAAACTGTGCTGAGGAGTGTGTATGCCACAACAGCGGCAAATGTGACCCTAAAAATGGACAGTGCCAGTGTGCTGAAGGTTTTACTGGTATCAGGTGTGTACGTGCAAGTGTTTTATGTGACTGTCCTTGGGCATGGGGCAGTCGTATAGGTTCATTCATGTCAAAGGACATCTTTCTCCATTGTGAGTTAAGAACACAAAACTCTTGTTTTAAAACTGCTGACTGCTCAGTTTGTTAAGCCATGTCATCTTAACACAATAGAAAATTGAAGTTTAGATTCAGTTTGTGGTTTGCGGGGGAAACAGATGTGCATTACTTTCCACTTGTCCAGCTTTTTTGTGCATCTAGAACCTTCTGTGTTACTTCCTGCAGGTGTAATGAGGAGTGTGCTGCAGGTACTTATGGTGAGGACTGTAAAGGTGTGTGTGACTGTGCTAATGGTGCGCGCTGCTACAACATTGATGGAGGCTGCCTATGCGAGCCAGGCTTCAGCGGTACACACTGCAGGGAGAGGATGTGTGAACCCGGCAAATACGGCATGCACTGTGAACGCTCGTGTCTCTGCCAAGACAAACACACACTCAGGTGAGTGGGTGCTGTCAGAAGAAGAAGGATGAGTTTTACTGTTTAAGTCATGGAAACATTTCTCTGAGGCAGTGCTTCTCTGGAGGCAAAAATGTTCCTGTTTTGGTTCAGCTAAGCCTCAGTGAGCAGAGCCAAAGAGACAATTTGGGGCAAGATAGCTAGCTACTGGCAGCCATATTTAGACCTTAGCTCATCCACTCCTTAGAATCAAGTCCTGGTTGGTTCGCCCAGTGTGGGGTTTCAGATTTGTGCTGCTTTTTGTGGAAGGTGTTTTACAAACTCAGTTACTCACAAAGACTTTTCTTGTAAACATGAAAACATACTGTTTTAGTAAGTTGGCTCTGTTAACTGTTGAAGACACAGTTTTGCCTTCTAGACAGGGCTAACGCTAGCCACCTAACTGGAAAAGAAGAAACCTTCTTGATAACTGAAGGCCTGCAAGTTTGATAACTAGATTGGCAGGTAGTTTGAGCATGTTAGCTAACTGTTAGCAGTAGACTGAAGGTTCTCTTAGTTAATTAGTTTAGTTTAGTCAGTTTGGTTTCATAATACCATAGCTAGCTCCATTCCTAGCTCCTATCTGTTTTCACTAGGCTTTGCCATAGCCTACTGAGGTTGAATGGCTCCACACAGTCTGTGGTCATTAAAGGCACTACATATCCATGCTAAACCCACAACTGTGTTTTTATTTTACCTGATTAGACCTCTCCGGTTGCACCTGCCTAGGTGGAGCAACTTACACCTTCATCATTCTTATATTTGTACCTTTAGTTTGGTGACCTCATGTAAATTCAGCCTAAGAGGTCTAATCAACCTGAATAATTGAAAACACCTGTGTTAGTGTGCATGTTCTCTAGTTAGCTTAGTTATATTGCTTCATTGGCTCCACCTGCACCATTTCTGCACCTGTCAAAAATAACTGTATAAATAAATGTGGTAGTGAAAACACCAAAGTACTAGTTTTCAGTACATGTATGAACAAATCAAATATTTTTTAAATGAACTACTGAATCACCATTGTCACTCACAGAATTGTCTTTCTGTGAATTTTTGTTGTTGCTTTTTCATATTTACCTCTGTCTTCATTATGCAGCTGCCACCCAATGAAAGGAGAATGCACATGCCAGCCAGGGTGGGCAGGACTGTTCTGTAACGAGACCTGCGCTCATGGTTTCTTCGGTCATGGTTGCCTGGAGCCATGTCTGTGTGTGAATGGAGGGGTGTGTGATAGTGCCACTGGTCATTGCCGGTGTGCCCCCGGGTTCACGGTGAGATTAGCATGATTTATCTGTTCAAGCTTATGAATCAATTACATTTTCTTTTCAAGTTCTGTGTTGGTATGTTTAGCTCTCAAACCTAATGACCTATTTTTACCAGATTCTCATCTTTTTTTTATTAAAGTTAATATTAGTATTTATTATTGCAGGGAGTTCACTGTGAGAGTCCATGTAAAAGTGGCACCTACGGCAAGAACTGCTCCCTGGAGTGCTCCTGTAAAAACTTTGTTGACTGCTCGCCAGTTGACGGGACCTGCTTCTGCAAAGAAGGTAAAACAATTCACACAGAGAGGGTCACTGTTAAAAAGGAAATGCTTGACAGTCAGTGCTTGACCTGTTGACAGACTGACGAATGCATGACTGGAGCAAAATTTGTGAAATAACTTTCTATCAATTATGGTACCATTCAAAAATGGCTGACAGTCCTTTGTGTGTCTGCAGGCTGGCGAGCGCCTGACTGTTCCACCCCCTGCTCTATGGGAACCTGGGGCCCAGGATGCAACGCCACCTGCCACTGCGCCAACAAGGCAAAATGTAATCCTGTAGATGGATCCTGCACCTGTACAGCCGGGTGGCAGGGGGCGCGCTGTGACCAACCGTGCCCGGTAAATGTCTTGAAATGAGACTTCAAAGATTGTCTTATTTGTTTATGAAGTGATAAAGAGGTGGGCAAACTGTTAATAAAAGATCCATAAGATAACATGAAATCAGTCTTTTTATGCAGTAATTCCATTAGTCCAAGACAGGATACAAGGATACAATAAAAGCAGCCTTGAATAAAAATACAAAAAAACCACTAGTTTGTTGAAAGGTTGGTAAACACCTCTAGCGAGTTATATTTGAAAAATGCACACAACCACCAATACAGAAAGTAATTTGTTTAATTTCATGAAACTTGCATCATTTTGCTGTATACTCCAGTAAGAATTTTAAAATTTTATCAGTCAGAAATGGGTAAAAGGCAAATAAAAAGGTAGATAAGATCAGATAGAACTTTATTCATCCTGGAAGACATGTTGTGGCCAAGTTGCTCGCTACAAATTAGGGTGCAATGCTTTAATGGAAATATCCATTAAATCATTTCTTCTCTGTCCTGGACTCGAGCCACAGCATTGCATGAAAACACATGCTACTTAAAATCAAACTGTAGAAGATATGAAAAATGCACTATATGTTTATTTGATGTCAAGCAGAGTAGATAAATGAACCGTAATCGTTGATAAGACTAATACATACATCATAAAGCTAATAATTATATAAAAAATGTCAGTTTTGATTGTACAGTCTGTAGAAATGTTGTCCAGCTTTTCATCCCATACCTCACCCTCTGTATGCTTTAATCTGAGTTTTGGACATGTGCCCCTCTTGTCTTTGCCATGCCAACCCTCCAGGCTGTCTATACAACAACACATTGCCAGTGTAGTATTTTGTCTGACTCTGACTGAGCTGGCTGAATGTTGAAGAGATTCCCCTGACAATTCTTTGCCCGTTGGCATTTGTTCACATGTGCAGATGGACACATTTGGGCCAGGCTGCCTGAAGAGGTGTGATTGTGTTCATGCCGACGGCTGCCAAGCTACCACTGGGAAGTGCCACTGTCGGCCAGGTTGGTGGGGTAAGTGATGACGTCCTCCTGGTGTCGCTGCCAGCTTGGCTTTGGTACCACAGATAAGTCTGGTCCAACAGAACTAAGTGAGCCACAGGTTTTAAACCACTCTGTCTCTCTTTGATTATGATTGTACTATTCTCTGACTTAAAGGACCACCATTGCATATGTCTGACCATTAACCTCGGATCACCTATATTTTACATAACTAACCATTTGTTATTTTTATGTTTACACCATTACAAATAAAAGTCCTGCATCAAAAATTTGTTAAAACAGTAATTAAAACTTTAAAAGTACTGAAGTACTATGGGGGGGGGACTTTGCTGTGCTCATTGATCAAACAGGGTAATCACCACATGTTTTAGCTGAATCTCAATGAATGCTACTTCTGCTAAGTGTAATAAACTATTAAGGACTCTAAACGTTCAAAAAATATATACTTTGAATCATCTATCACCATTGATGAAGCTCACGAAGGATATTATAGCGTTTAAAAGCATAATTTGGAGGTGCATGCAATTCTCGCCAGGCATGCAAAACTCGGCATAACACCAGCTGCTACTGCCAGTGATGCTTGAACTCATCGGGAGAAAGTTGCGTAGTAAAGTAGAGTAGGTAATATTACCTTTTTAAGGAGTATATGCTGAGTAACTAGTTGGTAATAACTATATTATTTCTGAGTAACTTGCCCAACACGGAGTTGACAATAAGGATCGGATAAATTGGGTTGGCCTATGTTTTGATTATTGCTTGTTATAGGCTATCCAATGTTTACTTTGACTTTGCTGTCGATTCATCAATCATATAAGCTAAATAGGCTACACTTTGCCAGTTTAATCAGTTTGTCGGGGGGTCTCTATATATTTTCCTGCTTTTTTGCCCTTTGCCAATCACATGCCTGCATTTTATGTGTTAAAACCAAACCTGTAAATGAACTATTAACTAACTTACTTAATTAAAAGTACAATATTTCCCTCTCAAATGTCGTCGAGTAGAAGTATAAAGTTGCATAAAATGGAAATAGTCAAGTAAAGTGTAAGTACCTCAAAATTGTACTTGTACAGTACTTAGTTACAGCTGCACGCAAGGGCTGTCATGAAAACGCTCCCTGTTGCTTTGGAAAATGCTCTAGAAATGGGTTGTTATAACAAATCAGTCTGTGTAAAGTATACACAATGTTTGGTTAATTGACTAAAATATGCAACACCACTAGTTATTTCAGGACACTTACAGATTATATATACTTTAAACTCTGAAAGGAATCTTTCTTTACCTGGACTACTTTAATTTTACTGATTATATTTGCTTACATTTATGAATGCAAGACTTTCACTTGGATGGAATATGGGGCAGTAGATTATATCTCCACTGTAGTATTTCTAATTTTACTTAAGTAAATGATATCAATACTTCTTTTAACACACTGAGAGTGGGCCTACACTGCTTCATTCATCCATTCTCCATTTTATTTCTTAAGGTTCTCGCTGTAACGAGCCATGTCCAGAGGGCCTGTGGGGGCGCCACTGTAACCAAACCTGTTTCACGCGTTGCCCCAACAGTGACACGTGCTTGAGGGAAACAGGAGAATGTGTGTGTCGCCCCGGCTACTGGGGAGTTACCTGTCAGAACAGTGAGTGTTGTTGTTAGTCAGCTGACACGGAGCAAAAATCAGATCAGCTCAGTGTACTGGTTTTACTGTGTAACTGACTCGGCTCACTCTTTAACGCTCTGTCTCCCAGAATGCAGAGCTGGTATGTATGGTGACCAGTGCAGCATGTCATGCCCATCCTGTGGCCAGTCGTACCGCTGCAACCATGTGACAGGAGAGTGTGATTGCCTACCTGGACACACTGGAACCAACTGTGATCAAGGTTGGCATTAACAATAATAACAATCAATAATCATACACCTATGTGCACATCATCTAAAACTCATTTAACATATGAGCAAGTTCAATCTCAGTATAAGCTACTGCTGGTAATTTTATATATTGTGTGTTTTACAGTTTGCCCAGCTGGCTTTTATGGCAAACAGTGTTCTGAAGTGTGTGTTAACTGTGCCAACAACTCCACATGCGACCACAGGGATGGTCACTGTGAATGCTTGCCTGGCTGGACTGCTACTGACTGCTCCATCCGTGAGTGGGGAAAAAAAAAAAAAAAAAAAATTATATATATATATACACATCATATAGCAACTACAAAAATGCATTTTCTGGAGTAAAGTGTCCCTGATTGCTCACAACAAACATCCAAGAGGGTCCTCTAGTGTTAGCATTGCACCCTGTGAAGGAAAGGCAAGAGCAGGGGTTCAAATCCGGGTCTACAGGGTACCAAACTTGCAACTTGACCGCAACGCCAAAGAGCAAGGCTCGTTGGTATGGCAGTCAGCGCATACTCAACCGTAGTGACGGTGGTCGGTCACACACCCACTTTCACTATTTATCCCAAAGCTGGTGAAATATGACCACACATGTAGAGCATTTATTATCTTTGCGCTGTAGTTAAATACTTGTATGGTTGTGAAATGTACCTTGTGTTTTCCAGCCTGTAGTCCAGGACGCTTTGGCCCGTTCTGTACTCAGACCTGCTCCTGTCCGACCAACCTCATCTGTGACCGGTTCACTGGAGACTGTGTGTGTGAAAGTGGAGGAGATGACTGTAAACTAGGTAAAGATACAAAACAGGTTTTCCCATGAATATAGGAGCACTGCCTTTCACTGCACACAGCAATCTGCCTCTTTCTGTAAAGAGGTGGTATTATGCTTTTTGGCTCTTTCCTTCCCCTTTATTGTGTTATATATCTTTTTTGTGCATGTAATAGGTTTGCAAAGTGAAAAGGCCCAAAGTCCAGCTCAAAGGGAGTTCCCATCTCCCACAGAAAACTCTGCTCTGAACTGCCTGAAAACGCTTGTTTTTAGTCCAGCCTTTTCGCTTTCATTCCTGTGACATCACACGGATGAAAGCTAAATGCGCCTCATATAACATTTGCCAAGCAGCTACTCGAACACGCCCTCAAAAACACCGGTGGAAAAACACTGAGCTGCAGCACACCTCTCCTCTCCCTTCCAAACACTAGCTACCCTCCAGGCAGTCAATGGACATAAAGTTGTTACTGTGATGTAGAGACAGAGCTCAGTTAAAACTTTATGGATGAAAGATACTTTTGTTACAGATTAATAACTCACCACTCTGAAACTCTTGCTCCAGTTGATCCATGGCTCACCTGCCAAACACCAACGCAGCGTCACTGATGGCCAAATAGTTGTTTTAGATTAACTGAACGTTGGAAAAAGGTTTGGATGATTCCTCACAGATACTTGAAAGTACTTGAAGTGTCGTTCAGAATAATTCACAGATATTGCCCTGCTAATCATTACATGTTTAAATTTAAAAGAGACATCAATACAAACTGTTCTTTTTGTGAAGACCACCCAGAAACTGTTTTGCACCTCTTTTGGTATTGCGCACACACCAGAACATTTTTGCAAAACCTCAGCAGATTCATCATTGACCATATTTATAAAGACTTTTCCTTATTGTGGAAGAATGTTGTATTTTACTTTTATAGAAGTAAAGAAAAAGAAAAGATTTACTTCATTATAAATTTATTAATTGTTTTGGCAAAATTTCACATTCATTCAAGTTGTACATTATATTAATCTGATCTCTGGCTCCAACAACAAAAAGGCAGTTAAAATTGTCAACATATGGTCCTCTCTCTCTTTGTAATGACCTATAGGCTTCCCCTGGCAAAACTGTATTGTATTCTGTCTATATCTGTTTGTATATTGTTGTGTATATTTTGGTAAGTCACTTATGATTTGTATCATCCATCCATCCTTCGTCAACCGCTTATCCTGCGTACAGGGTCGCGGGGGGCTGGAGCCAATCCCTGGACAGGTCGATGATTTGTATAATTGTTTTTGCAATAAAGATGACTGAAAAAATAACAGATTCACTGAAAGTTTATAATGTAAGCAATACAGTTACATCTCTCGTGTGCGACTTGATGTCACAGGGTTTTGACGTAATTTTTCGGCCTACATGGAACCGTCCGTGCAGGCTTTGGTCGGCTTCACTGTTTCAACTGTGGCACCCCCTTGGGAACTGCGCAGGTGCAACTCCCAACAAAGATCATTTAGAGACCAGATGTATCACTCCATAGCTAAAACGAAGCCTTCAAGAGGAGCTGCAGCAATGTGCAGTATGGGAAAAAAATATGATGTTTTTTGAATATTAAACCATGTAAACCTGTTCTGGCACAACCCCTAAATAGGATTTTGAACCTGAAAGTGGGTATAATATCACCTCTTTAACCTGGTGTGATTGAAGTCAGCCTTTTTTTTGAAAAGTAGAGGACAAAATCTTCATGTCACTGCCTTGATATTCCATTTGTAAATGATGTGGCTTCCATGGGCTGTCCTTGTTCCATCTCAGAAGTTGAAAGTTAATGAAAGCTGCTTTAGTTGTTGTACTTGACTTCTGTTTCCATCTCTTGTTTGACAGATTTGTCTAAGCAGTCAGGGAGTGTTATGGTTCCTCTTCCTCCTGGTGAGAGGGAGTCGTGGGGAGCCATTGGCGGCATCGTCGTGCTCGTCATCCTGGTGGTCTTGCTGCTTACTCTGCTGCTGCTCTACCGCCGCAGGCAGAAGGAAAAGCAGAACAACACGCCGAGTATCCTTCTCCACCAGAAGCACAGTCAACTCTGAATACGCCATTCCAGGTACAGTACACAGCATATTAATATCAGTGTAAGTACATATGAATTTGTTTGATGTTAGAAAAAAGACACACAGCAGGTCAATGATTGTATTGTATTTGTATATTCTGTACCTGTTCTAACACAACTCCAAAGTAAATTCAATACCATTAGGTCTATGTAGATGGATAACTTGTTTCCATACAGCAAAACAAATACTCGCAGAAAGCACTAACCTGGTATCACACTGACTGCCACAACTAGACAGCTGCCTGCTACACAATGCAAGAGCCACAAACTTTAAACAACAGCCCGTGCTAGCCTTCCCTCTTATCTAACTTACATACATGAACACATGTCTTGTCCACATGCGCCCACACAAACAATCATCAGGAAAAAGTGCACTGCTGATGTCACTTTGCAACTAATTAGCTGGTCTGCTGTAGAACATTAAACAACACATAAACTTGCCTGCAAATGCCACTTTGGTCTGATTAGTTGCCGGTATGGTCCTTTTACTTAAATACCACTGATAAAAAACACACTCTCTGTCCATGACTCATAAGCTGCAGCCAAGTTTGTTTACTTTGTCTCTTGTTCCCATGCTGGGGCTGAGCCTGCGAGCTGCTGTCAATCAAACAAAGACACCAACACGCCCCAAATGGTAACATGCGGACTGATATGCTTGCAAAAGACAGAAATCAAATTCAGTGCAAAGCAGTGAATGTTAAGTAACATTTAGTTTTCTTTGGGAGATGTTTAGCTTTTTCAAAATAAATCATCATAGCAGTATATTCTGATGTTTTTATGGTTGTTCTTGGTCATAATGTGGTTTTGTTTGTGTCTCACTGTCATGTTTTTGTAATTAGTGTTCCACAGAGATTCATTTTATTGACCTTGAGGTAATTTAACTGCAACAGATGTGATTCCATGTGTTTGTTTTGGCCTACAGATGTTCCTCACAGTTACCACCACTACTACTCCAACCCGAGCTACCACACACTGAGCCAAAACAGGCCTCCACTGCCACACCTCCCCAACAACCATGACCGCACTATCAAGGTGAATGTCAGCTCTGTTACATCACTTCAGTGATCTGATACTTTAGGCAGCTTTCAGGCCATACATCAACTGTAGTGCAGTACTGGGGCAAATATGTCATTTATCACAGTCATCAAGGGCTGGCCATGTTTTCAGGGCCATGAAATCATAAATCATTAAATGTTGACCCATTAAGTCACAGCTCATTAGTGATACATATAATTGCCCTTACTCCATGTCAAAAGCATATTTTAACTTGGTACATTTTCTTTGCACTGATGATTTCTGATTTGGTTTATTATTCTGTCTGTCATACAGAACACCAATAACCAGCTGTTCTGCAGTGTGAAAAACATGGAGAGGGAGCGGCGGGGCTTGTTTGGGGTTGAGAGCAACGCCACACTACCTGCAGACTGGAAACACCACGAGCCCCGCAAAGACTCAGGTCCGTCTGGGTGACTTTCACATCCAGGATCACTCAACAGTTTCTCCATTTAGAGGAGACACGTAGAGTAAAATGAAATGAGTGGAAATAACATTTACAAGCCAATAAAAATGAGTAGTTGGTTTCCTGACCTTCTGACCACAGTTACATAAAAATAATCTGTTAAACCTGCAATTTACTGTTAATTTAACCTTCTGCTAACACACCTAAAAGTAATTCCTTATTCTTGGTGTCAGTGGAAGAATTTGTCTAATGCATTTAACAATAAAATAGTCATTCTTAAAGACATTAAATACCAGCAGAAAATATCAGCTATCAGTGGCTTTGGTGTACAAAAACCTGTAAAGAGTGTAAATGTTGAGAAATTCGGGGCTTAGACATGCAGACAACAGCTGAAAAGGTTCTCTTTTTATAAATTCTACACCAAAGTTTATTGACCATCACATTTCCTTTGGACAGTTTTTTTTTTAGTCAATAATGCACATTTAATATGAGACTATAAAAACAATAAGGAGTTCATAAAAAGTGATAGCTGCATTGCCAGCTTTTACTCACCTGGTATTGATTTTGCAGATTTCCTAAGCGGCTTATCTGCTTTTGATTAGTTTGCCATGAAGAAAATGAAGATGCCAGATTTGTCTTTTATTGTTTACAGGAGCTTTTGGAATCGACCGGAGCTACAGCTACAGTGCCAGCCTTGGAAAATATTACAACAAAGGTAGTTTCTCACCCTTTGTCACCACCCCACCAGAAATCTTTTACCAATTGGATTGCCATTCAATTTGATGCACACATTGAATTGTAATAACTTTGGTCATCTTCTGGCTTTTCATCTAGCACAATCATCAGGGTAAACCTCTTTTTTGTTGTATGACCTGCAAAACTAATGACATTCCCATCAGACTCAGCTGTAGTTTGTGTTTGGTGTTAATGTTAATGTGGGGAACATTATATATGTGCCTCAAGAGATGAGCAAGAGATATAGAAGTTTCTGCTGCCGCACCACCAGACAGCAGAGCAGCCAAGCCAAGCCATCAGACTCTTAACCTCTAGTTCATCCTCAGCACTGCTCCAGTGATTATAGTTTATTTCTGTTACCATTTTTCATAATTGAATCTTTATTAATGTTTATTGTCTGCTATGTAGCAGAAGGGAGTTACAAAACTCAATTTGACTCTTAAACTTGTTGTATTGTGACGATAAAACCTACCTACCGACCATCTGTCCAAAATATGGGTTTCATAAAAATTATTTAGATTATTCACAGGTCTTGAAAATAAACTGTCATTAGGTTTTCTTTAAACCATCTCAACCCATAAAATGAAAAAGGTCTTTCCTCTGTCAGTCTCTGGAAATCGCAAGTCATAAAAAACTTTTAAAAAATGTTTTAAACTTAAAACCCAAACTAGAGTTGCTGCGACCACATGCACATGTTCACATGTGTTTTAACTTCTCTCTCTTTGCTTCCGGTGTGGTGACAGAGCTGAAGGACACTGTGGCGGTGAGCAGCAGCTCTCTGAACAGCGAGAATCCTTATGCTACCATCAAAGACCTGCCCGGCCTGCCTTTCTGCCCCCCAGAGAGCAGCTACATGGAGATGAAGTCAGCCGTGCCCAGAGAGCGAGCATACACTGAGATCAGCCCGCCACCGTTCAACACAGCCACCTTACGCAGAGGTGAGCAACATTTCAGACCTCCTTTAGCAAAAACATTATTATAATGTGGGGATGTGGGCTGCAGCGCATCAGAAACCTGCGTTGATATTCATGTTTTTACTGTTCATTTTTTAGACATTTTATTTTTCAACCAGTGTGACTAAATAAAATCAACTTCACATCATCAGTTTTTGAAGAAAAGATCAGGTTGTTAGACAGAGTCAGGGTCACAATGCATAACACTATGAGCCAATCACATGATGGAAGGTACAAGCACATGGGTTTTTTTTTTTTTTTTACCTCAATAAAGACCCAGAAAGAAGGATATAACATGCTGATGCCCTGATAAACATGTATTGTTGAGTTTCATCAAAATAACAAGTTTCAAAATAGCAACTTAAATCATTGCACCCATGCAGGGCTTACACTAACATTTATTATTGATTTATCTGCATGATGATATTCTTGACACTTTTTCTGTCGATAGACTAATCAATTAATAGGCTGTTTCAGCTCTAAACCCTGTCAGGTCAATCAGTGTAATTCTAGTGAACAGCTGAACATGCAAAAATGCATCATCCTTCCACTGTTAATCAAAATCAGACTATGCACACGTGTCGATTCATCTGAGAAAGCTGAGACTTGATCTTCACATCAAAATGAAAAACTCGCGATCATTCAAACATTACAACAGGATTTGAGCTCTGACACATGGGAAGGATGGGCTTCCTTATGGCAGAGCCTGATAGATGAACAACTGTTTACATGGAAGTGAAGAAAAGATACTGAAGGGAAGAGGAAGAGCAGGAGAGAGGAAAAGGGTGGCTGATCTTTTATTAGTCCTGCGTTTTATTACAGTGTAGACACCAGTGATACATCAACATGAAGTCAGACTAATAAATGAGAGTCAAATCCTTAGATTTATGGAAATATTGGCTTGATATCAGTCCTTCTCCCTTTAGTGAAGTAGAATATCATCATCCGGGTTGTCTGCAACAATTTGGGTGAGGATGCCAAGTGAGAGAAAATGACAATCCGCTCCATCAATAACTGTTATTTACACTCGCTCTATTGGAAGCCGAAGACTGTGGTTAATGATAGAAAAACATACACATTAAGTCAGCTTTGCCTGTGTAATTTAAAGAGTACACATTTTGGGTAATTATTAACCCAGTGATATTAACGATGTTATCTTTGCCTATTTGAACTTGTATATGCAAAGTGAGCTCCACGAGACAAACTTAATTTAATGAACTTAAAGTCAGTGAAATTGAAGTTAAAAAGTTGGTTCTTGTGAACATAATGTGTTCAGTTTGTAATTTGTTCAGTGAGCTGGGGTCCTTTTTATCCGTTTCTAAGACTTTTAACATTGTGATAAAACATAGCAGAAAAATACCACAAAACATTACCCTGAGTCTGACTCAAGACTGTTGAGTCAACTGTTTTTTCTTTTGTCACCCTGTTCAAGTGAAAATTAAATGGACTAAAACCAAAACATCCAAAAGATGATCAGGAAACGAGGCATTTTTAGTGTATTTCATGTAGTGAAATAAGAGTTGGGATATTTGCCTTTAGAAGTATGAAAAGGGCACCTCTCGTTCTTAGTGTCTGTTCATCTCCACCCCCCAGAGCGTCAGAGTTCCCTCGGTCATGCTCCACACGAAGACCCCCAGAGCCACTACGACCTCCCAGTGAACAGCCACATCCCGGGACACTACGACCTGCCACCAGTCCGCCGACCCCCCTCTCCCAGGAGAACTCCTCAGTGACAGTCACAACAGCAGAGGAAGTTTCCCTCCTCCTTACTTTGGGGATGATTTTAAGCGAAGAGCAAACTTTACACTCTTCTCTGACAATCAGAGCTGTAGACCACCCACAGAGCAGCAGCGAGGCGCCTGTCCCACCAACTAACTGTTGTTTACAGTGGATGCTCCCCTTTCAACTCTCAACACTGCCCCTCTGTGGCCTAAAGTGGTACTTGCTTCACCATGACAGACTTGTCATCCAGACTGGGGAGCCAGCAGGCTGCGGTGAGGAAGGCTGGATTGTGGCGACGCCAGCGGGGCTTCAGCTGCATTTGCCTCCCATGGGAAAAATAACCCAGAAGACTTCATGGTTAAAAGCAGCAACTTGGGAATTCTTATGTGTTTGAACTCATCTTGACATACTGCAATTGAAGTTTTCCACATATTTTGTTTGCTACTGATCAGCTGGTGTGCATGTTTAAAAGGCCCCTTTTCATCAGAATTCAAATTTTCTTCTGTCTTCATCATCAACAGTGACTTATGTTTACATTGTTTTTAGTTTTTGTTTTATATTCTATCACTTCAGAATCCAAACTTTTTTAACAGGCAGCTTTGGATGAACAGATCACAGCTGGACTTCCTTTTGATTTGCTCTTCAAAAAACCTTGTCAACCTTAAAAAAGGGAAAGAGACAAAGTTCATGGGACCTTTTTTTGAAAACATGTGCTCTTATACATGAGGTATATTTTCTACAGCGAATGAAGTAGTGCAAAAAAAAAAATCCTGCCAGCGTTTAAGACACGTTATTAAAACATTGTTTCTCTATTGGTGATATTCGGGTTTCTGGAATCTGGAGAAGTCAGGTTGTTTCACAAAAGTACCAAATATTTGTTTACCACCTGAAGGCCACGATGAACAGCTTTTCTTTTTAAATTCACATCACTGTCTTCTCCAGATGCTGCATTTAGACACACAATGATACACGTGTCCCCTGTTTGTTTAAGCCGCGTTTGTTAGTCTATGGTTTACACAAATGTGGCTCGCTTATTGCTGCTGTCAGGAAAAAAAAAAACCTTTGTAAATACAGAAAGATATTGTTAGCTTCACTGTAATGTAGAATATCCCTATTTTAAGATGATCATGTCTTTAAGGGGTTTGTGTGACCAAAGCATTGACTGTGGACCAAAGATACGCATAACATAAGCACAAACTAAAATAAACCATCATCAAACAGGGAATTACAAGCCAAATCAAAGCAGCATTATGAATGTCAGTGTAGTGTCCTACAGCAACCGATTGGTCATTGCAGCTCTGTAATTGTCAGACCCACAATGGGCACTTAAAAACAAAATCATAAAACTTGGCGCCTACATTACTCATAATGCAACTACAGCACAGATAGTCAGGATGGAGTTGTGTGTTATGTTGGTAGGAGCTAATGTAACCTTGAGCTGGCAACATAAAGCAGAGATGAGGACTACAGAGGTCTGGTAGCTCACTTATTTCCAACTCCGTACCCCCAGATATTTTCTGTCTGACTTGTGTTCAGCCCCAACCACTGCAAACGTATTATTTTGGGGTAATTTTCAATACTGTGAGTACCACAAATATACAGAATAACCAAAACTATGTGTAAGGCCAAATACCAGTAAAGGTGATAAAATGTTTGTTTTGTAATGTAACTTTTTGTAATTTTCAACTGTCAACCAAAGTTTTGCCTCTATAAATATTTTTGGAAATATGCGCTCATTTTGTATCAAATCTGGATGAAATCAGTTACATAATAGAACCCCAGGGTACCACAAAAAAATGTACATTGTGCTTTTAAATGCTATAGTTTCTGGGTAGGGCTTCATCTTTTTTTTTTTTTATGAATGGCCAAATATTTAACCTAACTATGGGAACATGTGTGTATATAATGTAAATAAAAATGGATGCACTTTTCATCACTGGTTTTGAATGACAATGTTCTATATACAGGAAATAACCACAATAGTCTGTCATTGGAAAAAAAAAAAAAAAAAGAATTTTACTCATTATTTTAGAAAAGAAAACAAATCATTACATCAACTGAATGCATGGCTTTTCCATAATTTTAACAGAATCGTTATGATAGAAATGACAAAACTTCAAGCAAATTATAACTTTGGCATTAAATGCTCAAAACAAATCCCTTTCTGTAACATTTTAAATCCTCAGGTCCTTAAAATGATTCAGGAGGCCTCCAACAAGACTTTAAAAAGGGAGGGTTCAGGATTTCACAAAGGCCTTTCAAGAGGTTTTGTTACATCTGTGGTTTGAATCTGATTTTATAAGTGTCTTGGTTGTTCATTAACTTGAACCACCATTGCATACTCAAGTTAAAGAGCAGCTGTATGTTTCTTAAGAAAACACAAACAAAAGGAAGAAGGTTCTTTCTGGTTTAAATTCAGACAGGCCTCTGAAAAACTCTGACCACACCCTTTGGGTGATCTGTTCTGAGAGGGATGATTCATTTAATAGTTGCATATATTATTACACACAGTAAGCTTGTCTCAAATGTACATATGACATAAATGCTATGTCTTTGTCTATTATAAATGTGTCACAGAGGCCAAATACTAAACATCTTTGGAGCTGGCCATTTCTTTTAACTAACAACTGTCATGGACTTTAAGGCACTTTAGCAATCATAGTGTCAAAATCAAATATCTACTTGAGGCAAAAAAGAAGAATCTAATGTGGCACAAATAAAAAAAAAAGTAACAAAACAAAATATCAAAAACAGCTATCAAGTATTTTCTGTAAATTATGCTTTTCACTGTAGTATGAATGACTTAAGCTGCCAGACTAATGTACAGATCTACCTGCTGTGCGTATTCCTGCAGTGCATGAAGCCAAAGTATACAAAACCCCACAATCCTACTCAGATCCCAAAATCATGCCTAGAGATTTGCAAAGCCAGTAAGCTTAGAGGAAAGGGAAAATAAGCCCTTATGACCAGGACAAACCTCAACACAAACCAGAGGACAGCTGACAGTCACAAGACTGCAATATGAGGCATGTGCTCAAAGAACACGGATTGATTATGGGTTTTTTTCTGTCCTCCAAAGGCACATTTGTATTTATAATCTCTAAAAAAGCTTGTTAAAATGTTTCCAAAAAAATCTGTTGCACTCTGTTAATAGCTGCAATTAGTTCTATATTAGAATAGTGTTCATTTAGTTGAATAAGCTGAGAAATCCTATAAATATAAACTGTATATATGGCACCAAATTTATCAGTCAAAACTCAATAGATATTTTCCCAACGTAGAAAATAAATTCTACATTTTCCTTTGATCACGACAAAACCTCTTTGGAATTACTACAACAAAAAAACAATTAAGGCAACCCATCTACATGTACATCAATCTGAGCTACATATGGGATTCATTTAACCAGGTACAATCAACTTATCCAGCAAAGAATAATTCCCTATTTATATACACGTTCGAAAACATAATACATTTCTCTGGGGTCGAGCTGGGAATTACAGAAAAATATACATTCATCTCAAGTAATTACTTTCTCTGTGTACCACAGCTGTCCAACCATCTAAATCCACATAGGAAATGTATTATAACATGTTTGTCTAAGGCTAAGGTGAAAAAAAACAGCTGCTGAACACCCTGAGCTTACAGCACTTTGGCTTTCCTTGACTTTTCTAATGTAGATTTGAAAAAAAAGTTTTCTTTTCTCTGTAGCATATAAAGTTAGCACAATACTGTTCCAAAGAAACAAGGAAAATAAATTTCAACATCACCAACATCTTAAATAAATCTATTTGATGGGCGATAAACATGATTAACAAACCCCACAGGATTCATTCTCCTGATGTCTGTATGGCTGTAGAGACTTATTCCTGTCAGGGTTCACTAGCTGTGCGTGTTGAGTGATGACAGCTTGGCCATTAAATGTGAAACCCCGGCTTGGATCGAAGCACTGGTCAATGGAGCTCTATGTCTGTGTGTCAATGTGTGAGTGTGAGAGGGCGCAAGAAGAGGAGGATACAGTACAAGCATTAGCGAGGCACACATGCAATAACATAACTTGAATATATAAAAAAAAAAACTCAAAGGTTGATTATGAAAATCCTGTGCCCTTTGCCAAAACCTCAAAGCAAATTTAACATGCAGATAAATTTGAATACAAAATCTGACGAGATCATATAAAAAAATAAAGATACATCCCAACAGTAGAAAATATTTTTTGTGGGCTACAGGTGGTGGTGGGTTCACGTGAGGTGCTGTTTGGTTTTACATGATGGAGCAGTTCTCCGGCTTGGCACGGCCCTGAAGGAAGAAGTGACACAGTGCAGAATTAAATGTGGTGAAAATAAGAAAACTGGTCAGCTGTTATACTTAGTTTTTAATGTGATAACGTTTTATCCAATAATAAACCATACAATATAATCAACAGAAAATTGCAATGCACTGCTTTTTTAAAATAGTCTTTAAAAGTTAAGGTTGGATCTAAAGTAACTAAGTATTTACTGATGTAAGTTGATTAGTGTAGATGTGTCTGGTGTCTTCAGCATACATTTGCACATTTACTCCATGACATACAGAGGGGAGATCATTGATGTAAAGAAGCGTAAGGGCCAAGAATTGATTTCTGCTGTTCATGTAACACAACAACAGTAATGTACCTGTCTGGGCTCGTTGGTGCCCATGAAAAAGGAATGTCCCACGAGGCCTTCAGGTAGACCCCCGCTGCTGCAAACACCTGAGCCACGCTCTGACGGCTGCCCACAGGAGTCACAGATCACCTTGCGGCTCCGCAAGTTGTACTCGTTCTCTGCACCGCTCGTGCTGTGAGCTCCCTGCAGGGGGCGACGCAACACACACACACACACACACACACACACACACAGGGTGAATTACTTAACACTGCTGTTCGACTGGGAGACGCTGCAGTCACGGCAGGCTGAGAGTTGTGTTTTTCCTGATGCATGATGATAGTGTTTTCAGATTTGGTGGATTATTTAAGAGTTGCCTAAACAGAAGAGGAATGTACCATGTCATCATCTTCATCATCATGGAACAAGGTCCGTGTTACTTTCCTCATGGCCATTTCCTGATGGTGGGTAAAGTAACAACAAACTGATTAATTTATTGCAGTTAAAAGGAACAGAAATGTAAGACAAGCTCAAAGAAACACAGGTGAAGTCAGACCTCTCCGTTGGCATTGATGAGGATGGTCTGCAGGAGCTCGCCGGTGCCCCAGGAGTTCTGGCTCTTCCACACCAGGTCAGTTGGGGGGTTGTGGGTTCCACCGCCAGATGCAGCCCAGATCTGCAAAGGTCAGAGAGTGGAAGAGATTATAAATCTACTGACATACAGAAAAAAAGAAACAGATGATTAAAGATTTCAAAAGGTGCCCTGTAGAGTTTTCTAAAAATAATTTTTACATTCTGGGTTTCTCATCAAAAAGCATTGTGTGCATCCTTCAGACCTGTTCAATGCATTTGCTTCCATATAAAACATTTTCATTAAGCCGTTTAAAAAAATATATTTATATCCATGTTTGCTAGCTGGCAGTCTTCTTTCCTGTATTTTGGCACATAATTACTGCCACCTGTCAATCAGTGAAAAAGTGTGAAGACATTTGCAGCAATGAGTCACCTACATGCTCCTGGCATTACTAGTGGTCAGATACTCAGAATGCCTTTATGAACATGCACATAATGGTCAAATTAACAAAGGAAACACCAACAGACAGACAGACACATATAGAAAACTCTAACTTACAGTGACAGTTCCTCCAGCCTTCAGGGTGAACTTGTGGGGAAACTTGTAGATGATGGGGGTGGCACTACCTACTTGTCTCTTCACCTGCCAGTTGCCCAGAGATTGGTCCTGCATGAGAGAAATGGAAAATGAGATGAAGGACAGAAAAATGTCTTTCAGACCGAAAACATCTTTCTTAGAATACATTCTCTGCCATCTATGATCATCCATTGTTTATTTAAATTATTAAAAAAATGTTAGTTGCTTATTATTATGTAACAAGTCATTTTTGTAGCTTTCAAAGAAGTCACAGGTTAGCAGCATGTCATTATCACCTTTTTGAGTGCAGTCTCAGTACCGTGAAACTTAAACTTAAACCAGTTTAAAATGGTCTGAAAAGCCAGCTGACAGACAGAGTCACTTACCTCGTCGGCCTTGTTGCTGAGACGGATGAACTTGCCCTCCAGGTCAACTTCGTCCACTGTGATGCGGCCGCTGGCGGAGGCGTGCTGACTAATGCGAGTCTTGGTCACAGTGCCTCCCACCATGCTGGAGGTCTCACTGTCATTGTCGTTCAGGCGGCGCTTCTTGGTGCTGCCGTGCCGGAGGAGTTGCGGCTGCTGGAGGCAGTGGCAGCGGAATGGACCAGGCGGCTGGTGTGGCTGTGGCCTGAGCCAGAGGTCCGCGCCACTGTGACCTTGGTGGGTTGAGGACTGGGTGACAGACGCAGCCTGAGGAAAGAGGGAGATGATTTAGATGATAGATATAGACCAAGGCAGTCAGTGTAGCATACAGATATAGTCTCACATTCTTGGTAAAGTGCCTTTTTATATCACATCCTTATGGCTCTGGGACTCTTACCCATAGCTACTATAACCACCTGCTCCTTTGAGTGGTTGATGCTCCAAAACCCCCAAACCAGAACTGGTCTAGAAAGAACTGACTTTACAGTTACTGCAATAGTCTCTGCATTAAAAAAAACTTGTACTTTCACACTATTTATAATAACCACTCTCGGCCTCACTGTGAGTGCTTTCATTGAGCCTATACCTTGTTTTCTGTGATATTAAAAACAACTCTGTCTGTTCCTGTTAATTTGTTTATATTTTTGTTCCTCACTGTTAACAGGCTGTTTTATAAAAGGTTAAATAAATGAAAATGAATTGCTAATAGCTTGACAAATGCTGCGCAGGTAGAGAGAAAGCTAATTATTTATATATTTATGAATGTGGTGAAGACAAATATATCTTTAGGTTTTAAAAATATGAGAAAAAGCGTCTAAAGCCCCTGTTATAGTTCATAACAGAGTTGCATATAACAGCAGCACAGACAGCAAATAAGCACATATAACTTGAGCCTCACCATTTAAGCAGACATTTGTGGCATAAAACAAGATTTTCTCAGAGAAAATACAGTCAGAGTGAATAATAACTGTTTGTATTCTGACTTGTGAGGGATTCGTCCCTTCTAGTAACAACATGTAAACCATCAATTTGCCTCAAGGTGGCTATGTTTTTCATTGGTCTAGCTCTGTTTTACAATCGACAATCTCACCTCTCCTCCTCTCCCTCCAGCAGCTTCCTGTAAGCATTAATCTCCATGTCCAGGGCCAGTTTGATGTCCAGCAGCTCCTGGTACTCCTCGAGCTGCTGCAACATCCGAGCTCGGATGTCAGCCATCTCCCGCTCTTTATCCTCCAGACGCCGGCGCATCATGTCCCGCTCTCTTGACAGAGACTCCTCCAGTTCACGCACCTTGGCCTCGCTTGCCGACAGCTGATTTAGGGAGAACACGCATACAAAGATCAGTCAATTAGTGGCCAATTAAGCAGTCTGTACACTACTGCTTGACACATCAGGTAAAGCTTAATGTAAAATGTATCACTGGTGCTTGGTGGTGAACAGTTATAGTCTGTGTTTTGGAGCATTCATGACAATATCAGTCCTCCGCACAGTTTGGCCAGTAAAAACCCGCACAGATCAACAAACCAGTGTATGAGTGTGAGTACCTGTTTCTGCAGCAGGCCGAGCTGGCTTGACATGCTCTCTATTCGAACACGGCTCTGCTGCAGCTCTTCATGGGCAGCTCCCGCCATATGGCTGTTCCTTTCAGCTGAATGACGGGCGTTCTCCAACTGACAGACAGAGAGATGGTACAGTCAGCTATCAGCAGTGGTTAAGTGCTGTTAAAAATACATGCTGTTTACTATATTTCAGGTGACATCATCATTATCATGAATTACATCTTTAACTTATTTGAAGATCAAACACCACAATAGAAATAACTCTTAGCTTGTTATTAATAAATTAATAAATAATAAATTAACTAATTTAGAAACAGTAATTCTCACAATTGACTATACAAAGGGGTCTGGTAAAACAAAGAACACTTTAGCTAAGGTTTCATTTACAAGAAAATTCCACTGGAAGAAACTGCTGTTTATCCACATTCCTCTTTAACATTCCCACAAGACAGTGGTTATTTATGTTCAATAAATTGTGTGGATGTGAGACTATTTGTAGCTTATTAAAGATATTTGCAAATGAAAAACAACTAGACACTAAGCTGAACTATAATTAAGTTCGTGTTCACATCTAAAAGGTATGGCTCCTGAATCGAACCAATGCGAGGATGATACATTGTTTAAATTTGTCGGGTTTGCATTCACAAAGGCAAAACTCAAACAATCCAGAAATTGTAAACATAAGCCATGTGGTGGAAATGTCATTCAGTGCCTTTCTGTTTATATACCCTTAATATGTTTATTGTATGTACCAAACACAAAGGCAAAGTATTAACTACTTGATAATAAAATGTTTTCTGATAAATACGAAATAATATAAATAGCTATAAGACATTTAATAGTGCAGCAATAATAAATATGTACTATTTTAAATGACATATACAATGGTAGCTTCACGTGATTGGTTCGAATGGTGTTCACACCAGAAATGAACCGCTCCAGAGTTCACTTGATGGCGGTCAGAGACCACCTCTTCGAGGTAGACCAGAGAGCAGAGAGAACAACCCAAACGAAACCGCACCAAATTAAAGAAAGAGTCTCTTCTTGACTCTAGGTGTCAGCAGTGTGCCTCCTGCAGCATCCAGACATACCTTAGAGTTGTAGGTCTTCTCAATCTCCTCCTTGTAGAGGCGGACCTGTTCCTCGTGTTGGGCTCTCATTTCAGCCAGGGCCTCCGACAGCTTGCTCTCAAATTCCCGCTGACGCCCGCTGTCGATCTCCACGACGTTAGACTCGTACCGACGCTTAGACTCACGCAGCTCCTACAGACAGACAAGTTGGTGATTGTTATCAGTCTCAATAGCGCTTACTTTTAGTTTCCTGTATTTTCCTTTGCCTCATGACTAGTCTAATTTGGACTTGTGCTCATTAGAAGCTGAATTGACTTTGTCAATTCTTTTATTACTTTATTAAACTAGAAAAAGAGTAATTTGTCTTGATGTTTGGTTTATTTTCTTTTAGGCACTACAAACTATTAAAAAAAGACTCCACCTGTAGAAATATGCTATGCTCAATGAACTTAAATGCATTGATTAGTCAGTCACTGTGCAGTAATTGTTTGTTCAGAAGTGGTCCCTGGTGACCTTTTAGCAACTCCTAATCATTATGTTTACATTTGGAAAACACACATCTGTTGGCAGAATTTGGTCAGGAAATAACTATGACTAGAACAATGTGAAACATGTGACTTAATTATGGCTATAACTATTAAATTTACTTGTAGCCTAGTCTTATCATTTCTGTGAAAATAAACTTAAAATAAAATAAAGAAAAATGTGCGTCTGTGACACAGATCTGCATCAGGAATGCAAAACATACAAGCTGATGGTTGGAAGCAAATCAATATCCTGTGGAAAAGATGAAAAGTAGGACAGATGAATAAATATAGAAGGGTTAAGGTGAAGAGTGGGAACCTCGTTGTAGATGTTCTTCTGGAACTCCAGTTCCTCCTTCACGGTCTGCAGGCGGTTCTCTGCATCCACTCTCCTCAGCATCTCATCCTGCAACTGCCTCTTGGCATCAGCTAAGTTACTCTCCAACTGCGAGGGTGGAGGAGGAGGAAAGAGAAGATGAGGAGAGAAATGAGAAATGTTCTTTAAGGTTTCAAATGCAGCTCAAGGTGTGATCTGTGCAGCATGGTTTGAGTTTTGAACTATTCTTTTAAGAGAAAAGCTATAGTTTCTCAGGGTGGCCAGTAGGTGGAGCAAGGCCACAACCGTATCTACGTCAATCCTATGGCAAAATTCATTGATAAAACAAACAGCAGAGAAGGCAACCTTGTCTGCCCCACCACCTTGTCCTCATTCATAATTAACTGCCTTAAGGGTTTACATAAAATTACTACTTCCACTGAGGCATTTCTGCACTTACAAGGTAGAGAGCACACTGAGACAATCATTTCAAATGTCACTCAGCAGCTTTGCACTCCAACTGCTAACTGCTTTTCTAACAGGTGGCAACCAGTGCTTTTAAAGGTTTTCTCCTATTACAATCAATGCAAGGTTAATCAGATGTAAACAGCAATAGCACCACACCATTTTCCATATGCAATTTAGAGTGATGTGTCATGGGCAGGACTAAGCTAAAATTATTCTGATACTAATGCAGGCGCCACAATGGTATATTAAAAAAAAAAAGCTTTCCATGGTTTCTGAATGGGTTTGTTTTTGCTCTGAGCCATGCCCTTCCGGTCAACAACAAACAAGTAAGAGTTCAGTTCTAATAAAACTGTTTTTACCTTGGCCAGCTGGGCCTTGAGGTCCTTCACCTCAGCCTCCAGGGTTCGCTTCTCCCCCATGGCAGTGTTGAGAGAAGCATCTTTAGAGTTGAGCAGGGCCTCAAGGTCCCTCAGCCTGAGCAGAGCCGCCTCCAGGTCAGACTCCTTTTTACTATTCCTGTCAAGATACGAGACAGGGAAGATGTAGATGTTAGTTTCCTGTCCCTTTGATACTGTATGTGTTATTATGATCCCCGCTGTATCTGTCTATCATTTCCCGGTTAGTGGGTTCAATTGTGGCCTCTCTTCCTCTTTGGCAATGCAGCTTGTCTGTGTTTTTCAAGGACTATTCTCTAACATATTACATTATTTCGCTCCATTTGACTACCGATGATTTTGCCTCTTCAGAGTTGTATAGTTCATCTCATGTTGCTTTAAAAACTCACACCAAAGTGCTGATTGCTAGACTTCTGTTGAGGCTGATAAATTAGTGGCATTAAATCTAAGATGAACAACCTCTTAATGCATTTTATTTCATTCTCACCATTTTGTGTTTTAAATGTCATTCTAATGCATTTCTTTGTCTCATGTAAAGAACTTTGAATTTAACTCTGTATTAGAAAGTTGTTCAAATTACGTTGCCTTGCAGCACGCATGTTTTACATGTAATTAATGCACTAATAGTAGTTTGCTGTGACAGGTTTACATGACAGTTTGTTCAACCTCACTCAGTTAATATGTCTCCCTAGGTCTACAGTTGTGCTAATAATAATAATAAATAATAATAATAATGAGAACCCGTTCCTTTATTTCTGCTTAAAGTGAAACTTGATAAGCGGTGGATAACTGTGCTGCAGTTGACAAACTACCATTGCATAGTGCAGTGATTGCAGCAGTTGTCCACAGTTGATGTGAAATGAACTTAGGCCAACACATCAGTACCAGTATCAGTACTGTTACTAGCCTTCAGTACTGAATAAGAGCCCATTCAACTCTGTCTCAAGGGGATCTGTGTTGAATTAGGAGAATTCACGTTTGTTGTACATGTGCTTTTGCATGTGTGCACCGCCTATCCTGTAACATCTCTACAGGAAACAATTTAGAGTTTGAGCTGGAAAAAAAAAAAGACTTGGATACAGTGATGGAAAAACAATACATTCCCAGCAGAAGATGTGAACAGTGTGTGTGTGTCGGGGGGGGGGGGGGGATAGGTGGTTCATACACAGTCAATAAGGATATGGGCTCCCTGTTATTCTATTTGGCCCTGTGGGCTAGTCTTCATTGTCACTAATAATGGCCATCTGCTGGGGGAGATGGCTTCCAGGCTGCTTACGCAAACCTCAGAGTCCTCCGGTCACTGCCAGCTGGGTGTTAGGACAAGCAGGCAGAGTGATACACTTTTAACTCTGGCACAAACACGCTTAAGTTTCTCCACAGAAAAGATTGAGTCCATTCACAAGCTATTACCTCAGATGTGAAACTGTAATTTATTGGTTTATGATACAGCAATCACTATCGATTACTGTATTCAATAAACACCAATAAGGCTTTAGAAGAGCTGGAAAATGCAATTCTCATTCCTGAAAAGAGCTGGGACAAAGAGACAAGTGGCAGAAAAGCACAACTTCACTATATCCCTGAAGCAGGCAACCGAACAGAAAAAGCATAAAGAGGAAAAGTCTGCAAAATGAGTGAGTCTATTATGTCCTGAAAATGTCTGAAATTAAATCCAGAGAAAACGTATCCATGATGCTTTACAGATGTACAATCACGCTTAGAGAACATGAATGGGTAATTATATAAACGCCTCCCAGACTTCTCATTGTTCCGATAAAAAAAAAAAAAAAAGGGAGGCACAGCCCAGTGTTTCAGTGGGTCCAAACAAATAAGCCTCATGGCCTCCCATGTGCGTACACACAGCTCTGGGAAGGAGGCACAGACATCCTACATCGGCCATCCACAGTCTAGCTAAAACAATAAATCCTACCTTTCTGAAGGTTATAATTAAGTTTTTGCGGAGCAGCTATGTGGTCATTTTGGAAGCTGTAGTTTGTGATGCTGTTGAATTGTATAGTGTTATAGTGAGCAGTGTTTCTAATATTTAAGTTACCCTCTTTGTACTACACTGCATTGGTTTTTGCTAACTAATAAAATGGCAGCTAAATATGTGTGTGTATATATTCTATGGTAACTAACCTTTTCCAGAGCACTTAACCAAATATGAACGACCAGATGTTGGGACCAGATGTTCATACATTCCTTTTTTGCAGCAATGCACCAATTCATGTTTATAAACTTCACAAGTAATTTAAACACAGTCTTCTACAATTTAACAGCTGGTTGTACAAGCTTTGCTCGAGGGCAGATTGTTTGACAGCATTTCAGTGAATAATGTATGGACGTTACATTTGACACATACACTCCTTGGCCACCCCACGACCCTGTACGCAGGATAAGTGGTTGATGATGAATGGATGGATGGATGGACTCCCTGGCCAGTTTATTAGGTCCACCTAGCTACAACTAATGCAGTCTAATACAACAGTCCTGCAATACATCCTACCGTCATGAAGGTTATAATGTAAAATTTTTGTTGAAACAGTTTTGGAGCGGTGTTGATTTAATTGTATGATCATTTTACAAGCTGCAGTTTGTGGTGCTGTTAAATTGTAATGCGTTACGCTGACAGGTGTTTCTATTATTTTGTCCACCCCATTTATATATCAATGACTAAAGACTCAATAACGGAAACATCTCTCTCTACATACAGACTGAACAGACCGGAGCAATTCTGAATAGATCACATAGCTAGTGGGAAAATTTTTCCAGTCAACCTTTGTCGTAAAGAGTCACATTCTTGTGTCTGTGAGTCAAAGTGTTCAGAGAAAAACATGAATGCTATAAAAACACATACAGTATAAACAACTACAAACATTCCCTGAATTGCTGAAGCTACAAAAACTGGAGCCTACAGTAACAGTCACCCCATGCAAACATGTTGGCCAACAATTGTCAAAATGCCTGTAAAATGTTTTAATGACTATTATCTTGTTGTAACCATAACGAGATAATACAGTTTAACTACCTCTGTTTGGGCCATGTTCCCTAAGGCTTGAATAACTCTAGGTGTGATGACAACTCTTTTTCCAAGACTGCTGCCGTTACTGTAGTTATAGTGCTTAAATTCATCACAACCCAAATTAACCCAAACAAGTCTGTGTAATGGGAGAGAGACAAAGAAAGAAGTGTTTTGTTTTTATTTAACCTGGTTGTAAAGTGTAAATGCATTACACACATTTTCAACATTAATTTACAACTTCATATAAGCATTACTTGAAACTATACAGCTCTTTGTCTAGACATGAATACTGTTTTCAAGGAAACATTTCAATAGTCTGATTCTGCGGGCAGATGAAAGCTTGTGAATGTGTGTGTAGGTGGCTGCTGTGATGTTCATTAGTGCTAATGGACCCAGTGGATCAGCACCAGCAGTGAATTAATGGACAGAAGTGGGTTTGGCATATCGACATGCTGCTTGACTATTTGTGTTCTCTTCATACACAAATATAACGGAAAGACAGAGAGGCTCCCTGACAGCAGAATGGCAAGCAGTGTAACGATTTGATGACTGCTTTAAATAGATAACCCTTATACTACTGCGGCTTCAGCACAAGCGGCAACTGTGAAATGTACCACTTACACTACACTTCAATGGAAAAAATACTCCAAAGGAAAAAAATAAAACATACACTAAGAGTGTACTGCCATGATGGCGGCTCTGTGAGGTTGAACTTAGACACAGTGGTGCTTTCAGCTAAAGGCTAACACCAGCATGCCAATATTATTCTCACAATGACACTGCTAATATGCGGATTTTTAGCAAGTATAATGTTTACAATGTTCACCATCTTAGTTTAGTATGCTAGCATGCTAACATTTGCTAATAAGCACTAAATACAAACATCTTAGTTTGGGTGTGGGTATTAGATCACAAACAAAAGTATGGACAAATTAACATGTTGACTTGATGATGGCAGCAATTTTTCTAGCGTGCTTCTGGTCTGATTCCCTAATCACATTCAATGTGAGGTGTTCTCAGGCTTTTGTCAAGAAGACTGTTATCAAGGGCTTTAACAAGGTTGTGCAAAAATTTAGAAAAGATCAGCTGGCTAGTCTGCAAACACTGCAGCTACTGAGCCCAAATACACCAAATTCAATACAATGTACAGTGTAGTTGCAGCATATGTTAGCTGCTCTTCAGGCTCTGAAGTGGTGAATGCTGACGTGCACTGCTGTGAATTTACATATCAGGAAGGTATAATTCTGAGCAGCAACAGCAGTTTGGAATCAGTTGACCACCAAAGCACGGCATAGCTTTTCTGACCAAACAAGAGCTGCCAAATGCATACTTTTTTCGTAAAATTGTAATTTGTAGTTAATAGTTTAGGACCATTTAGCCATTACAGCTACTGAGATGCAAGATCCTGGCTTAGTCTGATGGCAATTGATTAAAATGATTAAACCGTTAACACATAAGATATTTAAAATGTCATGGTGTTACTGTACTGACAAAATCATCTGTAAAGAGAAATCAGAAATAAATAAAATGTCACAACAGTGACCATTGGCCACAATAACAATAATTTAGTTCCAACATGTATAACAAAGAGGTATGACGGTCTATACTGTTCTTTAACATGTTGTCTTTGCCTCTGGCTTCTCCAGGATGCTGTTCATGGATATGGGCTAAAACTGTGTGTGGGGTCTGGTTTTCTAATGTCCCTCCGTTGTGTTCAAAGTGTGTGTGTATGTCTGTTCTGCACTGTACGTGTCTGGGAGTGGTGGCTGCAAAAACTGTGCATCCGTACACAATGTGTGTGTGAGTATGTATGTTTATTTTTTTATACGACATCAACTCTTAATGTGTTGTGAAATGTGCATTCTAGCACATACAGTACATATGCATGTATGTTTCTGCAGACATTTGTTCTTATATACCATTTACATAATTTAGTGGAGGGTGTGTAAGGGTTCTTCATGCAGCCGTTTGCTTGGGACTACCTGTTTATATAATCCAGTAGGAATTGTGTAATTAGAGAGTCTCAGCATAAATATCCTCATACTTGGGTAACATTTTGTTCCATCAAAGCTCTGAAGCCTCGCAGCCAGTACTCAGAGCACGTGTGGAGTCATTCTGCAGTTACTTTTTAAGAATTACACTATTAATATTTACAATAAAATCAGCATGAAACTAACAAATGTGGTACAGAGAATGGCTGAGAGCCAATAGATGAGCAAACAAATGCAGATTACATTTGGGAAATTAGGTAAATAAAGCACAAATATACCAGCTTGTTTCATCAGGATAAGGGAAATCTGTTGCAAGTAAAAGAAGGCGGCCGAGTTGTTTCTAAGCTTGCAAAGGATCTTCGTGCCAGTGCTGCACGTTTGCAATTATTACACTTTCTAGTGTAACTTCGGCAAAATATATTATTTTTTGAGTCTAGACCACTTGCCTTCTTTCCTCTCTCCCATGAATGTCTGCACTCTTCAAAAAAAAAAAAATCTTACTGAAAAATAATAAAAGGTTTAACGTTACACATTCCACCCACGTCAGCTGCAATATCAAAGCTTTTTAAGGCATTTTGTTACAGAGCATATAGAGTAAATGACACATTTTGAGGCGCAGAGACAAAATGGGAGCTATTGGACAGAGACAGTGTGAGATGGGGGAGAGAAGAGGCTGGTGGGGGGGTGAAATGGAAATGCAAAGAGAAAGAGACAAAAAGAAAAAGAGAGGGAATAATAGAGACAAGAAATCTGAGGAGTAGGAGGAGGAATGTGTTGGCTCGGCTCCCAGCCTCAAGGATGACTCACAGCTATCTTTGTCCACCCCAGTAACGAGAAACGAACCCCGCCTCGTAGAGTGAAAGAGAGAGAAAAATGCGCACCTCCCCCCTTACCTCCCCCGCTTTGCTATGCCATTGCCGTGGCAACCAAGACTTCATCGTCAGACCTGCTAGTATGCCATTTCCACCACACTGTGCACGCAATTGAATAATAATAATAATAAAAAAGGTTTGGACTTTTTTTGTGCAGATTTTCCGAATATTTTAGAATATCTAAAGACTGAGAGGATGTACTTTATGTACGCTCCTGAAGGAAATTCTAATCTAGAACTTCTACGGGATATGGCAGCCAAATTACTGCAGCCACATAGCCACCCAAAACAGCTTTATATTACCTTGGCAACACTGATGCCAAGTTGTTACAGTCCGCATTAAATATAAGTTATATAAGTCATTGTAGAGGAAATGCACTATTAAATCAAAGAAAAAAGCAAACTACAAAGCAATGAAGAAGTTAAATCTGTGTGCAGGATATTTTTCAAGGCAACTTTACCAGGCTTCCAAATTTAAAACACAAGCTTACACAGCACAAGTGTTTTAGTCTGACCTTTGCACTAATAGAACAGCCTCCCCGTTCTTCCTAAAAAAAAGAAGGAAAAATCCATGCTCTGACTACGGAGGGTCAACATGGTGTCCTGCACTGATCACATTGTTTCATACATAGGCATAATATTGGCTACACTTGATCCCGTATAAAAAAGGGGTAGTTCACCAAAGTTACAAAAAAATTATATTGCCTTCCTTACCTCTGGTGCTCTCTACCCATACAGATTGATTTAAAATGTTTGCCTCGTCTGAGATTTCTGCTGCCATTATAAATGATGTTGTTTTAATGTTTAATTAAATTACAATTTCTCCATTACTCTGGATAATTCACAGAACTCACTGTCCACAGTTTTCATAGCAACCAGCAGAAACTATTGATAGAATGCTCACTAGTTTATTATTTTATTATTTCGTATAATTCTCCTTCATTTACCGGGATGGCAGCAGAAATCTCAGAAAGTGATATTTAAAACCCTGGGCAAATAAATGATGAATGAAGTACTAAGATTTTAAATTTGTATTTTTTAAGGAAAGTTGACTAAAATTCCCATTTATGGCAGGTGCATGGAAAGTAGCTAGAAGGGTTTGAGATACCTACATACACACACTGACACCTGGGAGCTGCCCACTAGAGCTGCAGCCTTGTGCTGTTTACCACAGAGCAGCTCCCCTGCAGCAATAGGGGTTCAGCGCTTTGCACATGGGCACATCTGCTGGAGCTGTGAAGAAACAGGGGGGTGCATCTTATTCATTTCACCCATGAGGTTTTCCCTTCCAGGTTGTTTAAACCAGTGACTCTCTGCAAAATGCTGCTATAGTTACAAACAATTCATCTCATTCACCTCATTCATTTCCTTTAGTACCATTCAAATAACTCATCTGACATGCATTACAAGTGTCCATTGATCCATATGTTATGTTACTATACAAACACACACCCACAAACCCCTTCTGGCAAGCATGTGTGGTCACGTGTGGGCAGGGTTTCCTGATGACTCACTGCTCAACCTGTTGAGAAGAAAACAGGGGTTCTCCCAAATTCCCCATAGATTGTCTAAAATGTTCCCTTCTCCAATTATAGCTGACCTTTCCTCTTTCCATCCTCACTACATTTAGTTTAGCCATTCACAAAAGCTGCTTTCTGTGGACAACACTGGTGGGAAAAGGTGACTAAGAGGAAGGCTGTTGAATAATGGGGTTTAAGTAAACAAACACAGGGATCCAGAAATAGAACTGGCACCAAGAAAACATGCTGGAGTACAATATAATACAGTGGGCCATTACAATAAAACACCTGATTTGATGCAGGCTGCAACAAATTATCATTTTCATTACTGTATTATTTTATATTTTTTTTCTGTCAATTAATACTTTGGACAATACAAATCAAACCTTACTTGGGATGGCATCCGATTCGTCCGCACTCAACTTTGACCATATATAATACATAATTTGAAAGCAAACTGCAAATTCATTCCAGTATCTCTGACTAATTCAGACTTTTTGAAATTAAACTCCAAAAACCAGACCAGGATGAGGACTCTAAAGAGTTCAAATTCTTTAAATTTACAGGAATGCCATTTTTAGACTTGTGCACAACAATTAATAGTGAAAGAATTTAAAATCAATAACGCAAAATCCTCTTAGAGCCTTGTAGCTCAAGTCAACTGTGCCTTTTCAAGGGTGTTGTGCAGTAAAACACAGGGTGGCACATGACTGTTTCCTGGGTCTCTTCAGGGATGAGGGACACAAATACAGGGATTGTGTCTTTATATGCGTGTTTGATAGATCACCAGAAACCGCCAACAATGCAGCTTTTGCCAGGGGCCACCCGTACACATCCACATGTGGCAGATGGAAACAGAGTTCCTAGTGTTTCAGTCTGAAAGCAGAGCAAAAGCCGACCGTGTCTGATAGGTTTCAGGGAGCCGACTCCTGACAAGACAACCACAGAGGGAGGGGGAAAAACCGAGGAAAGGCAATGTTCTTTCATGTCAAACTCATGGTTTTGTTTAAGCTGTCCCCAAAACAAACTCTTTAAACTGAAAAGAATTATATGTATTCTCTTTGTTCCGTTCATGCCTGCAGAAAATTTGTTAATACAGTTCTTCAAACACAGTATCAGTCAACAAGTGAAAAAAAAGAGACTGCCGGTTCACAATGGCTGTTTGAAAAAGTGTACGCACATGTCCACAGACACTAAAAGGCACATGAAACAACCCTTGTTCCTCCCTACATGATTGGTTGATGATTCATCAGACAGTGAGTCAGACGCCGGTTGCCTGATTGTCTTTGTGTTAGTTTATGCGCTATATTTCACTGGTACTGAATTGGTTTATCTGCGATGATAAAGAGCAGTGCAAGAACTCAGAGCTTGCTTCTTCACCCTTTTAGTTTTCATTTTGCAGTGTTGTAAAGCAGGCAATAGAACACATGAATGCAGGAACAGAGATAACAAATTTAATTACCTTAATTTAATTTGTAAGAATTGTTACTGTTACTATACCAATGAGCTTCCTGTTCATCTTCTTTTTTTAAAATCATCTTGACAAACATACATGTGTACAAATCTGACAATTAAACAGAAACCATCTCTTATTTTGTTCCAAATGCAACCTTGCAGGGCCTGTAGACACTAAAAAACTCTTGATAACAGGTTCAACTACATTATCTTAACACTTTTGCTTTATTAAAACAGGAATATCTTGCTGCCAGAAGAGACTTCTGCCAATAAGCAATTACTCTTTGCATGTATGTGCTACTGCACATCAATTGTCCTTCTTAAAAAGGTGGGCTGTGAGACTAATTCAATACACTTCTTTTTGTCAAATTTAGCAAATATCTCCTCAAGGTCTGCTAGCTGTGTGTTCTGTGTGCGCGCTGAAAATAAATCTGGTGTTTGTACACAGCCCTGGCTCTCTAAATGGGAAACAAACAAATTGGCTTGGGTCAAGCCACACAACACTATTCCAGCCACGATGTGTGTGTCAGGTAGCATTGAATGACTTGTCTATGAACATTCAGCTTACTTTTTAGCTTGCCAAGACATGCTGTTGTTTAGATGTTAGCTATAGTAGCAGAAGAGTTGTGAGTTTCGCTGTCTGGAGCTGCTGTGCTGGCTCTGGAAAACTGTCTCTGTATGTTAGCTTCGCAGTTCTCAATTTGCATCCTAGCATCTCATTAGTAGTACAGAACAGATTGTGTTATCCTCCTCTCAAGTGAGGTACAGCATTCTTTCCAGCTGCTCTGAGTTACAATGAAAACTCCATGGGTAGAAAACAGAGAGTGCAGCTAATGTTAGCTTTAAAGTTAAACAAAACCCATGAGGAGTTTAACAGACTGTGATAAGTTTTGGTCAGCATTCTTTAGCTTGTGCTAGCGTATGAGGGGGAAAAAAGGGATTTGAAGCTTGGAGTATAACCAAGTTGTGGTTGTGGAACGAGCCTGATGATTGGGTGCTCTCACTCATTGCCAAAATGGACTGGCATCAAATTCAGACATACAGGAAATACACTGGTGTGTATAGGATAGACCAAACAGAAAGAGAAAAGCACACATCCAGAGCAAAAGGTGAGTTTTGCATCAGGACAATTCACCTAGTGTCAGATGAGCTGTAAAACACTGGAAAAACACATTGCATTGACTTTCCTATGCTTTCCTGTGATTGTCTGAATTCTGGCACTCTGTGTACTGTTCTTTGTGGCAAACCCCACCCATCTGGCAAAAGTATAAAAAAAAGAAAAAGACCTGTTAAGTATTTTCCAAAAACATACTGAGCCAGAAGAGTGTGTGGGGAAACAAATTGTTTTCAAATGGAAACTATCATTTTAGTTGTAGTAAACCCATTTTTTTTATTTTAGTTTTATTTGTTTGTTTTTTAACCCAATTTTATGTGAGTCTATTATGTGATAGATTTGAATCTCAAATCTTGATGCAACAGTAAAATAGCCTAGCAGTGCAATACTCATTGATACTGATTTTAAATTAAACTAATCAGCATCTCCAATTATTTTACCAAAGTACAACAAAAGACGACTGCTGTAACTGATGAGAAACTGCATCAAGACGTAAAAACTAGGCTCCAAACCACGTTTCCTCAGTCCTAATAAACAAGAGCAACAGTAATGCAGAACATCTGAGATCTCATCTCAGACTGAAAGGGTTTCCTTATAAACTCACTGCCCTGTTTAGATTATATAATACTGCTCCAAACATCCAGTTAAACTTAAACTTATTTCAGAGAAAATGAGCATTTACAGATCTGGAAACGGAATACTTGTTATATAACTTAGCAGATAGGAGGGGATGGTGGAGGTTACAGCACCCATCTTGCCCCTTTCCCAATGGGAAGGTCCTTGGGCAGAAAGAAAGAGTGAGCGTGAGAGAGCACAAGCGACAGAGAAAGAAAGGGTGACTCTGTGGAGTCCCACCATCTTAAAGTGATTTACCCTGTCCACGTGCGAGTGAGTCATCGAGGGCTTGGCTGGCTTTGAAGGCTTTATGGAAACTGCTATTCTATAAAGTCCACACACACACACACTCTCTCAATACAGCAGCCTGCCAAATCCTTTGCTCTGTACCAAGTTCTGGTCCGCTGAAGTCCAAGACCAACTCTCTCATTACTCGCATACCAATAAACCCAACAGAGACGGCTCCATACAGCAGCCATCCAGCACATTTACAGGCCTGCCACATCTGTTTTCCATTGCAAAGTATTCTGTTAGGGGCTAAAAGAACAAACAGTCACCAGCCATACTTTAGCCAGGCCTTATAGCACCTACTGACATTATCTAAAGGACATCTGCTCAAAGAAACATTTACCCAAAAAACTGTGAGAAAATAGGCAGATTAATTGATGATCACTTTCACTATTTCTGGTTGAATAGCGAAGTTACAGCTACTGTTGCTACATAATATTACAAAGCACTGTAGACAAACTGCATTTGGTAAGAAAAACAGTCTAAGATAATTCAGGTATAAATAATTTATGTATCACTCTCATATGCAAAGACACCAGAAGAGATTATTTTTTGTACTTCTGAACAAGTTATTCAATAATATTGGGATGCTTAGAAAGAGCTACATGATCAAATTTACATCACTGCTGCATAACACTCTCTTCTCTGAGCCCTTATCTGCCCTGGAATGACTCAATGTGACAGACAATTGTCTGCTGTCACATAATACAAGCTGAGATCATCGTAGGGGAACACAGGGTTTCCCCCGTGAGGCAGCCAGAAGAACAGAGGAGAATGTGATCAAACAGCATGAAAAAAGATGTACAGCAGCACGATGAAATCTGCGGCTGGTGGTTTGCTGCCCGTTTCTGGACTCAGGGAAAAGGGCGCATGATACTGAGCTTAAACTGAATCCACAAAATGCCAGTGTGGTGGGGAAAATGCAGCTTGTTTAATTTTGTTTGACATTCAAACTTGAGACGGCGCCAATGACAAGACACAGATCCATTTGAGAAAGTAAAACATTTTTCACATCAAACATTAGATTGATATTTTTTTCCATGAAAAACACTGGTGTAATTAACAACATTAATGAAGAAAGTTCTAGGCTCTCGGTATTGTGCGTGCTGGCACTTGCATGGAATGAAGCCATTGTTCATTTAATTAGTTCTGTGTGCGCTTTTTTTCCTGATAAGACAAGTCAAAATGTCTGCTGTGAAAAAGATATATTAAGCCAGGATTAATTCAATTTTATTTATATAGCGCCAAATCACAACAACAGTTATCTCAGAGCGCTTTAAATGCAGCCAGAAGATGTTTTCTAATGTCTGCTGGCTTTGTATTATGGTGATGCAGTGAATGAAGTGGTCAGACTTTGAGCCTCCACAAGTGAATTTTAAAACAGTGTCAAGGTGGACATTTAAACAATGATATGCCAGGATTATAGGACCTGGCAAGTTCCATTTTTTATCCCATTAATTACACTGACCTAATAACAGCATGTTACAGTTATTCATGTTTTTACCAGGTCTGCATAATCAGTCATTTAGATGTTGGAAGGAAAACACTAACATTTATATATTCACATTTTTGTTTTATTTGCCAAATTTTGTTTTACTTTTTACTTGTAGAGCTAAAACAACTAATTGATTAATCGCTCGACAGAAAATTAATCAGTAAATATTTTGATGATCAGTTAATCTTTTTTCTCTCCGATTCCAAAATGTTAAGATTTGCAGCCTTTTTTGTATTTTGTGATAGTAAATTCAGTCTCTTTGGGTTCTGGACTCATGGTAAGACAAAATAGGCAATCTGAAGATGTCATCTTGGGGTTTTACAAAATTGCGATGAGCATTACACTATTGCATTACATTTTATAGACCAAGGGTTTTCACTGAAAAATGAATCTGCAGATTAATCAAAAGTGAGAGTCATTTTTAGGTACTGCCCAATAAATAGGGCATTTTTACACCCACCCACCCCCGAGTTTCCTAAATATACATTTTCAGTCTGTCAAATGGAGTCTGTTGTCTTTTTCAGTATAATGACAGTCAGAGTTAGTCTGAGATGCTCTAGTACACTGACAGCTTCCCATGCAGTCAGAGGTACTTCCGTAATCGCTTAAGAAAAAAAAAAGTATACTGATGCACTGTTCTCAATGACAATTTGAATTGAAAGAAAGCTTCACTTTTAAAAATCAGCAGCATTTCAAAGGCCTGACTGCATGATCAGAAGTGGAGCACAGGCTTGCTCTTGTCCATTTTAGGAAGAGACTTTGAAGACAAACATTTCATCTCAACAAACTTGACATAAGCTGTTTAAATGAGTCCTCTTGTTATTCATAACAAGGCCCTATAATAGCACAGATGTATAATGTATTATTCATCTTAAGTTTCCCTCGGGTTAAATATAGAAACCTTACTCACTGAAACTAAAGCTATGACTAATATTAGACCATTTCTTATGACGTCCACCTCTTCGCCCTCTCCATCAGAAGCTCCCCCTTTTACTTCCCCTTTTTCCTCACAGGATCCAGGTTGGTTGATTATTAAAAGCTATGCATCGCTTAGTATGTAATGTCCATTTCCTTTGTACCATTAATGTCAGTGCCTAACGCGTCGTCCTAAAATTACATTAAAAATATGTAACAAGACAAATTAAGTCTCCAGATAGTAAAAAGTAGAGGTGAGAATACAGCTTTACATCTGTATGAGCTATGATGAGGAAATGTAGTTGATGGGGAAACAAACACTTAACCAAAACAAAAGAGAAATGTCAGTGATCATTAGCAACACAAAAGTGACATCACTCCCAAACTGCAAAAATGCATGGACTATATTTATCGGCAATGCAGACGGAATGCAAATATTCCAAAGAAAGGAAATGGGAATGTGCAATATGATAACGGCACTTCCTGCTGTGTTCTCTGATAGTTGCGAATATAACAAGTTGGTGTCAACACTGCATATCAGTCCATGAACACAGTATAAGAACATGCACAATATAGCACTAGATCTTTGTATCATATTCAGTTTCAGTCAGTGCTTCACCTGGACATGTTCTACCATGTTCTCTCTATCACAGCACCTTTTTAATCCATTTTTGAAAATACTGTTCCAACAGACTGACTGCAAGAAAATGTCTGGGAGCTTAATGTACCAGCTGACACACCCTAAACCACACCATGCCAACAGGTGGGGCAAAGTCAGACGAGATAAATCCCTACTTTGTGTTTGTAAAGTAGATCTGATCCTGAAAAGGGTATGGCTGTTTACTTTACAACCTCTACAGTTTAATCACATCCTTATCAGACAAACTTTGATCAAAAGGAGCAGTTCAAAGTATAATATTTTACAACGAAAAGGTGCGTTGATTCTAGAGTGTGTGTGTGTGTGTAGCAGGTATACAGACATATATACAATAGTTTACTAGGGTTTCAACCACTTATTTTTATTATTTTCTCGATTAAACATTTGATTTAGAGAACGAATCCTGCCAGTGACACCAATGA
Source organism: Micropterus salmoides (assembly GCF_014851395.1). Taxonomy (NCBI): domain Eukaryota; kingdom Metazoa; phylum Chordata; class Actinopteri; order Centrarchiformes; family Centrarchidae; genus Micropterus; species Micropterus salmoides. Next base: position 8,518,479 of record NW_024040152.1, on the reverse strand, counting down.
GCCACTTCCCCTACACAGGCTCATGTTTCACAGCCAGCAGCACAGCTAGAGGTTAGACTGGGCAAAAGACACCAGACAGACGCACTGTTTCAGTATTAAGGAAAGATGACAAAACAAGGTCTTAACAAACCTGTGAACTCAGTTCTGTTGCTCCTGCTGCAGCACAGGGGCTCATATCTAGTGTTTTCTGATCTGTATTTTCTCCCCCAATTTGTATACCTGGCTCCAAGCTTTAGTTTTAGAATTCATTTTACAGCACCCCATTTGACCCACACCTGCGTTTCTCTACAGTTTGAATTATTTACAAGTCGAACAGTGCTGTAGGGAACACGAGTGGCATTTTGCCCCAGCAGCTTGAGGTTTTGCCTCAGGGGGGAGAGCATGTGTTGCTTGTAGTAGTTACGCATACAAAAGACGTGTGTGTGAAAAGACGCAGTGTCAAGCCTCTGGGCTAAACAGGTGTGTCCTGTCAACTGAACTGTAGAGATAGCGCCACCTGTTGCTGTGTTTTCTGTCAAACTTGAGAGGAATAACCAAGGACACCAACAAAAAGTCAACATATTGTGAGAAGTAGCTGGACAGTGTTTGTTGCGCCGCCATCTGCTGCTGTCGCCACCTGACGCTCAGCGTCGAGTCAAAGCAGCCCGTCAGTGAGTATTAATAAACCTGACTTCCCGTTACAGTGAGCCCACAGTCAGCCCATTCCAGAGGCTATGAAAAAAAAACTCTGAGTCACCACCCCGTCACACAGCTACAAGACTCCCAGAGTGCCATGGCAACCAAACACCAAACACTGTCTAAAGTATATGAGATAAAGCCGGCCCAGGCTGGAGTGAGTTATTCTTTTTAACCACACATTGCGTCAAAAGATCTGCTTCCTTTGGAAAACAATATATCTGCAGGAGCTGTTGCTGCTTTTCTTGCCAAGTAGCTGGAGAATTAGAAGCAGCACAGTGACATGGGGGATACTGTGGAGGTGAACACAAAATGTTATAATACTGTTCACTTACTGATTCCACATGGCCTTTTATCTGCTGCTCGCAACAAAGTAAACATCCTCATCCACCTACAGTAAGAGCAAATTTACACACCTTAGATTGATGAGCTTGGGACAGTGTCACCACTGACACCACAATGAAGGTCAACACGTCTGCAGAGTATAAATGAGCCACAATAAAAGGCACATTTCCTGCAGAATCTTTAAAAATGTTTTCTACTTTCTACACCCAGCTCTGAGCTACACCCCGTGTTTGTTCCTACTGTGCACACATACTGCTGTTTCAACACTGAAAATATGCCTTGTTGAAATTCAGGCATGTGTTGAACGTTTCTGTCCCTCCTCTACTCTCTAAAAAGAGAATCTAAATAAGCACATGTGGTCTGGAATCTAAGTAAATAAACTGGAGGGAGTACAGATACTTAGTTTAATTTTCTCCCTTGAGGTGCCACAACATTAACACATTCCTCGGCAGCCCTCACTACTGCAGTAGTCTGTTCTGCAGACATTCATCTTAGTATCTGAACACAGCTGAGGATATTTCATCATCAACAAACTGTCAACCTAAAGGTGAGACTGCTATTTATTTTTATATATATAGTTAGTAGAAAAATATAATTACACACCAGTATCTGCCTTTAACTCACAATACAATCACAATTTTTCCCAGCTTGAAGGTCTAGCTGCCTTCTTTGTGACTTTTTCCTAGTAAAATATTACCTTTATTGATGCAATTGAGTCCTACAGGATCTAACAAAGCATTGAGTTTAAGACATCTGTGGTACTATAAAGTGATTTTTTCCTTTGTTTATAATAAATAGAGATGATTTGTAAAATGTTACTACTCTGGGTGTTTCTGGATCCATGATCTGTGTGTGCACATTTATTAATTATCTAACAGCATCAAAAGTGCAACAGACTACATACGTGAATTCTAAGCTTCTGTCCATAGTGTCAATACAAGTTATCGCATGGAGCTTTAAGCAGTTCAGTTGTGTCAAACACTATAATGAAAGACATTCTGTCATTAGGGCAGTACTTATACCTTAAAAGAGCAGGCTGTGTGTTAAAGGTGGAGCCTGTTTCGCTGGAAGTGTGTAATTCCCAACATCCCCAGGGGCTTAAAGTGACATAACTGTATTTGCTAACGGACAGGCCATGCACACTTAACCACTAGGAATGTTATCTACAGTACTAATGTCAGGTATGTCTCCACACTGCATTCCTAGTAGAAAATTAAGGTGTAGCACCACCTCAGCTGTACTGAACAGAAGCAGGTGTGAAAAGGAGGCATAACAACACAAAAGGTACAATTATAGCATTCGGAACACGTTTTCAGTTTTGGTGACTGAATTGCCAACTTGTTTCATACTGTGGCACAAAGTAAACATTATTGGTGAATGTGAAGAGCACATAATCCACATGCATCAAGGCCACAGGACTATTGTGGGATCACTTGCAACAGACAACAACAAATAAATGTTATGTCTTCAACGCTGCCACACAAGATTTATGGGTGGCTCCTGGTGGTTCTGCTGATTTTGAAGTACAACTGCATGAAAGCATGAATTATTCTAATGCATTTATCAGTGCATTAAGATAAATGATATGTTTAGAGACATGCACAGAATGCTAACTACATGTTGTGTACTGTATGGTTAATATATTATCATACTATAAATATAATAACATGTACTGTATGAGTAGTCACATCCACTTTGTGACATCACAGTTATAACAATGCCACTCCCCCCCGAAGCTCCTCCCCCACATGGTCCTCTTACCTGGCTTTGAGCTCCTTGTGCTCCTCCCTTATCTTTCCCAGCTCCAGCTGCAGGCGTGCTCGCTCCTTGGCCACCTGGTCCAGGGTCTTGCGGGCGTCGGCCAGCTCTGCTTCATAGGTAGCCTTCATGCCCGACACATCACGAGTGACCGAGGACTCCGACTCAGTAATACGCAGTCGCAGAACAGCGTTCTCCGACTCCAGTGAGCGCACCTTATCAATGTAGACAGCCAGGCGGTCATTGAGGTTACACAGGTCCTCCTTCTCCTGCAGCCTGGTGATGCGGGCCGGGGAGGTGGCACCACGGCTGGTGCGTTTCTGGCTCGGGGTTTCCATGGTAATAATGGCTCAGCAAGAGGTACAGAGGGGGTGAGTCACTGGCTGTGGGGGAGGAGGGCGAGGGAAGAATAGTTAATGAAAACAGTACAGTATCTCAGTATCTTTATTTGCTAAGCTGTCTTGCTTAGAAACGCAGTGCACCAAATCATGGGCTGACTCACACATTAAACTTTAATAGAGTTAAACTGAAGAAACGTTCTAGTCTTTCATAACCCTGATCCCTGTGAGCAGTCCGCCTTCAGTGCTGGGTCTGTTCACAGTTCTGCATGATAATAAGGATCATTTTTCCACAGTCAGTAAGCACATCTATAAAACTTCATTTAATAACTATCCTCTACTGCATTTTCACTGTGTGGGGTTAAAAGTAATTTGCTGAGGCAGAGCTCGTTGACAGGAATGTGATTTCTGTTTTGCTAGCTTTTTCTTGTTTTTTTAAGAATGGATACAAACCCCTAGTGTTTTATAAAAGAACGTGTTCCTACATTTTTCCTGCTTTTAGTGCTCCTGATAACCCTTATTCACACTGGTATTTTCACTGCAAAGTGTAGCACACTATCATAACATAAGCCTTGCTGTTCTCTCATTTGGCTCGATTAAATTGTTTTAGGGGTAGTTAAGCCTCTTTATGCAGTTCAATCATGAGCAAACATAATTCCCACAAACACCAACCCCAACCTTCAAGTCACACACAAAAGCCAATTAACCATTTTTACAATTACTCTTAAAATATACAGCTACAGCCAGTGCCACCAAAAATAAAGACAAACATTCCCTTTGTTAAAATGGAGGCAAACTACAAACAAGCTTCTAATTACTTCGACTAGTCTGCATTGTTCTGCAGTGATCATCTCACCCACAACCACACACACCATACCAGAGTACTGACTCATAATATAAACAAATACTGCAAGATGCCCCGATAAGGACATGTATCCATGTTTCAATGTGTTAAATGAATAAAAGAGCAGTTTTTTTTCCACAGATGATACAATCCAGAATTTTCTTTTTATCTTTGTATCAGAGAGCTCTATACTGCAATTATGGATGAGACTTAACAATATTAATAAACGTATCAGTACAGTTATTATCAAATGCCACTGTGACCAAACAGGTGTGACTTAAGAACTGTTTTACTTTTCAGCAGCTGCTCCACTCCCAACCTAATAGCCCTTTCCAACTAAATGGCGGGAAAGCCTACTCGAATTTTGTTCAGCAGTGGGTGGACGCACCTTGCCATCCATCCCCTCACCGCCCCATTACCAAAAGTACACGCAAGGACATGCACGCCCATGTGGGCGGGATGGCGCACGCATACATTCACATGATGCGAGCACAAGCCCACAGGAGCAAACCCATACACTCATAAGCACTCTCTGGACTAACTTTGAATAATGAAGCATCCATTTAAGCTCCCAAAATGTGGCAAGCATTAACAGGTGCTGTCTGAAGTTCCACTCTTCAATAACAGCATGCAGTAAAATGAGCTATAACTTCTAAAAGTTACAAAGTTGTTCCACACCACTCCCTGACAAAATGAAAATAACTTTGAGCTGACTAAACAAGTAAAACAAACACCATATTATGAACATATTTTTGCACAACAGTGACACTGTCTGTCAGTGAAACCAACACAAGTCTTACAGGGAGACAAAAAGCTGTGGAAACTCTCAAAACCTTACCTCGGTTAAGTGAGAACCTCTCGACTGCAGCCTGCTGAAAGTGAATGTACAGGACCTTTCCAGAAGTTTATCTACTGGTTTGAGTGTATGTGAGCTGGTATGAGTGTGTGTACCGTACCCCAGAGGAGCGTAGAGAAGAGGATCCTTGAATAATGCAGCCTTGCTCTCTGCTAGTGGGTGTGTGTGCCTTTGGCTCGTGCCCTGAACTGCTCTCCTAGCTGTCGCTCACTGCACATGTACCTACTGCTGAAGAGGGAGAGAGAGGGCGGGAGCACAAGAGAAGGGAGGGTGGGGCAGTGAGGAGGAGCCAGGCTAGACAGAACGTGTGTATATGTGGACACAGAGCAGCTGCTGAGCTTTCTCTCTCCCTGCACTGGTACTATCTTTTCCTTTCTCGTTTCACTCAGAGCCCCCACAGACTGACCTCAGCAACTGGTCTGTCAATAAAATCCGGTGACACCGACAATACAGAACAGATCCCAGGTGGGTGAAAGTGTGTGAATGTGCGGATTTGACCCTGCTCGTCCCTGCTGCTATGAAGAATATATTCTTAACCCACTTTTCTGGTTGACAACAGCTTTGACAGCCGACTCTAAAGCAAATACATGGAATTTTATAAAGCAAACAGAAAATCCTCTCTGCTTCAGAAGGGAAAATAGATGACCTTGGAACACACACACAAACACTAAAACACAGCACTGCAAGGTAATCAAATAAGTCCAAAGTACATAGAAATCATTCATCACCTCATTGCAGGATTCTGGTGTTATCCATGGCAGAAAAATAACCTGTCCACTGAATCCAAGGAGGGAAGAGTCCACAAATCTCTTGCATTACATTCCCAGTGAATGATAGAAGAATTCTCACAAGTCATCTTGAAAGTCGAAAGGTCTGACAGTCAGAACCAAGTTGTTTCTGGTTTTATATTTTTTCTGTCAGGGTGGAGTTAATGGAATGACAGGTCCAATCCACTTCTGATGGAAGGAAAAAAGATGTTTTGTGTGTGAGTGTGTCTCCTCACCATGGAAATTAAAGTTATACTATTCATGTGTGCGTGTGTCTGTGTATGTGCATGTGGTTAAACAAGGGGCAAGACAGAATCTCTGTTTTTGGTCTTGGGGCAGGCTCAGTGGCTAAGGGAGTATCCTAGCTTCAGTGTGGCCTTCCAGTGGAAAGGAACAGTCAGTCCCTGAAGCTGCCTCTCTGAGTCACATATCCTTACACAAACAGCTCACTTGTTCAGTCTCCACCTCCTCTCTACCTCCCTCTTTCAGTTTCCTTTATCTTTCCATCTTATGTTTTGTGTTTCCATGGAAGTCACACTAAGACAAGAATTCCTGGCTGGCAGCCCAAACATCTCACTTCAACAAGCTTTTCAACATCCCTCCAAATCTTCTGTCCTTTTCCTGTCTGTGTGCACAAACAATAATTAAATCACTTCTACAAGCAAGGGACTACCAGAGCAAAACATTTCACCTAAAACAATGCTGACATGCTATAATGGCAATAGGGCTGCAAGTAATGATCATTTTCATTCATCAATCATTTTGTTGTCAGAAAATTGACAAAACAAAAACAACAACTAATTTCCCAGTGCCCAGCAAGACATTTTCAAATTGCTCATTTTGTCCGACCAAAAATGCACAACCCAAAGGTATTCAGTTTACAATGACAGTAAAACTGAGAAAAGCTTGTACCAGCAAATTTTTGCTTGAAAAGTGAGTCAATTGATTAATCAATTATAAAAATAGTTGCGGATTAATTTTTATGTCGAACAACTAGTCCATTTACAGTGCACAGTGATGCATTTCCAACGGCTGGATCTGTGCTCTTATTAGTCAGGGTACTTTTCTGTAAAATTACTATCCTACATACACATTGTAAACCGTGAGACCGACACCGAGAGAGAGTTAAGAGTTAAATAATGAGATGTGGGAAATTTAAAAAGTGGATCATTTTTCTAACAATACACTACTACCAATGCATTAAAGGCCACCAGTCTGGCACACAGTTGGGGTCTCAAAGTTGGAGCACTCATCCAGTGCAAAGACAGGAGCGGGCATGACCGAATGTTACGCAACTCACCAGACAAGTCAAGTACTGAACAATGTGTTAGTAGTTACTTTTTACTGTCCCCGTTTCACTCCTCGTCTTTCTCGCCCTCTCTCTCTCTCTCTGCCCTCACAGCATTCCAAGCAGGCAGCAAAAAGCAAGGCGTGCCCATTGTGTAATTTAGAGGTTATATTTCTCCATTAGGAGCTACTGGCTTAGCAAAGAAGAATTTCAGCATGAGAAGATTTGGTGAGGGAGGGAAATCTCTTCTTTTTTTTTTTTCAGAGGCAAGCAGGCCACAATAAACAGTGCACTCATTCCAGTTTCACAACCTGAGGGACAGCTTGCACACACACTGCAGTACATATAAAAGCTCCTCCTTTTATCCCTTATCAACTTTTCTCCATTTCCTGCACAGACGTACAGTATAACTCGTGTCTTGATTATTTTTCAGATAAAGAGGCGAAACAACAATGACTAATTTATATAATTTAACAATTCACAAAATTTTTCATTTGACACACCACTACAGTAACTTACTCAGAAACACGTTAACTGCCCTTAAGTGTGCTTCTGCGTTTGCTTTGTATCTCAGCAGCAGATATAATTCTGAAGCAGTCTCTCACTGTGTTATCTCTGTGCTGTTCAAGAGACCATTGTTCACACATGTGCATTAATCATTAATAAAAGACTGTTGCCATATCTCTGTCCAAGAGTTCTGAACAAGAGCCTGATATGCTTTGGAGAGAGCTTTGTTTGATTTTTAAAGTAAAGCTAAATAATAGTTTGATATGCTGTCCATTTCTAAATGTATAACATGTCAAGCAGTTGTTGTTTTGTGAGCCTTTGTTTTGCTTACCATGCAAATTATATTCAGCATGGCTTTCATTTTATATTTTTTTCATAATTGTGCAGGGAATGTGGAACAACTATTGCTGAGAAAGGCAACACAATGTCTTATCTTTCATGTTTTCCTGGGTGGGTCTGAACAGATAAAAACCATGACAGAGGAAGGATCAGACGCTTGTCTCATTACTTAAATCAGCAACCTGAGGAAGTAAGTGCTTTCAGGGAGAAAATATTGCCCTTTTCACTCCACCACATGTATTTAACAGCTACAAGTTGCTTTCAGATTAAGATTTTAAACACATGAGCATATAACTGATAACTTCAACCATCCAACAGTATTTATAAAATGGGTAGAATAACCTATATGTGTTGTTTTATTTATTAAATTTCCCAATGGATTAGGGAGGTGATGCTATGGTGGAAAAGTCGGTGAATAAGTTTCCTGTCCTTTTTGAGACATTTTGTGACTGCTCCTAATAATTCTTCTTAACCTTTATTTAACTAGGAAAGTCACATTGAGGTTAAAGCCTCTTTTACAAGTGAGGCCTAGTCAAGACAGGGTCAGATAGCAGGATCAAACAGATAACCAAGCAACAATAAGAAACCAATCACAACAACATCATTAGGTACAACATAAAACACAGCAAAACAAGTCTCCACAACATAATTTTGTACAACACGAGAGACAGCACAACAACACAAACATTTATGTATTACATAATACCCTACATAGTACTGTTCACAAAAACATTTTGTATGTGTGTTTTGTTATTTGTTTTTCCTATTTTTAGCATTGTGACTATATTTATGTATTAAAGTTTCATGTACAACCTTGTTGGTAATGGCCATTAGTGGTTTTATATACGTCTGTGTGTGCAGGTTTAAGTTGTACAAGTGTGTGTTCTTATGCCAGCTGGATGGCGTGGTTATGGGTTAACAGGGGAAAATACAACTTCAGCCAGATGTTTATTTGTACTGTTCCACTCTGACATACATTAACAAACCTAAAGAAAATAGTTTGCACTAACCTGTATACACTATACAAATAAAGTTTGATTGATTGAGCACAGCCAGTTTCAAATGCTTCTTTCATGTTCATGCAACACTGACAGATTGGATGGGATTACTGATCCAAATTGTACTCACTAATGTTGCAGCTGGTAAATGCAGGGGTAATTTTATTATTTACTGCAGAGAAATAAAAATAAAAAATAATAATATAATAATAATAATAATAATGTCTTGTAATACTACATCATAACTTATGTGTTTTAATATATTTTGTATTATCAACCTGAAAGTGCAAAGTAACTAGTAACTGAGGTTATCAAACGCATGTAGTGGAGTTAAAAATACAATATTTACCTCTGAATTGAAGTGGAGTGGAAGTATAAAATAGCAGAAAATGGAAGTACTAAGTACAGTACTTCAGCAAATATATTTCTGGCTGGGTGTACATTATAAACTGGCAACTGAGTGTGTATGTCTGTCTGCTTTCCTCATGAATGATGCGGCAGCTCTTTCACAGTGCCTCTCTGGCGCCCCCTGTCTCCCCTGCAGTCACATGTCAAGCCATTCACAAGCACAGAGAAGATGCTAAGCGCCATCCACTGGCTGACAGACAGCATGAAAACTCCTGGGATGTCTCTCAACGTGGGTCACAGAGTTCACGAATTGGCTCAACACCCTGTCTGCCATTCTTGTCTAAAAAATAAATAAGGGCCCAAAACACAACATGTTGCCCACCAACTTAAAGCTTGTTAGGCTACACTGCGACATATACTGACTCAACAGTCTTAACGTCTTACCTTCTCTCTTTGGAAAGGAATTAAATGTTTCTCCAGTCGTTTTAAACATGTCCCGCCTTTCCACGGTCACTATTGACCTTTCAAAATGTCGGCAGTCCAGTTAATCCTGATATTATCCACTGGCCCGGCTTTGCTTTGAACAAATCGGTGAGAGCGAACTCCTCTGAGCCGAGCCAGCAACAAACCGCCACCTGCAAATCAGCACACTTGATTAGGCTGCCAATCTCTGCTAATTACAATGCAGCCTACAGGCGCCACCTGGCGACCATAATTAACGCTTTGGTCGGCTTCGTATTATTTTTAGCTGGTGAAAGCAGGTGAAGTTTGTATGTAATCTCAAGGCTACATAAATCTAAATTAATTCCTCACAGATCCTGTCACAGAAAATGTGGTTAATTCACATCACTATGCAGATACCTGCTATCACAACAATTATCAATACACTTGGCTGTCAGTATCTTGTAGTGACTACAACTACAAATAGTGGTATGAATTGTGCTCTGGGCCCCCTGGAGAGCCCTCAGGGGCCCCCGCCATGGACCCCACTTTGGCAATGATTGATATGCTGACCTGAGCTGGGTTTCACATGAATTGATAATTTAATTAAACTGGACAACCATTCCTCAAGGCAACTATACCAGCAGGACTGCCACTATCAAGCTGTACAGATGGTCCAGTTAAATAGTGCAGACAGTTTAATTCCCTGTGATACGAAAGTCATTCTAAATACAAACAAAAAACACAAATTAACAACTGAAGAGTGCTGCTGGAGATATTTTACAGAGCTCTTCCTGGGGATGCTTATCATTATGTAACAGCTGAACATGAATTTTACATGAAGCATGTTACTGAGCTGAGTAAATTGTTTGTTTACATTCATAATGTTCAAATATTTTGGAACCAGACTGTGGGTCACTTGGAGGCATGATGATCTCTGAGAGAATAAGGCCCAAGAATGTACCCATGCTGGCCGTTACTCTGGTACTAAAACTGCACCTTCAGGGCAGTATTAATTTGTCATTTGAAACTCTGCAATTATTGCATAATCTAACTCACAAAGATGTAGTCTACATGTTTTGATGCGTTGGTACAAAACTGTACCCTTCAAAATGTCCTGTTGGGGCGAACAAACCCACAGAAGGTACCTTAAGAACCACATGTGCAGCTTTCAGAGCACATTTGTCTACAGAAATTGGTCCCAATAGTAAATATATTTCTGACACCACTGGTGTGGTCCAAAATACTAAACTACTTCAAAACAAGTAAAATTTACAAAAGTATCAGTATTATAAGTAGTATCAGCAAAACAGAATTTCCCCTTGGGGATCAATAAAGTATTTCTGATTCTGATTCTGAAAATGTACTTAAAGTATCCGAAGTAAAGGTACTTGTTGGGCTAAATTACTCTTTCAGAGTTTTATGGTATGATATATAAAACATTTAAGATATCATATTTATTAAGTTAGTTCAATTTAATTAAAGTTATTTAATTCTGTTTATTCAAAGGTGTTACACAGGATGCATGCTGGTGGCAATGTGGTAAAAAAAAAATATTTTCATATTTTCTGGACTTTCGTTTATTTGTTCCATTGTAACTCACGCCTCAGGTTTAAAATACTACTGGCTGCTATGAAGAAAGCCATCAGATGGAAATTGCTGCAGCAGAACCCTCCAACAAAGGACAAATGGAGTTCAATTGTCAAAGAAACTGTATGGAGAAAATAATCAATATGTAAAATACTGGACAAAATGGACAACATATATGTGGCTATAGCCCATTACACATGTCATTGAAATACCCTTTTCTTCAAGCATAATGTTGCCCATATCAACCCATTCTTAATGCCTGAAAATATCAAAATGAAAGTTTACTTCGCCAGAATAATCCACTCAGTATCAGTACTGACTTCCATGGACTCCTGAGTACATATAAAAGGAAACAATAAAAATAAGACAATAGAAAAACATCAAACACTTGGTACAGCATGTTCATTAAGAGTACTGGTGTCCAGATTTCAGTGTCTGTTTGAAAGCCTGTAGACTAGTTTTTCCCTGGTAGACCTGTTAAGCTTATTCTAGATAGTCGCACCATGATACTGCAGGCTGCTCAGGAATGCAGCATTCCTTGATACTTAGTGACTTTAAGTAAGGGAGAATGTCTCACCACAAAGGATTAAAAACAACACAAGACAGACAATATTTTACTTTATATACTGTTGGACTATTTAATTGATCCCAATGCATCACATGCTATAAGATAATTGCATGTTTTTATGTAAAATCTGAATCTGCAAAGTAACTGTTAAATATTGCCATTTGGTAAATATAGCACAAGAGTATAAAGTACAAGAGTTCCCTCTCAGATGGGGCAGAATGGCCCCTTTCAGAGTGTTACACTTTTGTCTTACTATGCATTAACGTGTATTTAAATGTTGCAGTTGGAAAAAGTGGAGATTTTTTAAATTACTTTATACACAGATATTTTGAATGTAAAATCTACAAAATAAATGATTTGGGAAAAAAGCACAGTATTTTTCTGTGACATGGTGGAGTAGAATTGAAAAGAAGCATAAAATTAAAATACTGACATACAGTACAAATACCTCAGAATTGTACTTAAGAACAGCAACTGAGTAAATGTATTGAGTGATTTTCCAGCACTGGTATTACAATGTAAGTACTTATGTAAAGCAGATCATCATCATTGTCTAAAGTTGTACTTAAGTACAATACTTGCCTAAATGTACTCACTTTCCATTACTGATGATACATGTCTGAAAATGACATTAAAGAGTATCTACTTAGTATTTTATCCATGATATTTAAAAAAAAAAAAAAAAAAAAAAAGGTAAAGTGCATTAGAGCTGCATCATGTGCAATCAGGTTTGAGAGGGTTTCATTCTAACGAGCAATTCAGTGACATTTTCTTAATTCAAATGTGACCCAATCAGTAATTTTGCAGTGTTGCCAACCCTGAGACTTTTGCAGATTAAAAAATGTAATCTTTCACTGTGTACAGTAAAAGCAATATCTGAATCAACTGACTGTGACATTGTCTACAATACATTCACAATACATTAAAATGACAAATGAATGCCAAGAAGAAAGTGAAGATCAAGCAGGACTCTAGACTTGTAAGGTCTTTGTGACGTTTGTGAGATCACCACCATACGGGAAAGCAAGCAGTGAGGTGAGCCTTACTCATCACTAGGCGTGTCACTGGCTGTACAGCATCAATGTGATTAGAGAGACGAGGGTGGGGGTGGGGAGTGAGAAGAGAGATGACCTAATACCCGTAAAAAGCAATGAAGTCATACTACCTGACTCATATTCCCAGCTGACATCAGCTCTCCCAATCACAACATCTCAGTGCATGTGGATGTGTGTGTGTGTTTGAGTGTTTGTTGTGAAGGGTGAGGTGAGAGTGCGTGTGTGTGTGTGTGTGTGTGAGTGTGTGTGTGGGTCAACAGCTTCATATGCATGTGAGTATTTCACAGCAGGTGACGAGAGACTGTACTTGCCTCTGTGTTTGTGTGTGCGGGGGAAACAAAATCACACACTGTTGTGTGTAAAGTTTAAAGATGGAAAAAGTGCCGACATGTTCATCACACCCAGTAGGGCTGAAACAATAAGCTAGTTATCACAAAATTCATCGACAATGATTTTATAACTGATAATTAATTTATCAAGAAAACGTGTCAAACATTTTCCTGTTCTGGCTTCTCAAATGTGAGGGTGTATTTCTTTTCATATAATTTTAAATTTCATATAATTTTCAATTGCCCTGCGCTGGACTGGCGACCTGTCCAGGGTGTACCCCACCTTTCGCCCAATGTCAGCTGGGATAGGCTCAAGGAACCTGTGATTAGCATTTTTTACGAGTTTATAGACTACACAATTAATTGACTAATTGACAACTGATATATCAATAAATAATAATCAAGAAAATAATCACTAGTTTTAGACCTAAAAACAGCTAATTTTGGGGATAAGACAACACTTTTAGCTGCCTCACTCACACAGACACTCTGGTCACACTGCTCACTGAGCCAATCCCAAAGCATTGTAAAAAGTGAAAAAGCATACCCAATAGGATTGACTCCAATGTCGAATGAAAACCTAGACCTTTGATTAATTAGTGTAATTTTACCACTTTTAATCCATGTAAAGTCTTGTCAAACATCATTCAAAGAAAGGGCAGTTTTAAATCTGTGAGCATAACATACACACTGAGCTTCACTTTTTTTGTAATAAAAGTGATTTTGCTTACTTATTCCAAAAATGGATCAGAGGCCTCAATATCTGAAAAAAAAGAAACTGGTGATTCTATATGAGGTTAAAGAAACACTCAGCTGCTGTGTGATGAGGTTTCTTGCATTTTAATTGTACTCCACCACAACCACAACCTCTCCATCCCCTCTATGTCTCTGTTTTCTTAAATCATTTTGTTTGTTTGTTTGTTTTTGTCATCTTTGCCTATAAGTACCTGTGATGCTGCTGCCCTGTTGAAAAAAATTACAACAAATAAAAACAAACACAAATGAGCAAACAAATAAACAAAATAAAGTTTTTCAAAATACAGGAGGGAAAACCCAACACACCAAGTGACCTTTGCATTTAGCGTTTCATTTCAGCTGATCGACTTCAGGGCTCTCGTCAGCACAATGAGCACAAGATGTGGTATCATTTGCATGAGGTCTTACATCATCGCTGAGAGCCCGTTCACTATGGCATCAGCACGTGGTGCTTAGCCAACATATCCCTTTGTGCTTGCAGAAGCCTCATTCAAGTGACAGCGGGGCAGCAGAAAAGTCTTGAAAAGGACATCTGGCCATGGAAGTCAAAGGGATTCTCAGACATGTCTTTACAGCCTATTAAGCCGGTTCTCTTTGAAAGACAAATACTGTCCATAGGTGACAGCAATATTTGCATGGGCTCTTGGACAAAGAGATTGGTATGTGTCTCTGCGGCATAGTAAACCACAGCATCTCCCCAAAGATGCCAGTCAGTCTTTCATCAGGGGGAGAAAAAGAGAAACAACACTACTGTGATGACCAGATGGTCAAAATCATTGAGTTTTTTTATGTGCAAGTAACATGACCTCAGCAGTATCCTGTAGCGAACACACACACATGCATGCAGAAACACAACAGTCCAAATGACAATTGTAGCCCACAGCTACAGGCAACGAGGTCTGAATGAAAACCAGACCTGCTGTGGTCCATTCAGAGCCAGGGAAGGTTTGGTTCAGAGTCTCAAAGGTTATGTGGTACAACAGCATCAGCGATCAGGCCTCCAACAGGCAACGCCAAAAAACTCACACATCCAGGCAGAGAGGGGTGTGTCGTCGGGGGGAAACACTATCCCAGATCCATGATTTTTATTGATTGGGGGTCTGGACTCCCAGCAGACAGCTTTTAATGGAGCCAGACGAACTCTTGGACACACTGACATACTGGCCTGTGTATGGTGCTTGTGCCCATCCCAACCATCCTCACCCAATCCTCTGGCCTCTCCGCTGGGTGGGGTGGGGATTGGGGTCCTTCATGCATCACGCCATCCTGCACTCTTCCTGCTGCTGTTTTTTATCCATGTTATTGGCTGGAGTGGGGATGTTTTAATCCTGGAATCATATCAGGAGTCTCCCTGTGAGTTCTCATCTGCAACTCACCCTTGGGGATTGAACCCCTTACTGATTGGCACCCAGAGAGCATGTCTAGACTATGATTGTGCATGTAAATACACCTGCTCTATATTTCTGGTACCATTTTATCACAACATTTATATTGTTTCTATTTTCAAAGCTGGTGTTTGGAAATTTTGCGATTAAATTGTTGTTTCGTTCGATGTGTTTTTAAAAGGCAGAAGGCGTTCTCACAAGAAATGCTAAAATATTCATGTTGACGAGTCACATGCCACACTCAGTCTGTCATATAAGCCCAAACCAAAGGCCGTGTGTGTTTTTGTTTTTATTATCACAGTTATGCAGTAACAGTGTGGGAAAACACCACATATGACGGAGAACACTAAATTGAAATTAATGGATTGGGTTAAAATGCACAAGTAATCTGCAGAGTGAACACCTCCCGTGGGAGCACAGAGCACACACACCAAGAGATTTCACAGAAATCTCATCTAACAGCAGTTCATACATGTACATCAGTGAACATAAAATCTGTGTTTTTCTAAACATATGTATGTAAAGGTGGCTTTATTTTGTGGTGGGTTGGGGAAATAATATGGATGGTGAAGCAGCGGAGCATCTAATGTTTTCCCAGAGTAAACATCCCCGGAGTTTGCCTTGTCATTCAGGTAGCCTTACGCAACACATACTCACTGTACATCCCACCATGCATATGCACAGATGGTAACTACAGGCTAAGCTTGAGTTAGACTGACACTTGGAGGAAGCTGAAAACATGGAGAGTTGTTGCATAGCACTGGAAATGTATTTATGTTGGTGACCCAAGTGTAATAATAAAATACAACTCAATAATAAAACAATTATATTATATGAGAAATCTGCCAACTTTTTTTCTGATCGTACTAATTTATTTATTGTGAATAAATAAATAAAAAATACAAGGTTCTGATGACAATACATTTAAGTTGCAGGTACTTTACTACCTGTTTAAAACCTAAAAAATCTCCAAAAATGAAAAAAGTGTATTGTCTGTATGAAAATGTATTTTATTAATATTATTATGGATATTATTATTATTACTGCAGTTTGAGTCTTTGTGTTGTAGGTTACTACAACCATGCCGTCAGGCGTGGCTTCTGTCGAGGACATCTTGGGGAGTCTGTGCGCGAAACGAACGGCGCGGTTCTTTGTTCACCTCGGCTGCTGCAAAACCCTTGTTTTTTTTTAAACGTGAAATGTGCGAGGGCTTTTCTGATGTTCCCCCGCTGCATAAGGTCTGCAGCGCCTGTCTGACAACTCCCTTTCTCTTCTCCTCCTCGCATACAGCCCCCACCGCCCCCTCCAGACACCCTCTCTCTCTCCTATACATAACATCCTCATGCGCAACGGCGCCGGAGACAACAACGCGGTGACCTGCCGCAAAGCACGGCTAGAGGTGGGCGGACCCCCCCCCCCCCCCTAAAAAAAAAGAAAATGACACTAACTCCTTTACTCCCCAAATTCATGTCAGATGGTCCTCGATCCCCCTCATAATATGCAGGAGCTGCTCTTGTCTCTGAAAGATAAAGTTGACATAATCTTTTCAGCAGCACCAGATGACCATGTGCGCACTGTACTTGCACCTTTTGATATGCAACTGTTTACATCCTGGATGGCTATTCTTACATAAGTCGCCGATGCGGTTTTCAGGCTACACTGCAGTTCTAGAGCCGCGAACGAGTCTGCGTTAAGACGAGAGCGGCGCAGGAAGTAAACGATGAGGTATTTTCTTCTTTTCTATAGGCGACGGGAGGAAGCTTGATTTGAGATGCCACAGGCTTGGGAACCTGAGACGGAATGATACAACGGGAGGGCGGCTCGTTTTGTCTCGGCGAGGAGGGGAGCTGGGTAAACCAGACTGGGTGGAGCAACACATCGCCCGCCCCATCCATCGTGCAGACGGCCTTGTGTCCCGTTTGCCTGGAGCTCGGAGAGAGACTATTGTACTGAAAGTCTGGCGGATAGAGAGAGAGGGGGCCGGTCTATGGGAGGGACTAGCGCAAAGGGGGGAATTGGAAGGAGGAGGGGGCGAGGAGGAGGCGGCACGGGTGCTGTTTCTCCAGTCTCTTTCCCCTGTCTTTGTCTCACACACTCTTTTGTTAGCCATGCCTAGCCTGCTGGTTCTAGCAGGGATCATGGAGAAAAATGGGGGCTACGGCGGGGATCTGGCCGGCTCCGGCTTCGGAAGCGAAGGTCTCCTCGTGCCGCCCGATGAGGAGGAAGACGACTCCCGTGCCCTCAGGGTCGCGCTGGGCCAGTTGTCTCTACTGGGGCTCGGGGAAGGCGAGGACGGCGGCGGAGCCCCAACAACAGGAGTACAGGACCGGAGTAACAATAACAACAACCACCACAACCACACGAACAGCGTCGGTGGTGGCGGGGACACGGCGATTCTGCAAGGGAAAAGCAAGTTGTGCGCCCTGTATGAGAGCTCCTCAAGTGAGACGAAAGGACGAGGCTGCAACATAACAGAATGCGTCCCAGTGCCCAGCTCTGAACATGTGGCCGAAATAGTGGGAAGACAAGGTAAACCGCTGGCTTGCAAATTATTTCCCCTCAAACTTATGCTTTTATCCCACTAACCGTGCTGCATTATCCCCGCCGTGGTTTCCTGTGTGCTTAGTTTTTTGTTCTCTAACTGTTACCTGGTGTTATTTGACAAAGAAAAGGGAGTGGTGTGTGTCTGTGCTCGCGTGTTTTTTTGTACTCCCCCGAGACATCAGCCTCCCACTTTTTCTGCTACAACGTTGTAAGTTCTCGTGTACTCATCATAACACTCATACATTGAAACAAGGCGTTCGCCGCTTTGTGTCGATTTTGCTTTTGAGTGAATTTGCACAGAGGGAGGGAGAGCCTCGCTCCCTACTGGGCGAATTATTCTACATCCACGCCATCAATGTCAGCGCACAGACACACACTGGAGCACGGAGAGCACTTGCTTCCTTTGTCGTCTGAGACGCGCCAGACTGTTCAAAAAGGCAACGTGCAGCAGGAGAAGAGGGGAATGTCTTTCACTTCGAATCGATTGCTAAGAAAATAAGCACATTTACACATTTGCTCTCAATGGTGGAAGATGTTTAGCCTCTTTCCAAATTTATTCAGCTCGTTGTTTATGTTGCGCACTGCCCCAGTGACACAATTGGACAATAGAGCGAGCGTGGTCCACTTGTTTTTTTGTTTGTTTTTTTTCAAACGAGGGAGTTGGAAAGTTCAATTCCAGACACAATATAGATTCTGCCCGTATTTCTTCCAGTTAAGAGTTTTTTTTATTGAACAAAGACCTGAAGTTGAATGACAGCAGCTGTCAAACAAAGGTGTGAAAGTCGGGGGATAAGGGGAGGGGCGCATACAGACAGTGTTGCTGCTTGGCACACGGGATGGCCTTAAAGGGTGACTCAGCGAGAAGTTGCACCAGGAGGTGGGAATCCTTTTTTAAAAACAGAATATTCTGTTGTTTGTGCTCATTTGCAGTAAAACTGTTGTCAGGAGATTTTTCACTTTATCTAAGTTCCATATTTATGTACAAACGAGCTGCGGACAAGCTTGAACCAAAGTTGGTTTTGAGGCAGGGAATCCAGAAGTGGGGTTTTTTGTCTTCTTTCTTGTGCTTGGTGGTGGTGTTTATGTGGCTGCACCCATTGTTAACTGTTGTGATGAACCCATGGTTGAGAGGGGCAGGAAAAAAAACAAGGAAGGGCAGTATAGCATCTAAAAGCTGAATGGGAGTCACGCCTTGGAGCTCAAGACAAGGGGCTCCTCATGAGCCCCACTTCACTGCACACTCTCAATACCACATGGTTGTCTGTCAGGAAAGGGAGTAATATGCGGTTGGACAGAGAGAAGTACAAAGACTGCAGGGTGTGTAAGGGACCATTAGCAAATCCTGATTTATCTTGCAACAAAAACAAACAGGTATCGGAGAATGTCAAAAGGGGGTTCAGAGGAGTTCAGATGGCTTATTTTACCAACACTCCCCTTTCTTGCTCCACTGCTGCGGTAATGTGGATTTAGTTTGTGCTGCTAAGTGCCCCTTGTCTCCCATCGCGGGTCCTGTTCTTTACTCTGAAGTGTAAGTTATGAATTTAAATGGGGGTAAACGAAGGCAGCCCGAGGTGTACAGCCCTTTTGCCATGACCGAGAAGAAGTGCTGATATGGGGGGATTTGATTTGGGCCCTTCATTGGCACTGCATACACACCCACTTCTCGGCAACGTGCATCCCGCCTGGTGAAACTGGCAAACAGAGCAACCCATCATAAGAAAAGGATTGGATATGATTGTTTTCTCCTATCAGAGACACAGGCATTGATTCCCGAGGATGCTCTTGTACCTTCCTCTGGAGCTCTTCAGATCAAGGGTGGCTTTGTTATGAATCACAGGCACAGCTTACACCACAGTTTAACAGTTGGGAAATAAAATTGTCTCCAGTGACCTTAATTTCTGGTTTTGATTAATTAATCTTTGCCTATTTTGTTTGCAGATAATTCTTTAATTGAGACATTAATTTGGATTAATTGAAATGTGCGATGTAGTTAGTGAAAAGGAATTTGGCAACTGCTCTTTGATCCCTGTGGCATGAACAGGTCTATTAGCTTAATACCAGGCAATGGCCTCAAAGGGCATTTTCAGATTTTGGGAATGAGCAATACTTAACCTTCAGAGTATCCCTATCCTTCTGTCCGTACCACTGGTCCCTGAGAAAGAAGTGTTCCTGAACAAAGTGGTTCTATTTATTAGTATTAGAGCAACATTTGTCTTCACCTTAAGGAGTCTACAAAGCTTTTGATACCTGCTGACTTCAGATACGTAATGCAATGATGTGTTGTGTGATCTGAAGTACCTGGAGTCTGGTAAGATGAGGTCAGATGTGTTCATTGAATAGATGCCTGATGATTCTTGCTTGTCCAAAGAGACACGCCAGTCTCTTTAAGACACGGCCGAGACAAGAAAAGCGAAACGTTTGAGTCTGCAATAAATGTGGATGTCTTAATGAGGAAGGTGCCTGAATTTCTGAATGACTGAACTCAAACTGACCAGTGTAGTGCCTAATTGTTTCTTCATGGAGTGTAATATAAACAAAATTGCTGTGTGTCTCTTGGCCTCAAAATAAACCCGGCAATCCTCCAAAATAATGACTGATTTATTGTATGTCCTTTTAGGTCCCATTATAATGTCAGGTAATTTGTCATTAAATAACATTAATCTGCACTCTCTCACATCAAGATGCTGCCTTAAAAGCACTCAATAGAGTAAACTGTTACACAGTGATCAGAAACAGGGCAGATGTAGAGCAATAAATGGCCCAAAAACAAAGCATGCGTGGGTTGACTGTATTGTCTTGTAAGTTCAAGGAGAGGTCAGAAAGTGATTGCTTGCCAGCATAGTGGAAATGTATTGCATCTGCTGAAGCTCCTACAACCCTCCAAAACAGTCATGTCCATGCTGGCTAATACCTCTGGACCATCCATGTATCTCAGTTAGTGTTAATAAATAAGTACACTGAATAAGAACACTAATGCTTAGGTGCAGGAAACCTCATAAATCATGGTAATTACTCTGTGTATCATCTGCCAGTAAAAACCTGCAACATATTAAATTAGATTGGTCATAATGGTGAATTTAAACAGAACAAAGGAGAGTTGGGAGTGTGTTAGCTGAGGGTGATTTTTAAAAAAGTGTTATCACTTTTAACCATTTTGTAACCTGTAACTACTTGATTTGTGTGTCACAAAATTTAACCAATGTATCATATTTACTTATTTTAAAATGTATGTTGGTGTCTCTGCAGGTTGCAAGATCAAAGCCCTGCGGGCCAAGACCAACACCTACATCAAAACCCCCGTTAGAGGAGAGGAGCCGGTGTTCTTAATCACTGGCCGGAAGGAGGATGTTGCACTGGCCCGCCGTGAAATCATCTCTGCTGCAGAGCACTTCTCCATGCTCCGGGCATCCCGCAACAAGCTAGGAGTGTCCTTTAGCGGCTCCCCACCCACACCGTTGCCCGGTCAGACCACCATTCAGGTGAGAGTGCCATACCGTGTTGTGGGGCTAGTTGTGGGGCCTAAAGGCTCCACCATCAAACGCATCCAGCAGCAAACCTGTACTTACATCGTCACTCCCAGTCGAGACCGCGATCCTGTCTTTGAAATCACAGGGTCACCAAGCAACGCCGAGCGGGCCCGCGAGGAGATTGAAGCTCACATCGCTTTCCGAACAGGAGGCCTGCATGACCACAATAATGAGAATGACTGTCTGGGGCCGAATGGTGGAAGCAGCCCAGCGGGCAGCAGCGGTGGTCTGGAGAGCCGGCTACAGCAGGTGTGGGGGCTGCAGGGGGGCCAGCGCAAGCCTCTCACCAGCAGCTACCGCCAGAACTTCTCAGATGCCATGGTTGGAGGGGGAGGAGGAGGTGAGGGAGGGGGAATCTACAACAAGAGTAACTTCTCCAACTCCGGAGAGAAGCCATGCTCTTATTTTGGATCAGATGGTACCCAGAGCTGGGGCGACCCCGACTACCCCAAACAGGTGGCCTTCTACGCCCAGCAGCGTTCCAAGAGCTTTGGAGGCCTCCCACTCCCCCTGACCAGACTCTCCCCTGGCTTAACCGAGCCCTGCGGAGGTGGAAGCACCAACAACTCTTCAGTCACCAGCATTGTGCCCGTAGCCGGCTCACCTCATGCCCAGGCTCGCCGTGCCCACAGTGAGCCCACCTCAGCCGGCGAGGGTTTCCCAGGCCGTCTGCCAGTGCCGGACTCGCCGCCGGCCACTGTGCGGGACTGCATGACCTGCTTTGAAAGCAAAGTGACGGCTGCCTTGGTGCCCTGTGGCCATAACCTCTTCTGCATGGAGTGTGCCATCCGAATCTGTGAGCTCAACCACCCGGAGTGCCCAGTGTGCCACACCCAGGTCACACAGGCCATCCGAATATTCTCTTAAGGAACCCCATCAGTTTTTATCATTAGTTTTGTCAGTGTTTGTTCAATAATTATTTACTGTTATTATGATTATTATTATAATACACATTTTTGTTTTTCAGAAAATTTAAAAACAATCAAGCAGATATTTTAGAAGGCACTGCTTGCTTTACTAAAAAGTATAAGAAATATTTTTAAGTTTTTCTTTTATATATATATGCATATATATTTATAAAAGTTTTGTTTATAAGAGAAGTATAGTACCTTGCATTTTCAGTTTTTTGACTGCTGCTGTTTTTCTTTCATGAATCACAGTGTAGGCAGAGGTAGACAGTAATGTGAACATTTTATTATTCAAATTTTTATTTTACCATGAAGTGGGTTTATATGGAAGGAAGAAGATGATTGTTGAGGTACCCAATCTGCACCTGACTGAGCTAGAAATACAATGTTGTTATTAGAAGGAAAAAAAACGTAGAATTTTCATTGCACCTTACAATCATCTTGGTCTGAAATAAGATTTTCAATCATACCTTGAAATTTCTGGAGCTGATGTGAAGGTGAATTCAGCCTTTTCAGTTTTACTCATGTTGATTGTGGTTTGATACAATTGGTTCATAATAGATATTAATTTTAGCTAAATGAAAATGTGAATAGATTGGTTCTAGTCAAAGCCTGACAAGCTTTACGAGAAAACAAAAGATGGCCCCTTATTTCATTCTTATACATTAAAGTCTTATAAACCAGATTAATCCTAAAAAGGGATAGGATATTACATCATTTATTTATAGTAATTTGTTACATTTTATTGGTCTCATTATTCACAGAGATAGATGAAAGTTGTGTATCAGTAAAATCTTCTTTCCAGTAGCCATTGATTACACTTTGGCCACTACAGTTTGTTGAAAAAATTCAGTAATGCTTGCTCCTCGTGGCACTTGAAAAGCATGTGGTTCCTCGGTTGGCTTAAAGCACTGATTTAATTTGTGAGGCCGAAAGCCTTGGAATTCATCCAGTTGGCTAGTTCTCGATATCTGTCTCCCCAATGGACTTGTTTCAAAGCCACCTTTTACCGCGCTTTATTGTCTTGTGTGGTCATTTGGCCACAGTCGCTGAACGATATAGGACACAGCAAGAGCCCCAGTCAACAGGCATTTCTCTGAGCTGTGCACTGTAAATAAAGAGGAGAATTAGTATGTGGACAGAAGCCGAGTAAAACTGTAAAATGTTTTTTGAATCAGCAGCAGACTCCGATTAAAATAGTTGACACTGTAAAATAAGTCCCAAATCAGTAATCCTTACTCCACGTCCCCAATACTAACAGCATTATGTGTGAGCACCGAGGGGCCAGCTGTCTCCCCTGTAATTAGCAAAGCTGTACAGGAGCAGGTGTTTCATGGCACACTGTGGCTGTGACCCCGAGTTGGAGGTCTCGCCTAGCCCCCTTTCTTTCTCTCTTTTCTGTGGCTTTTATGTCTCCCCCTGCTTACAGTTCGATCGCTTGCTTTCGAAGGCCTCTCTGAGTGGGGCGTATTGTCTGGGCCCGGTAGCGGCGTGGGCTGCAGAGTGCTCGGACACGGCCTGGATCTACTCATTCATAATTAGGCAAATGGGTTGGTCCAGGTGCGGACCGTGTGGGGACTCTGGAGCT
This sequence comes from Micropterus salmoides, assembly GCF_014851395.1. NCBI lineage: Eukaryota > Metazoa > Chordata > Actinopteri > Centrarchiformes > Centrarchidae > Micropterus > Micropterus salmoides. The sequence goes on along the minus strand of NW_024040152.1, from coordinate 8,494,725 downwards.
GTATGAGGGGTAAAACAGGGTCCCGCAGCGAGCCCCTTACTGCCCCACCCCACTGTTACAAGCACAGAGGGGGCTGGATGCAGCTGGGCGAATAGGGCCCCCTCCCTCTTCCACTCCCTCTTGGCCCTTCCACCCCCCTTTTCCTCTCCTTTTCTGCTGCTCTGAGCTATCCCTACTGGGGGGGGGGGCTTTTGTCCCAAAACACACACACGCACACAAAATTTGAAAGACACTAGCTGAAATTGGCAGCGCCTGTGAAATGAGGGGAGGCTTAGGAGCAAAATAAATTATCTACAGTTATCAGGAGATACACCAGTCACCTTTCAACGTTAATGTCACACATTTGCCGTATACCCTTTGCAAATTATGAAAATGTATGCATTTACCTACAAAAAGAAAGATTGCGTGATATTATCACACGGGGTGCAGCATTAACTCTCACTCCGCTCCCCAAGTGCACCGCCCAGAAATTTGGATGGGGTTCTGTTTTTGTGACAGCGCCAGTGCAGATCGTGTCAGCTCACTACTATATGGGACATCCTGCAGCTGCCCCTTCACTATGGACCCCCTCGCTTTGAGCTTCCAGAATGAAATCAGACAATTGTAATTGACAGGAAAGCAGAGGAAACGCCCCATTTAACCAGCACTCATGCTGAATCGAATTACACACCCTCTGCGTCTGCCTTAGCCCCAGCCTGGGGATTTTAGAGGGCTAGAGGAGAGGGAATGGGGGTAGGGATTAAAGCTGTTGAATGATAGGGGGGGGGGTCATTTTGGCTGGAGAAAGAGAGAAGTATGCTCCAAAAACAAACCTTGTACATCTACCAATTTTATCAATCATTCAAGTCTTGCAGTGAGTTTTGAGTTCTCACATGTGGTCCAGTAGTGGGGGGAAAAAATGGAACACTGGTGATCCAGCAGGTTGTATTGGATAACAATTCAACTCGGCTTCTGTCTCAATAAAGAATAAACAATTACAAATTGTGTCTTCTGGGACACAGGCCCCTCCTTTAAAAACAAACAACAACATATAAAGCAGACCACTCACATTACGTGTGGACTGCAGGGAAAGCACTGTACTTGCAAAAAGTACACTGAAATCTATCAGATGTAGGAATAAATAAGAGTTATGATTTTATGGATGGAGAAATTGCACAGTGGTTTGGCTTAAGCTTTCAACATCAAATTCAAGGCAGTGCGACACTGTCCTTTGAACTTAGTATTTTTATTTTGTTTTCTGCCTTAATATTTTTTATTAAAATACTTCCATTACTTTTGCATACAAGGTAGCAACTTTGGCCTTTGATAGTACCCCACAAAACAACTTTTAAAGTACTTATTTTTGGAGAAAAGAATGTGAATCGAACTGCTTGGGTGGGGATTAGAGGGATTCAGGAAATTAGGCTCTTAAAACACTTTTCTTAAAATATAAAGTAGAGCACCTTATTACAGAACATGCGCATTTGATTAATACCAAACCGACCATTGATGGTGAAATACATTTCATAGAATTTGAAAGACATGCACATAAGGATTCCCTATCATTTTTTTTATATTACGGTGGTTCCTGTTCTTCTTATACTACAGTAGTACTAGTGGTAATTTGGGAGACCTCTCAGCCATTTAGTCAATGCTGATGACTTGGTTGAGTTTTGCACTGGTTTAATGAAGAGAGGGCTTATTGGAGATTCTCCCTGTTTAGACGCTGTATAAGTTAATGAGTATTGTACTTTATGGGAAAGCACTCGGAGCATCTATGTAAATACAGTATGTGTATCAGTTCTGAACATCCAGACGAAGGCCCGCTTGAAGTGAGGTTTTGGTTATTTTTACAAACTGAAGGTGTCATTGTCAGTGTTTTAGCATATGGAATTCAAAATGTTTCTGAGTTTTAGGGAGAGTAAATCTTTTATATATGCGCCCCATCATCCTTTTGACAATAATAGTATATTAGATAGATCCATACATTTAAGAAATATTATTTAAACTGATTAACTTAGTATTTCGTCCAAATATATAGATAAGAAATTAACCAGACACTACTATAAACTGTAATAATAAATATCGTTTATGAAGCCGCTGATGTATAAATCCAATCTCAAATAAAAACTCAAATGAATAGTATGTGTAATAACCTAACCCTTAATGAATACATCACATTCTATATATATTAGGATCAAAAGCAATAATAGGACTATACTGGGACAATAAACAGAGAAGCCTGCTTAGTCAGTTCTTTACATAATATTCTATTCACAAGTTGACCTTGATTATTAGGATAATACCGTTGAATTCTGTCTCATATCTACTTAAAATTCATTATGGATACATGCCAGTGTAGAAACGGAGATATAATTAATTAGTAACGGTTTGAGAATAAGTAATTGTTCTTGTTGTGTTCATCAGGGTCTTTTGATTGCTTAATTTTTATTTTACATTGAATATCAATCAGATCACAGAGTGGGTCATGGCAAACTTAAGGATTCCTTCTCTGGAGTGGCACTGTAACGATCTAACTGCAATTTCTGTGACTTGGAGGAAGTCTCATTGCGCTGTAAAAGTGATCCCTCAATTGTAAACAAACAAGACCAGAGCATAAGCACCAAGGTCTGTCCTGTTTGTTAAAAAGCAGGAGCTGGTGACTTCACTTATGACAGACTGATGTCTCGAAGGCGTTGGTCAAAAAACGTACACACAGCAGTGAGGAGTAGAGGGTAGTGCAACATGATATGATGTACTGTACCAGTCATTCTCTTATAGCGGTCATGCTTATGTGAAGAGCTTTGATTCTTTACACTCATTATTCTTTATTAAATTACATACAGGGGCAGGCGTGTTACTTATAGCATATCTTAAGATGATTTCTGTTTACATAGTAATACTAAATGTCTGATTTCATGGCTCTATTCGATACTTGTTTTGCACCTACTTTTTCATCTGTATTGTTTTTGAAAGAAAAAGGTCAGACATAGCCAAAGAACAAAATAGAAGGAGAGGACATGAGCTAACTTATCACTTGAGTTAACTTATTTTAGCATCAAAATCAGCATGGTTTAGAGTTTATTGAATCAGGATTATTAAGAAATAATCTCATAGCTAGAATTACTCTGTTTACCCCAAAGTCTTAGAGGCCACTCAATCGATATCTGTGAAATAAAGGCATATCATGTTTCAGTGTTGTAAGATTAGTTTAATACTACAGAGGCGCCGGTAACAGACTTACTTCTCCCCAAAGAGATCAGCTTAAAGCACATCCTGGCACTTACAGTCCTTTGAGTAGTTTTCTATTGTCCTGTGAGGCTGGTGGAAGAAAAACAGTCCAGGGAATGTCTTAATCTTTCTGGAAAACTTGACCAATGAGATAAAAAGGGACATCCCAAGGAATTTTAAAAATAATTGACGGAAGGAGCAAAGGAATCGTGAGTGAAAATTTAAAATTTTTAAGACCCTCAGAGTAAACCACAAGGGATCACGTTTAGGTGTAAACAAGGTGACAGTGTAACAGTAACAAAACAACACTGTGGTTTTGGTTAATATCGTTTAGCGAGCCGTTAACTGTGTCCTTAAGTTTAACTGCATGTTAGTAAAATATAGTACAGTAGGTAAGATTTATCAGAAAAAAGTTAAGATCGCATAAAGAATTCATCAGCATGATACCATAAGTGTATAAAAAGCTTTAAGACCTTAAAGTGAACATCGGTTTAAAATCATATTTACCGTGTAGTTTAACTAATTGATACATAAAGTTTAATTATGACTCTTAAGAATATGCTAAGATGTAAGTTTCATTTGTCCAACTCACCCAGTATGAAATACGTTTCAATTCAGTGGTGCAACAAAGGGGTGGGGTGACTCTCACAGTGACATTTGATTCATTAAGTTCTTGTTAGTATTATTTACAATATTGTATTAAGCTTACTATTATAGTAATGGTAGAAACTGTTGATGTTTTTCTTCTCTTGATATGAAAAGGTCTTTATGCATTTATGTAGAATCCCTTTTAAGGAGTGATAGGAAATCCTTATTTTCAATGGATGCACTTAAGCAATTTTACCAACCTGTTTAAATCACACATTGAGCAAGTAATGCATTTGAATGTAAAAAAGAAAAAAGAAAAAAAAAAGACCACTCAACTCAATGCACTCCTTATGCTTATTGTTTTGTCAATTTACAAGTGAGCTTTAAGTTTTTTGTTTGTTTTTTGGAAAGAATTTGCGACAGGTTTTCAACGTAGACTATATTTGAGTTCTTCCACATACATTTATAGAAAGTAACTTAAAATGAATTAAAAAAAAAACATATTACAATTTCTCAAATCTATTTTGCTAACATTGGTTATTATTTCATAGAAAGCAGAGGAAAAAAGTCAGTATCTGGATGTTATTTATGAAAAGTAAAAAAAAAAATGAAGCAACATATTTATGAGTAACCTCAAGACATTTTGTTTTTTAATTAAAATTACAAGAAGTTAATATATTTCTAAACACAGGGAAGTCAGTTTCTACTAATAAGAAAAATGAGAAAATAAGTTTAGAAGTTTTATTTATGAAAGTTATGGACGCTTGCCTTTTCCATATGCTTCATGGTAAATGAAGTAAATGGGACGAGAGTTCCCCATAGCTTAAATTTTAACTTCAGACATGCACAACTTCAACATTGGTGCATTCACAATGGAATAATTACAGAAAATAATATAATATTTTTTAGAATTTGGAGATATTTTAGTCACAGAGCATCAATTTTGTGCCTCAATTATATATTTTTCCTGCATCAGCATTCTTTGTGCAGTGCTGCTTGCTGTAACCCCTTTCCCCCCTTCAACTAACCCCATGTTACTGACTGAAACACATAACCCATTTCCTCTGTAATCTAAACTCGCTTTTACTTATCAAACGTATAAAACATGTTACGACTGCAATGCTTGGAATGAATGAGGCAGCTGTGACCCTCCTGCCAATAGGGCCACACAAAACTTGTACACACTTTCATTCATACATTTTCTACATCTACTACTCAGTTTGGGAACACTAGCAACAGAGCATAATCAGCTTAAAGAAAGCCTTTATGAGAGAATTTCCCTAATGTGTTAATTAGGTGAAGAGTGCAAATCGAGCGGAGGCATCTGGGACAGGACAACAGCGCACTGTGTAGTAGATCTATGTAACTAGATGCACACATATACACACAACAGATTCATTACCGTACTAGTTTGCATGTATGTTGTATGGTCACTTAGACAGGAGGAACGGTGCAGGTTCTGTGTTATCCTTTAACATCAGTACACTTGGGCTGTTTCTCCTCTGTAGATTTTCATAGTTGGAGTCTCTTTGGAAACTGGAAAGTTGACATGAGTTTGGAGCCAGGCAAAGATACCATTTCAGTCCCCACATCAAAGTCCGATTTTGTATTCTGTCACCTGTTAGTGATGAAAGACTGTTTGCACCTCATATGAATTAACTTGAAGTTTGTGTAAGAGTTGATAGGGATCAAAAAAACTTGACAAAAACACTACAATGGCACATTTTCTGCATGTAAAGGATGGGGACTAAAGCGGCGCTCACTGGTGAAACTCGCAACCTTTTCCAAAGAGACGAATACAGTCTGACAGTTTGTCTTTGGTAGCATTTCCAATTTTTCCAGCACAGTAGAGGTGTTTCATACCGGTCTAATAGTGGTCGTAGTGCATTAGTTTTTGGGCCAGGATCACCTGGCGTTAGTTTCTGGTTTCTCTGTGAACAGTGAAAGAGGGTTGCCAATGTGGCCCTCTGAGGCTGACCGTCAACTTTGATGGATGGAATAAAAAAAATAAAAAAAAGTCTTTGAACTCTGTTACAGTATGCCATGCCCTTACAAGGCATGTGATATTGCAGGTTTATTTGTTATAGCACATGTTTTTTTGTGAATTACATTTTTTGGAGACATTTTTATTATTATTATTGTATCTGCGCCATGTTAGTTCTGGTTCTTTGTTATTTTTCCAAGATTCAAGATGTATTGTAAATGTTTCTAATAAAACAAAAATGAAATGATCTCCAATTGAAACAAATTGTTTTTTGTTTGTTTGAAGGGAGAGTCTTTATGGCTAAATTGATCCTTTTAAAATGATGTCTATTTGTGTTTGATCTTAGTTCAGAGGAAAAGTTATTTTGCAGCAAATATTGTTATTTTCTAACAGTGGACATTCAGAATTAAATTATAATATATCCATGTCAATATTCTGTGATCATCTAACCTCATGTCTCATTCAATTAAGCCCTCTACCAGATTCACTAATGAAGAAGCCAGCTATTTGCAGCCTTTTATTGTTTAAAAACATCTTAAAAGAGACATGAGAAGAGGCAGGCTATAACAAATGAGATTTATTTATACATATGCAGTCCAAATATACATATATTAGAATAAATGTTAAAAAAAGCCCTAACCTACACCACCCAGTTTAAGATCTGTGAAGTCAACAGAAGCCAGTGTTGAACACATCAGCAGGATAAACACCATCTGTGTGCATAACCTTTGGATTTAATTAAGCCCCTCCTAACTCTACCATACCATCTCCATCTATTTCTTCATCTATTAAACTATTAAGATACTAACAACCCAATCTTGGCTCCTCAATACAACCCCCTGCCCCCTCCACAGGAAATAAAGACAAGTGAGAGCGAGGGCAGACCTTAGGGAGATCCCAGAAGAGTCCTGTTCCAGTTACATACAGTGTGGAGAGAGACAGAAAGGAGTAGGTGAGCAGGCAGTGGAGGATTTCACTTACAGTAAAACAAGCCATCTCGGGTACATCAGAGACCACAGGAGCAGGGCAGGGCTGAGTGCCCTCACTACCTCATCCCCTGAAACATTATCCATCCATCTATCTATCCATCCCAGCTAGCAGGCAGCAGCAACAGCAGAGGGTTGTCCATGCATTTAAACCCATTAATCTCTCCCACTACACCCAAAGGTTCAGGGCAGGGGTGAAATAGTCATCAGCAGAGCAAATGCTGCTATTCCACCAACATGTGACGCAGTTAACCCATTCACTAGTGATGCAGCTATCCCATTTCATTTAGAGTTAACGCTGTTCAAAGCTTGCAAAAGCATGACTCATCCATAGAGTACCAAGTGTGCACAGAGCAGGAAAGCCTTCAAAACAAACATCAAAAGCAATCAAAAAGAAATTACATGTCACTGTTGGGGGGGGGGTGGGGGGGGGGGTTATTGCTCTGAGTGGTCTGGTGGAACACAACTTGAACCAACCAACGTCGACCAAATTCCAGCATGTGCATTTAAGAAAAGTGACTTAAGCCCTTGCTCCTCCATTAGTGAGGAGTAGTTGCCCTTACAAGTTTCTTCACATAGAGATATTGTTGTGGGCAAACACAAAAGCATCAAAAAGAAACAAAGCTCCCTTCGCTGTGAAGCGAACAGTATGGAATCTAACCAGTATGGAATCTAAGCAACTAGTGTTAAATTGTAAACCCTTTGGCCAATGAGACCTTAGTCTAGTGTTCAATAAATATCGTAAGGGACATTACTTTCTAAATATACATTTAGGGAAAATGGGAATGACAGTGGCGAGGGGATGCAGTTTAGTCTTTTGGATGTGAATTTTTATTGCCAAATATCCTGGAAGTGGGAAACTGAGGGAAAGAATTTACTGGCTTATAAAATAGAGCTTTCAAATGGGAGACAGTTTGCAAAGACAGAAATCGGGATGAGATACAAAAGGGACCTTTTATAATGTGTTAAGTTTTTCTTTAGATTATCAATCAGTTCTGATCATGTACCTCTTAATGCACAGTGCGTCTCAACTGTTTTCTTTCCAGTGATACTAATCCTCCCCCCCTCTTTACTATCTATTCTTCACTGGCCCCCCTCTTCATACTGTATTAAGTTTTCTTAACCAGACATATAAAAAAAATCAACCTCGATACAAGTGTCCTTGTGTGAAATGGTTATCTCTACCTGTCTCTCAATTTCCCTTTTCCATTTGTCTGTCCCTGTTGTCTATCTGGCTGTTTCTCCAATTGCCTGGAGGTGAAGGAGGTCAGTGGTAAGGTCTCAGTTGGACTGGCAGCAGACACCCTTACTGGCTGCGTTTTGAGTGGGCTCAACCGTGATGGGCACTACGTTGGAGGCTGGTGAGAAGTCTGAGTCGCTTCGCCCCGACATCTGCCGCTGTGACACAATGTTGTAGATGGCTGTGATGGAGAGAAGGGTGAAAGGGAATGAATTACGTGTAGATGCCTATAAATCCAGCCAACAGTGGGACATATTGTGATAAGGACAAAAAGCATGGCAAAACTGAACAACAACTGTTCTATCTAGACTCCTGGCAGCAGCGAAGGATTCTTTCCATCCTAAACTGGCACCGTTATGTCATGTGGCAGAACCAAGTCTCATTTTAGACATTCCCCAATGCTACAATATGCAATACATTTTTTATTTAAATTGTAAAACCTAAATAATAATTACATATAATAAATACATATTATACATTGTGGGTTCTGCTTCTGCATGCTCATGCTGGTAACCATACAATACAATAACATTTAACAGACAAGAGCTGTTCAAACACCCAGGTGAACTTCAGTGTGTTTTTTTCATTGCAGTTACCCGTCATCGACATTTTCTTCGTCAATACTTCGATACATTACTGAATGTCATTTACCTAAACTTTAGCTTAGTTGCCTTTGGGGTGGTCAACTTGAGAGAGGAGAGCAGGACTAGTGCAAACACCCCTCTGACTTACTGTTGCATACTGCCGCTTTAACTCTAAACTACAGCCAGATGTGGAACAAAACAGTCCTGAAATAAAAACTGCCTATGAAGCAAGAAGGCTTAAAGGAAAATAAGACTCCTAGTCGACTGTAACGTGACACGTCAGTTGGTGAAACTATGACTCATTACTACAGACCCTACACAGCACCAGCTGCTGTGCCTATATAGACATTAATCCACCAGGATGACCCTATCAGCCTACTAACATCTGAAGAATACATCAAGGATTGACTTATGTTTCAGCAGGATTTGGAAAAACTTGCCCACGCATTTATCTTCAGTCGACTCGACTACTGTAACAGTGTCTTTACAGGTCTCCCTAAAAAAAAATAAATAAATAAAAAAAATCGATGACACAGCTGCAGCTGATTCAGAACTCTGCTGCTCGAGTCCTCACCAAGACCAAAAAAAGAGGATCACATCACTCCAGTTCTGGAGTTCTTTACACTGGCTTCCTGACCGTCAAAGAAAGGATTTTAAAATATTACTGTTTTAAAGCATTGAATGGTTTAGGGCCAAAATACATTTCTGATTTTCACTGACATCGTCTGGGAAAGGCCTGTTTTCTGTCCCCAAGGTCAAAACTAGACATGGAGAGGTCGCCTTTCAGTTTTTATGCACCATATATCTGGAATAAACTCCAAGCTGAATCTCTCAGTTCTTTTAAATCCAGGTTGAAGACGTTTCTTTTTGCCACTTCCTTTTATTAACTCAAATTTAAGGCTTTTGATTAATATCTTAAACTGTACTGTAACTTTTACTCTCTGATTTGATCTTGTTTTTGTTTTCTATTAAACTCTTTTTAATTGTATATAAATGTGTTTTTATATTTACGTATCTTTAATGTTTTATGTAAAGCACTTTGAATTGCTTTGTTGTTGAAATGCGCTATACAAATAAACTTGCCTTACGATTTGTCTGCAGCTGATCTACACATGTGGCGTCTTCTCTGCTCCACTGGGTCTAAAGCTCTGTTCTTACAGGCCTGCTAATGCACTGCTAACTTCCTCTCTTTTCCTCCCTTAATGAGCTAATTAGCTACGTTAGCTCAATAGGCCTTGTTGGTTTGAAGTTTTTATGAATTACAAAGTACTGATAAAGCTGTGGTGTGGGCAGAATGGCTCAAACGGCTCAAGCAGAGGCGTCTGGGAATTGAACATGGAGAATACAAACAGCACATGCTTGCAGACTGATAGCCCCTGGAGCAATTGAAGTGGCAGCACCACTCACTGTTGGATTGTCCCTTTAGGCACTCCAGGAGTTGACTCAGTCACAACAATTGCTTTTTTTCTCCATGTTACCAAATCTCCAACATCAAATGCACGTGTTTGTGTGGCTTTATGCCTCCTGAGGAAACTGTTCATAGACATTTACTTAAGAAAGCACATCTGTACACCAGTATCAGAATTCATTCTTGAACAGATGCATCTTGTACAGTGGGTTAAAGTGGATTTGTGACTACAAACAAAGACCTATTCTTAGTGATTTGCTGGCGAGTGGCTATCTTCATGGCACCTCTCACCAGGACTGATTGTCTGAGTAGTCTTTCTGTGTTCCAATTACCCATGCTTTTGACCTTAAAAACAAGATTCAGGTGGTATTCTTGCCACAGACTGCACATCAGTAATGGGCATGGAGAACTGATAGGATGGATTTTGCTGCCATCTAGTGGCAGAAGTTGGGTGTTGTTATGTAAACCATACAATTCTTGATGAAAATGTTAACACTTTTGTATCAATTAACAGTATATATAAAGCATTATCATTCGGAATAGGAGCTTAGACATCAGTGTCCTTCAGAATCAAATGCATGTTTATTCTATTATTTGATATAAATACAAAAAATGGCGAGAAATATACACGAATGGGAAACTTACCTGTGAGAATAGTCTGAAAAGCCAGCTCCACATTAGAGGAGTCTAACGCTGATGTCTCCAGGAAAGACAAGCCATGCTTCTCTGTAAAACACACATGCACACATAATGCCAAAAGCACATAAAGTCTTGCATTATTTTCCACTTTCATAACTATACTGAGCTAAGGTGTACTGTGCTGTTTTTCTGTACTGGCATTAACACTGCACTGATTTAGGGATTGACTTCTTCTGCATAATGCACTCACTCCAGAGTTCTCCCTAGAAATGCAGTCATTTCAACCGCTTCCTGTTTGACTGCTCACTGTGAACTGCTCTGTAATTATAGAAAATGTAATGGGTTATGTGACACCTGACTGTTCTGCTCAGTAACGTAGATTTAGAATCTGATTAAATGTAATGATGTTGCTCACAAAGACAGAGTAAAACATATAATGATTTACATTCTTAATAACAAATCTTCTGTAAGTAAATCTGTAGGCAAAGAATATGGTCTGCCAGGATGTACACTTTCCATTTTAAAATGTTATACTACTGTATTGCATATATAAACTAAGGCACAACTAATCTGTAATTTCAATAAAATAGTAAGTTTACTGTTTACTCTATAATAATTCCCTTTTCACAGCAGACATTTAAACCTCAAAGCTCAGGTGTTACTATTAACGCTGACTTTGTTTCATTCATGTGTCCCAGTAAGTCGTGAGAGTGTGACAATGATCCAGCATGCATAATACAAAGACCCTGAAACTGAAGCAGCTAAATGGAATTCAGCCATCATTCATTTTTAACAATTATGATGCTTTTCGTACTGCGACATGTATGACATGGAACATTTGTGGAGATGTAACCAGCAAATATTTGGTGCTTTTAATTACAGATTCAATTGGTTAATTAATTGATTAGTCGATCGACTGAATATTAATCGGCTATTTTGATAAATCGATTAAGACTGTTTAAGTCAGTATTCAAGCAAAAATGCTGACCACGTGCTGCTTTTCCCTACCTTAACATTACAGTAAACTGAATAAGTTTTGGTTTTTGACTGTTGGTTAGACAAGACATTTGATAACATCACTATCCATTATGAAAACTGAAATCGATACATTAATCAAATAGGTCATATGTCAAGTGATTTATTGGTTAATCTTTTTTTTTTTTTTTTATTAAAATTTTAATTGGTTAATTTCCGCACTTATCATATATCACTGCCATTTTTCTTGATTTGTTCCTTCATTGTAATTTGTACATAATAACAATTACATAACAACTAAAATGAAATTTTGTATAAAATTATTACCATCATAGTTAAGGGGATAATAATGTCACACAGTAGTGCAAATGACACATCAGATTGGTACACTGTTGCTGTTGTGTTGTTGAGGAGAATCTTCAGCATTAAAATACACTTTGCATGGACGTGTCAGCCACATGGTCTTTACGTAAATGAGGTAGCATAAATTAGGCGAGTGGTATATAAAAACAATAAGTTGAAACAGGAAGCACTTATAGGTAAAAACATTATTTATCTAGCAACGACAATTAATTTCCTCACTCTAATATGGATGAACAGGGCCTTATATGTTTGACTTTCTTACAGGCAGTCCTATCAAGTGTCATTTACAAATCAAAGCAGGGGCAACACTCAGACACAAGCCAATAAACTCGAGGTCAAGAGTGAACACGCGGTCAAACCACTCTTAGGTTAGTGTCAAATAGTTGTCAAAAAGTGAACTAAAAGGCTGAAAAATAAAAATAAACTTGGTCCGAAACAAAGCTGTCGAGATATTTGGAAGTTTTAATTAAATTCGTCAAATCATAGAGCCCCCCCGCGACCCTGTACGGAGGATAAGCGGTTGACGATGGATGGATGGATGGATCATAGAACCTAGCCTATACAGGCTAATAACTAACTGTGTGTGCTCATACAATGCACACACAATGCCTTCACTGAGACCATACCTGCAAAGGCCTTGGCCTCATCTGTGGGTACCGCCCTTAGGTGGCGTAGATCACTTTTGTTGCCCACTAGCATGATGACTATGTTGCTGTCAGCGTGGTCCTGCAGTTCCTTCAGCCAGCGCTCAGCATTTTCATATGTCAGGTGCTTGGCAATGTCATAAACCAAGAGAGCTCCAACTGCTCCACGGTAGTACCTGGACAAGATGAGAGGGAATGGACATAATATAAACTGGAGTCAAGTTTTTCTCGTCACAGCCTGTTGATTTTATAATTCCTTGTGGGTGTGTTATATGGGCTGAGTAGAACAGTGAACACAGTGGTAGAAACTGAGAAACACTAGAAATAAAACAGTAGAGCCAAAATATATGAGCTTTGTGTGCACATATAAACAGTTACAAATGTTGACATGGGAAATTAACCAAGAGATAAGTAGGAAGCTGTGATTAACTAAACACTTCCTCCCCCAAGCAAAAAGGTTAATTTAGTAGCCTTAATCACTTCCAAATATCTCTTTCTAACTATTTTAGGATTGACAAAGCAGTAATTGATTGAATCTAAATGTAAGTCATGGATGGCCCTTGGTTGGAAGTTATAGTGCTTGCACTATAATGCCAGCCATTTATAATGCAGCCAAACTTCATGTGACTGTGAATCATGTTTTGACAAAAAGAAAAATGGTACTATGCGATTGAGTGAGGAAGGAAAAGAGGTGCTTTGAAGTTCCTGTGCTTAGAATGTAAGAACATGCTCGTTTTAACCAGTGCGTGTGGAACTGTGGAACTGCAGGTGTGCTGGACTTAAAAAGACCCGCTACTGTCTTCAAAGGAGCATGTATTTCTGTAAAGTGGGTGTCTCTGCTTTTGTGTGGAAGTGTGATCATGGTTCCACAAAAGCTTAAATGCTGTACTCACGCAGAAGTGATTGCACGGTATCGCTCCTGTCCAGCTGTGTCCCAGATCTGAGCCTTGACGGTCTTGCCTTCTACCTGGATGCTACGGGTGGCAAACTCCACCCCGATGGTGCTCTTGCTCTCCAGGTTGAACTCATTCCGGGTGAAACGAGACAGCAGGTTACTCTTCCCTACACCTGAATCTCCGATCAGCACCACTACAGGGAAAAGAAGGGGATTTTTAGCCAAAGACAGAGGAATCATCAGTACGGTCACATGTTGTCTTGTAGACAATCTGCAAAATAAATGTTTTTTTTTTTCCTTTTTTAAATTGAACTCTTTTCACTGATGAGTACAACACAATCTCATTTGCAAGAATGAAAAATACAAATGGAGAATAGACTACACATACATGTGTTTGTGTTTGAGCAGCACAGCTTAAATTATGGCTGCAGCTGTAAAGGCAAATTCATTGTAGACCTTTGGTGCAACCGTCCATTAAAACAAAGAGAAGAAACTGAACAAGAAGCATTTTAAATACATTTTTAATCCTCATTACTATTAGATAGCCTGCCTCGCCTGTGACACACTTGTGCTGCTCCCAGTCGCGGTAGAGCAGAAATTCAGGGGACTCCCATTGAGTATACAAACTTTTAGAACCATTAGAACCACCTGCTCTTTTCAGGAAATACATGCAGACTGAGCACATTAATGTTGGTTAAAGCGGTTATCCACTGCAGATTTCACCAATCAAATTCACTTCAGACATGACAGGATTTGACTGAAGGGAAGTTAAATGTTTGTTTTTTTTCCCCTCTAGAGAACTGAGAAGTACATTATATCACAATGTCAAATCAATTTGTATAAATAACTTGTCCTGCTGTTTTAAGTGTATAGAATCTAAATATTTACTGCAAAAAAAATGTTTAGACATCTGCTACTAAAACTGAGCGCTCACTCTAGTCTCAGACAACTCTGCTGAAGTCTGTGCAAATGCCAAGCACAAAATGCAGTGGGGCCTTAAGTTATAGCTAAACCTTCCTCCAAACTGCTTTAGTTAACAGGGCCACAATTTTACACTTCCCAAACAAAGCATAAAAATCCATCAAATCTGCTAACACCTCTAATGATGACTACACTTGGAAAAATGCCTATGAGTTTTCACTAAGAAGGGGTGAGAGAAGTAAATGACTACATTTGCAATTTAGAGTGAGCTATTCTATTAATGCTTAGTGTGTGATTATGATGACAAAAACAGATGCTTAAATCGGATTACTCTACTGGATCTTCTCCTAAAATGTACTTAAACAGATTTTATTAGGGCGAGTGTTTGAAAGAAACCTACTTCCACAATTATCAGGTGAGTCAGTCTGTCAGAAGGAACCTACCACACCAGCACACCACCCCTCTATTAGGAAATAGGAACTTGTTAAAGAATGTGGAAACTGCATTAACAAACCGATCACAGTGTCTACACATGCATTTAAGCAACGCTGCTCACTCTTAACGCAAACTGCATAAAGTGTCTCAGTGTTCCTATGGTGTAACAGAAACAAGTAGAAACCTGTCCACATTAAGGCCTGGCTTTGAAACAATCAAAATACCTTGAACCTATGGGGACTGTACATCCTAACAGTGTGGTTCTCCTACATGCCAAAAAGGTAACTATGAATGACAGTATTACCCTCCATTTCATCTAACACAAAAGATCTTGGGCAGAACACAAAAACCATTATGCAACCATTTCCAGATCCTCTGCCATCAGACAGGTATTATCACGGCTGCATTACACACCCATTCACTAACCTATTGTTGGGGTTGCATTCTTCAGCTAAAAAGATATGACACCTCTCTATTATATTATACAACCCTGCATCCAGTGATGTAGCCTAGCCTATGACTGTCTGAATGCAGAAATGAAGAATGAAACTAAATAATACTGACAATCAGAGCCCAGTTCAGTGAGCTTAATTGATATACTGATACCTCCAGAATACCTATCAATAGAACAAAAGCTCACCATCTTATGTCCAATTCCATCATTTCCATTTATGTTAAACTAAAGCAGTTTATAAAGCTGGTTAAGGCTGGTAAACTCCTTATATTTGAGCAGGATTATTTTCTCATCAGCACTGATTGTATGGCATCTAAATGCATCAATAAATATATTTGTATATCAGGCAGTTGTCTTTAACATAATTCACTCAGTTGGGTAATGGAATCAATGCGCTTTTAACCTAAGCGATGTAATGGGAAAACGACCAGAAGTGAAGCAGTTAGGATGACAAAAGTTTCTAAACAAAAGCCAGTATTGAGGCTCATACACAGCACTAACATTACAATAAGCAGTACATGGGCAGAAGTATGGCTTCAGCAGGACAGCAGGATGACTTCCTGCGCTGATGTCTCCACCAATAGGGAAAGGTTTATGTGACTCACTAAGAGCTCACCCAACTTGACTCATGCTATCCAACAGCGAGGGACAAAAGGAGGCTATAACAATGTTAGCCCTTTCCTGGTTTAAGCAAAAGACTGAATGGCAGCCGATACCTTATCAGTGTCCTTGCACCGCTGCACATGATTCTGATAACTTTGCTATTTGGTCGCCAGAAATCATGTAATTGTGAGTAAATCTCATCTTCTTTATGCTAGGGACAGAGCTTCGCTGTGGCTACACACACACACTTCATGCAGGTATTTCCAGTTTGACAGCATGAGCTTGTTTAGCGTTTGATATTTGAACAGACCATGGGCACAACATTTCCCCTTTCTGAAGAACTTACAGTCCGTACCACATATCCATATGGTGATATCCCGCCAAACAATACTGTGTCTTTTTCATCAGATGACATATGGGATAGAGTTTCTGCATGTTATGGAGACTGTTAAAATATCTGGTCACCTGGCAAGTTTGCTGATACCTAAAAAGAAGGGGTTTTTTTGTTTGTTTGACCAAATTACAAATAGAGATGTAGCAGTATGTGATTTTCACAGTATGGTAATGTCTCAGAAAATAAAAAGGTCTCACGGTATATGGTATTACACAATTACTACTTTTATTATTATTATTATTATTAGTTGGAATGACTCTTAAATGGATGAAAACAGAAGGTTATTTTTTGGTTGAACAAATGTAACGTTACTTAACCGTCAATTTTAATACTATAACGTTAGCTTACCATGAGACCTGTATACCGCCGCAACCCTTTTTGCAACGGTTATTAAAATGAATGTGGTGTAATATTTGAAGCAAGTATTAACTGTTTTTTCCCAAAGTGTCAAGAGTTGTATGTGCGTTCAAACAGACACAGACTGATTTGATGAAAATCACTCAGGAACAAAAAGACCAAGCTCTATTTCTTCTCTAAGCAAGTCTGGATGGACCCCCCAACACAGCATCCTATCATGATTGCATCATCGGCCTGCAAGATGATGATGACTCTCCCGCAGATGCTACAAAACGCGATACAAAAAACTCCTTGTCAAGATGGCAATCATGTGGCTGGGCGGCTGTAACAACATGTCGTAACGTTAACGTTACGTCTAAACTAACAAGAGTAAAAGTTAATGTTACAGCTCATAGCAGGTGCCTTTGTCTCTGACGTGAAGTCTGATCAATGTCGTTACACCTTGTTGTCAGGAATGCGGGTCAACACCTCGGCATCAAATGACACTTGCTCACAGGTGAGTGCTTGGTGTCGAAAATGAGCTAACTAGCTTAAATATAAACAGCGACTCACCTTTAAAAAGATAGTCGTATTCGTCTTCTCTGTTTGTCATAGCTTCTCCTCTTCGGCGACTCTACGTATTTACTCGAAGTCGAACAAACTTCTGGTGTACTCAGCTACTTCGAGACCGACAGACCACCGTTCACGACTTTAGCCTCACACGAAACACGGTCTCACTCAGACGACAACAACGCTGAATCACTGTCAAGTTGGGAGAATGTGATACTGGTGTTGTTGTCAAGCATAAAAAATACCAACAGCAACTAGCAGCTGAAAAAGTTTCCCCTCTTCTTCCTCAACCTCTGTCACTTGCCATAACCGAGGCGGCTGCGACGTAACGTCAGTTTATTTGTCCCACCTCTTGTTCGCTCCTACTGGTCGACAGCTGATTGACACCTGTCACGAGCATTAACGTGATTGGCTCGCTGTGCTGCCGTTCATGATTTGACCGCTGGTGGTTAACTTTGATGACGTCTGCGGCCCCAAGCCTGAACAGGTAATATCGAGCTTCAGGTTAGTTAGTTAGCAGCAGAAAACCCCAGCTGGCAAACAGTGGTATCACAAATAATCAGCCTAACAGTACAGACACAGTGTTATAACACAGTGTGGACCCCCCCCCCCCCCTCAAGAAGACAAAAGAAGCCTTACCGAGAATTTAAAGCCGTCTGGTGTCCATGGAGACCCTGGGTCACACACTTAACATTGCTTCACTTTATGCCTTTCCCTAAATGTATGAGAATTGCTTATAAGTTTTTGTATTGTTAAGTACACTGAATTTTCATGTGATGTGATTGATTATATAGACTCATTACATTCAAAGTGAGATATTTCAAGCCTTTATTTGACATAATTTCAATGATTATTGCGTACAGCTTATGAAAACCCCAAATTCAAAATCTCAGAAAATTAGAATATTACATGAAAGGATTTTAAATACAGAAATGTCAGCCCTCTGAAAAGTATAATCATGCATATGTACTCAGTACTTGGTTTGGGCCCCTTTTGCATGAATTACTGCCTCAGTGCGGCGTAGGCATGGATGCTATCAGCCTGTGGCACTGCTGAGGTGTTATGGAAGACCAGGATGCTTCAATAGCGGCCTTCAGCTCTTCTGAATTGTTCGGTCTCATGTCTTTCATCTTTCTCTTGGCAATGCCCCATAGATTCTCTATGGGGTTCAGGTCAGGCGAGTTTGCTGGCCAATCAAGCACAGTAATCCCATGGTCATTGAACCAGGTTTTGGTACTTTTGGCAGTGTGGGCAGGTGCCAAGTCCTTCTGGAAAATGAAGTCAGCATCTCCATAAAGCTCGTCTGCTGAAAGAAGCATAAAGTGCTCTAAAATGTCCTGGTAGATGGCTGCGCTTACTCTGGACTTAATAAAGCACAGAGGACCAACACCAGCAGATGACATGGCTCCCCAAACCAGACTGTGGAAACTTCACACTGGACTTCAAGCATCTTGGATTGTGTGCCTCTCCATTCTTCCTCCAGACTCTGGGACCTTGGTTTCCAAATGAGATGCAAAATTTCATCTCAAAAAATCTCATCAGAAAAGAGGACTTTGGACCCCTGAGAAACAGACCCGTTCTTTTTTTTTTCCCTTAGCCAGACGCTTCTGACGTTGTTTGTTGTTCAGGAGCGGCTTGACAAGAGGAATACGACATTTGAAGCCGTGTCCAGGACCCGTCTGTGTGTGGTGGCTCTTGATGCAGTAACTCCAGCCTCAGTCCACTCCTTGTGAAGCTCCCCCACACATTTGAATGGCCTTTACCTGACAATCCTCTCCAGGCTACTATCATCCCTGCTGCTTGTGCACCTTTTTCTTCCACACTTTTCCCTCCCACTTAACTTTCTATTAATGTGCCTTGATACAGCACTTTGAGAACATCCAACTTCTTTTGCAATTACCTTTTGAGGCTTTCCCTCCTTGTGGAGGGTGTCAATGATGGTTTTCTGCACAACTGTCAGGTCAGCAGTCTTCCCCATGATTGTGAATTCCACTGAACCAGACTGAGAGACCAATTAAAGGCTCAGGAACCCTTTGCAGGTGTTTTGGATTAATTAGCTGATTATAGTTTGACACTTTGAGCCTACAATACTGAACCTTTTCACAATATTCTAATATTCTGAGATTTTGAATTTGGGGTTTTCATAAGCTGTACGCAATAATCATCAAAATTATATCAAATAAAGGCTTGAAATATCTCACTTTGCATGTAATGAGTCTATATAATATATTAGTTGAATTACTGAAATAAATGTACTTTTGCACGATATGCTATTTTTCGAGTTTCACCTGTACATGGTGGTAAACTGAATATCTTTGGGTCTTGGTCCAACAAAACAAGACATTTGATGACATGACAATGATATTTATGGTATTTCCAAATTTTGTCTTCTTCATATATGCAAAATAGCAATAGCCAGTTTTATTCAAAAATATTTAAATGTAACATCTAAGTATTACTTTAAAGTAAACTAAGATGCTAATAGTAGAATCTAAGTTGAAAATGCGGAACATAAATGCATGAGATACAAACAAATGTACCATCTTTATGATCTGAAAACAATTCTTTGCATTAAAATCATTGTAGAGTAAAAACTGAATAATAACATGTCATCTAAACAGAAATTTTATACATTATGTTGAACAGCTTTTGTCATTTCCCACAAAAAACTTGGCAGAATGGGAAGTCCCTGAAACAACGTTCAGCCTTTGATGAGTCAGTGTTTAAACTTAAATTTCACTGCAGGTTTTACTCACTGTTTTCAGGTTGTTGTGGTCAGAGAGGAACTGTCCTCATATCAGACATGGAGAATACAGAACCGCTGATACATTGTTTGATAAAAGATCATTATTGGTTTAACTTTCTTTGTCTCTATCAGGCAGTCCACTGTTTTCCCATAAAACTGAAAGCTGGTTTGGTTTTATTATGATTAAATTTGCAGCAGGAAGGAAAACATATCTCCCTAGCCCTTTAAAGAGGCCTGTGCACTCATTCACTACATACAGTATATCGTCATTCTGCCTGGGTTGAACCAACATTAATTGGGCTAGTTAATTATCGCAGCACAGTCAGAGGACAAAGAGATCTTATGCTTGAAAAGGTTGCCCACTCCTGACCTATTCTGCTCGACGGACACAGTACATCTGAAACTTATTTTCTGTTTGTTCTCAGAACATTTTTCTACATCTTTGCACTTTCATATCTTTTAATGTTTATCTTCAGACCAATTTCCTGTAAGGTTATGGACCTTTGATGTTGCTAAGCATTTGATGTGAAATAGTTTGAAAAAGGCCTGGATCGGAAACAGACCATGGCCAAATATGGTTTAATACTGGACTTTGACTCATAAAACAGTGTTTCCTACAAATATGAGCTTATCGTTTAAATTATTTGTCAGTTTAGTAGAGTGTGTTATTATTATTGAAAAAAAGCATTTCACTTGAACTGAATCACTTCTGAGGTAATAATCATAGGCCTTCGTCACAGTTGACATTTTGATTTGTCATAGTGGGAAAAGCACAGGTGTTACTGATAACAAAAGCGATGGCTCTGTTCTGTTCAGGTTTTCCAGTGTGCCTTGACAGTGAGCCAGCATGCACAATACCAGGACCCTGAAACCGAAGCAGCGAAACGGAATTCAGCCATCAGTCAATATTATTGTTTACACATGTGACACGTCAAAATGTCTTCTGTGAAAAAGGCCTCTATTTTGCTATAAGTCACAAATAACATGCAATAGGTCATTGTCTCCATAAATTGTTTATTTCTCAACAGAAATGATATCAGACTCATCCTAGATCATATGCTGGAGCACATGCACAGCAGTAACAGAAACACTCATAGTCCATACATACGTACCACCAACTAAACGGTTGATTTTAAGAAAACAACAGTCATGTGTCACTTAAATTTAAAACATCATACATGCAATGATGCATACGTTCCTCCAATTCCGTGCATGGATTATAAATATATCATCTTACAGCTAACACGGTAAAGTGTTTTACTTTTGACCTATGTTCAATAGTCAGCAAGGACTCCTAAAAGATAGATGTTGGTCTCCACGTACATTCATTCACATTTAATATGAATCATCTTTTGAATGCATCATCCCACCATGCAGCTTGTACAACTTGTAAATCAGTCATTTCAAAGTGGCATCACATAAGAAAGGGCCGATAAAATTGGCACCCACTGTTTCTGTGTGGCCCGCCTCTCACTCAGTTCTAGTACAGGGTTGTGGGTGGAAGCAGTAATTCACCCTGAGGCCCCTGGGCTCCTGAAGGTCTTCGTGATCAGATGTTCCTGCAGCAGGGCTTCTTCTCCTCTGTGTTTTCTGCTTTGGAGCTGTTTAAGGATACAGCACTGATAGAGCCACGGACCACTTCCTTACTGCTCACCTTTTTATGAATCGCTATGGCAGAGAATGAATATATATTATACATTTAACATTGTGCTAGCATAAAAAGAAGCTGCCCAGGCTTTGAGAAGAAAAAGTGCTCTAGTACCAAAACAACATAAGACATGCCTCGGACCTCCTTGATGCACAAACACTTATATGAAAAGTACAGCAACACTTCAAACTAAATGAAGGTAACGTTGTTCATTTCCAACCAAAAGACAACTGGAGATGTTTCCTCCCAAAGCAGTCAATCAAATGGCTGTCTCAGGACTACCAAAGGTCAAGTTATGCTGACCTTTTCCAGAGTTAGACTTTCTCTGACCCTCTCTGAGCTAAGGAGATGGAGGATGGAGGTCTGGCTATATGAGGTCAAATTAAGGGTCACAAGATGGAGCCTTATCCCAGCATGTTCATGGGAAAATGTGTGTGTCCAGTCCACATCATTTATATGTCTTTGGAGGGGTTGGGGCTGGAGGGGGGGTATTCAAGAGAGCAAAATGGAGGGGAACCCACATGCACACAGAAAGGACTGGGGCTGGGGATGCTGTGAGGCAGTCAACCATGCCAGAATATGCTTCTCTTTGTATCTCTGCAGGTTTGGACATGAACACCAGATTCGCATAACAGCTTTTAACAGAGTAAAAACAAAAAAAACATAAATACATTCAAACAAGTTACCTGCTAGGACACTGTTGAAAGCTGCTTCCACATTAGTTGACTCCAAAGCAGAGGTCTCCAGAAACAAAAGACCATTCTTTTCTAGATAATACAAATAGGCTATGTTAGTTTACATAAATCCCCTCTAATACAGTACTAACATCATGTAATATATCTTTAATCACTGATATCACCATGAGGAATCAATAAATAGGAATTGGACTTTTGTTTTATTTTAAGATTTTGTGCAGAGACACATTAACAGTTTGGTGAGCAGGCTAATTTACATTCTCTACAATCATCATAAAATCAGTTTCCACAAACCAATTGTAACGATGGACATGCAAACCGTATGCAGTGATTTTCAGCACAAAGGTAACACTTGCTGACTTTGTACCTGCAAAGTCTTTGGCCTCCTCGTTGGGCACAGATCTTTCTGACTCCAGGTCAGTCTTGTTGCCCACCAGCATGACCACGATGTGGGGGTCAGCGTGGTCGTACAGCTCCTTCAGCCAGCGCTCCACGCTCTCATACGTGAGGTGTTTTGTTATGTCATAGACCAGAAGGGCTCCCACAGCACCTCTGTAATACCTGTTTGGAGAAGATTTACTTCACATTTAAACTTTATGTGACTCTGAAGTGTCTTTTTTTTTTTCATAATCCTACTTATGGGGCCAGTGTGGCACTATAGTTTCAGTAAATGAAGGTTAACAATCTACACACACTCATACTAAAACCTGTAATAACTATTTTTTTGGACACTTAGGGACAAGGGAAAAATCTGTAAACACAAAAATGTATTAGTTTATCATCACCTTTTCAGTTGATATGGCAAACTGCTGTCACCACCAACTCCTGAGGGAAATATCTTTCTCTTTAGCTGGTAAATGCCTCACTTTGTTCCCCAGCACCAACTTGTCTGTGCTGGGCAGCGAACATACAGTGGGCTTTTAGCTTCTGCAACCGCAAACAACTCGACAGCAGTCACAGCGTACCAAAACATTAAAGTTGCGGGTCAGAAAACCAAAACAATGAGTTGAAAGATGCCATAAAGCTCTGCAGAGAGGAACTGCAGAGTCTGGTGATAATTCTCTGTGAGTTCATCACTAAGAGTGACCCCTTTCACAATACACAGTCATTTGATCCAAAAGTATTATAAAAAATATCAATGATGGCCACTTTAAACATTGTCCTAGCTTCATTGACAACAGCTTCATTGAGCAGTTTCTCCTGTCATGACCCAATCAATCCTTCCTTCACAATTACATTTCTGCTCGCCTCTTCCAGTAGCATAATTAATTCCACTTTAATAGGTTTTAGCTGCTTGTTACAGCACAAATGGGGGATTCCATTGGGAGTGAGAATTTTCATACTGGAATAAATCTGCAAGTAATTACTCAAAAAGCCAAGCTATCAGAAAAGAACTAATCCAGTGGTGTAGCATATCCTCAGATTTTTCCACATCTTAAAAATAAAATTGACATGGTTCTATTGTTTTAAAACCAGTTTCCACAATATTAATTCTTCTAGTTTAATTTTAAAAAGAATAAATACGGAGCACCCTCCGATAGAACAGAGACCCGCTGAGGGCTGAGTATTCAAACTAAGGTCTCTGCTCTATCCAATTGGATTTTGACAGGAGAGGAGAATAATGCTGATTGTTTTTCAGGTAATGTGGAAGGAAACTCAGGATAAGTGCCTGTCCTTGCATGTGCTTTGGCTGATAACAGCACCACCTTCAGATGCCGACATACAGGTTGCTCAACAACTACAAAGCAAGAAAACAAGCATGAAATGTTGATTTAAAAAAACTGTGCTTTTTGTGTGCCTGCTTAAAGAGTGGGCATGTTTAAAAGGAAGTGCAATATTCAAATCAGTGCATCTACTAGCACAACATACATTTATGTTACTTCAGTACTAATTCATACGTTAAGGAATTGCACACATTGTTACTGAAATTAGGTGGGTTCTTTATAAACAAACACGTATATGAGTCACAAAGAAATTATGCAATGTGGGACTTCTCCCGCTAATTGAGACTTTTAGGCTTAGTTACCCAGTGTTGCATTAGTACATTGACAAGTGGGACAATAGAGAGTCAAGCAGTTGTGCATACAGAGATGGTTTGATTTACCAATCATGGCTGTACCTGTTGTTTGAATTGTGCTACTACTTGCTACTTAAAAAAATAGTTTTGGGAATTTGGCCATTCGGTTACTTGCTGAGAGTTAGATAAGAAGATTAAATAAAGTAATATGGAGCTACAGCCAGCAGCAGGTTAGCTTAGCTTCACCTAAGCTTAACATGTATATCCGACATGTGGACATGACATACATCTTTCTTGTAATATAGAAGCCGAAATTCTTTTCCATGAGGTATTTATTGTTGAGAACCTGTTTGTCTAACACAGCCACAATGCAGCTTAATGGAATATAATTAATCATAAAATAACTGTAGGAATGCCTTGAAAATCAGCTGAAAATATATGCAGATTTGGGCAACAAGAACCAGATGAACAGAAAGAACATAAAAAAACATAACATTAATTCTATACAGTGTGTTTCTGTGTACACATGCATATACTAATGGATCTATAAAAACTGTGATGGTTCTTGACACTCACGCAGAAGTGATGGCCCGGTATCGTTCCAGCCCGGCCGTGTCCCAGATCTGGGCCTTGATGGTGAAGCCGCTGAGCTGCACTGTCCGTGTGCTGAACTCCACCCCGATGGTAGTGCGACTGTCATGGCTGAACTCATTTTTGGTGAAACGGGAGAGCAGATTGCTCTTTCCTACACCAGATTCTCCTATCAAAACCACTTCAGAAAACACACAATGCAGAAAGTGCAAGTATTTTAATTAGAGTTCAGAATTTTGGGTTCGGTTGTGAAACTAAATTCAGTATTTCTAGGGTAAAGGAGACAAACCCATATTCTCAGGGCCTAATATGAGCCAATCCTCTAATGTCCACTTCATCCTCTACAGCCCTTCTTAATTAAAGCCTTTAGTCTAGGTGTGTCTTTCTTGATTGCCTGAGAAATCCTCAGTCTTAGTTGTGTAAGAATAGGGGCCTATAGCTACACCTTCAGGGATGTCCTCTTTTAAAAACTGCACCACACCCTTGTGGTAAATTAGTTCATTGTTTTAACTCAAGTAGAGGCATAATGCAGAGCGAGGACATCAGTAAAATGCTGGGGAACAATGTAGGGTGTTGGTTGATTTTGTGTTGGCTGTACGCTAATTCAGTATGTGCTGGTGAGATATCAATTCTAAAATACATAATGTTTTGCAATTTTTTTATTTAAACAGCGAGGATTGAAGGTGACAGGTGAAGGAAGACTGAAGTACAAATGTACTGTAATTTGCATTTTCTTCCATGTGTCAACTTTTCTTGAGGGGGGGCGACCACTGGTATAAAACAGTTGTTGCTGTTTTATATCTATGGAGGAGGACACACTTCCCCCTTTGAAAAACTGAGAACCTTAGAGTTACAAACCTCAAGTGAGCCTTTGTTTTTGGAAAATAAATCTAGAGTGTAAGGTGATTCAAATTCAGGTGGAACAAGTTAAACTGCTACTTCCTTTTATCTTGGTCAGAGGAACCTACCTACTGGGTAAACAGGCACAACACAGACACCCCCTATGTACATTTCAGTGAGTAATGTTTGGGTTTCAGCTGTTAGTAGCTGACTCAGAGAGAAAAAAGGCTTGGCCTAATTGGCAGAGATAGGAAAGTATGACCACTCTATGAAACACAGTTGCAGCTTATTGCTGAGGCATGTGAGCTTGTGAACACTGAGATGATAATCCAGGTTATTGTGACATCTCCACAGCAATTAAACATGGAGTTAGAATGGTGAGTTAAAAAGAACAGTCGAACATTTTAGGAAAAACACTGATTCGCTTTTTGCTAAGAGTTAGAAGAGAAGGTTGATACCACTCCAATGTCTGTATGTTAAATAATGTTCTTCCTTTGTTTAAGTAATATTTGCTGTTTTTTGTTTACCAAGCAGTATACCGTCATCATGTCACTTTGTCTTTTTTTTTATTTATATTTTATTTATATATAACTAGTGAGCTTTAGAGGTGCTGATAGGTAGACTTTTTTTTTTTTTACATTTGGACAGCTATCTGTTTCCCCTCTGCTTCCGATCTTTTGCAAAGCGAAGCTAATCGTCTGCTAGTTCTAGCTTCATATTCAGCATACACATAAGAGTGGTACTGAGTGGTTCTGGGCCCCTTACACAGCTTTTGCAGACACAGTTTGACAGAAAAGGCTGAAAAGGAACAACATCTACCCAGATGATTTGCATTGAATACAGGTTAGAGTTACTATCAACACACAATAATCAAGATTTAGTTGACACAATACACACAACCTTTTTAGAGACAGTGGGAAAATGGAACACCAGAGGCCGTTAGTGGTGGCCTATTTACTCCAGTACTGAACTTTAGTAGAATTTTGAGTTACTTTTGCTGTAGTTAAGAGTCACTCTGCAGTTAAAGATTGTATGCATTTTAGAGATTGTTTTATGTTTTTAATGTGTTTTTAGTGTACTGTATGTAGTGGTCACATTGGTAATATTTGTTTGTTTTTTGTACTTGTGTTGTTTATCTGATCCTTGTATAATTTGATTGTGTCCCCTGACTGCAAGTGAAGGTGGGATAAAAAATAAATGAATTGAACTGATTACATCCATTATGACAATGTTAAAATGCAGCTTACACATGCTCATTAATGACTCAGTAATAATATGTGTGTGATAGTGAGTACTTTTCTTTGGATAATAAAAGTAGATTTTACTTATAATACTACTTACTTACTTACTTAATTGAGATTTTGAATGTTTTTACTTAAACAAAGGACCTAAATACATTTCCGTTGACAAAACAATCTCACCACAAGGTCCATTTTACCAAGGAGCTTTCAATCATATCACACAATCTTCATCAGCAGATGGAGTTTGCCCAGTCATGGAACTGTGGATTTTCAAATTCTCTGATGTTCACCATCTGCTGATGAAACTCCTATGATGCAATTTAGAGTGCCAGAACAGCTTCTAAATGAACATTGTAGTGAGAGTTTTCTTAACTTTTTTTCTTTTCCAAGGTCAAGAATGAACTTTGAACCTCAACTTTTAAGCCAACATGGATGTGAAGTTCCTAAAATGCTCCAAATAATGCAAATTTGAACATCAACACTTGATTGTGCCAGAACAGCTACTAAATGGACCTTGTGGTGAGATTGTTTTCTCAATCTGTTTCTAAGGCCTAGAATAAATTTCAATTTGAGTTTACAAATCACTATTTAGTAACTAGTCACAGCAGAAACACAGATATAAAATGCTGACACTGCTTTCCTGAACACCAGCTGACTCCCATAACAGTACACTGCACAAATGACTTGGCCCCAGTTCTTGACTTACCTGAAGTCTAAGCCTGAGGCAAAGAATGTTTCACAAGTTGTTCTACTTTTGCTTGTTTTAGGTAATTGTTCACTCTGCAACCAGATCACTGTACTGATTCCCCCCCCCCCCCAGTGCGTGAGGTGAGAATGGCTGATTTCCCCTCTTCTCCACGACTGAGTAACTTCTTATGCAAACAGTACCCCTGGTTTCTATGGCAATTGAGGACAATAGGCCTCCAAGCTTTCCAGCAGCCTGGTTTGTTGATTCTGGGGGAGCTGGGAAGAACTGATGCGTTGCAATTAGGATAAAATTTTCATTTTGTTTGTTTTCATGACCTTCAGGACTGGAAATGTAACTACTGTTACTACTGCTTACA
This sequence comes from Micropterus salmoides, assembly GCF_014851395.1. Lineage (NCBI taxonomy): Eukaryota > Metazoa > Chordata > Actinopteri > Centrarchiformes > Centrarchidae > Micropterus > Micropterus salmoides. The sequence goes on along the minus strand of NW_024040152.1, from coordinate 8,466,654 downwards.
GGCCTGAAATGCTGGTGGAGTATATTCAACATGATCTTTTCTGGCATGCTATATTCCCCCATGTTTAATGGCCAATATTAAAACAAATTACAGTATTTTAAATGTGCGTTATTGTACATGAGCATATGTGTATTAGTTTAACTTCAAATTCCCAGTTACCTAATTGTATACAATAGGATAATGACAAATGTAAGGCTACAGCCAGCAGGTACTTAGGGTAGCATAAAGTGACTTCCTGGAGTACTGTCGTTTACAACACAGACATTACAGTATCATCGTTCTGATCTAACTCTCAGTAAGACAGTGAAGAAGCGCATTTGTTTTTTCTTATCCAAAGTGAGTGGAGGGTATCATATGCTATACAGATTGTAAATCTTTCAGCATTCAGCCACGTTTCTAATAGTTTACAGTGTAGAGATAAACAGGAAATGTGGGGAGAGAGATGGGATGAGCAAATCTGTTATGAGTGATTTTGTGCTGTATGAATTAAAGACTTGACTGTCATATCTCATTTTGCAGTGGAACTCATTAACACAGTAAGAACAGAATATAATTCCACTACAGATGCAACACTTTTGTAGACTGAATGTTTTGAAAACGATTGTATGAGTGATTACTTCGCCTTTTGGCACTGATATGCTGCTTCAAACAGACATTCTTTGTTACAATGTTGTTCTGCGGGAAATGCTACTGATAAGGGGAAATAAAACTACGTATCCTGGTTTCAACAGTAAACTGTATTATGCATGCATCCTGCTTACTTACCCAGGGACAAAAGTGCTGAGATGGTAATGTGGTTGTAATGTCACTCAACTTTGTAATAATGCAACTCACCCGAAGTGTTTTGAGATTTGCAAAATACCTACATACAATATTTACCTAAACAGCTGACTGAACAGCTAAGACCCCAGCACAAATAGGTTCAGGCTGTGTGTATATCTGTGTGTTACTTCTGTTACTCAGTACTGTATAATATACTCAGCTGTTTATTACTAATAATCTTTTTTTCTGTTTGTGCACAACACACGTTCCTGTTCTTAGAAATCTAGAAAAACGCCAAGTTATTAATATACAATTATAATTTGAAAGACAAAGGAACGTTGCAAAATAACACCTTTAAGGATGTACCTGGAGTTCGAATCAAGTAAGCAGGAGAACATGTACTCACCCTTAAAGACAAAATTGTAAGCCTCATCTGACCCCATAGTCTGTCCATTCAATGTTGCCGCCCCACAGTTTACTACCGTGTTGCCAGCCCTCACAGACTGACTGCCGGATGTAAGGTGACACTCAGTCACACCACAACCAGCCTGCCCCTCAGATCCTCAGGCTTCAGAAAAGAAAATGGCTGCAAAAACGTTTTGACACAGGAATTCCAGTCACCAACATTCTGCCCTTCACTACCCTTCCCAATCTGAGTTAATAAAAAGCTGGCTTGTTTGAACAAGACATGCAGAGTGTATACAGGTTGTTCTGCTGCAGCAGGCGGGGTTTGTATCAGGGAGTGGTGGGGCAGCGGTGGAGGTGTGTCTTTAGTAACGGAGTAAATGCAGGGCAGGTTAAACAGGTGGAGCGACTGGCAGGTAAAGCTGAGAGGGATTGTCAGGCGCCTTCTGCTGGACCGATCAAATTACTGCATGCAGGAAGCAGGAAGCAAGTTTTCCTGCTTCATCACTACAAGAGAAAAACCACCTTTAAAAAGAGTTTGTATGGTTTTTCTAAGATATTGTATTGCAGTGTTTTTATTTGTGAAATAAGCTGATCATCACAGAAAATGCAGCGCCTTGGACGCCACACCGCCCGAGCATATTTTGATGTATTTAATCAGACGTCTTTCATATTCCTTTAATTTCTTCTTTCCAAGAGGTAAAGATCCCTGAAACTGAAGGGAGTTTTAGATTTTGTTTTCTGGGCCATAAATACACTGCAGCAACATATTAATAAGCCTTTTTAGCCCTGTGTGCTTCAGATTGTTACTATGTTTAAAGAGAAAACTCTTTTAACTTTGGAATTTGGAGCTCCTAGTATTACATTTTTACCACTAAGTCATCAAACTGTTAATTATTGCCCATGCTTTTCTCTAAACACTGATATTCAGTTTGCAACAAAGACACCAGAAAGAGAAATTTTGTTTTAATCAATCGGATTTAAATCTCCAACTAACTTCAAGTGAACTTTAAAAAAATGTGCAAGTCTTGGGCTGTGATTAAACTGCACTTTTTTCCCAATCATAACACTACTCAAATGATTTTTATTAATATTCATTTCAGATTATAAAGCAAGTGAGCAAGCAAAGAGTGAGACAAAAGTCTGATATTATGAAATACATATATCCTATGATTATCTACAGGAAAATGTCAGAGAGCTTTTGATCCCAGCTTCTTGAATGTGAATATTTTCTGGTTTCTTTCCTCCTATATAACAGTAAACTAAATATCTTTGAGTTGTGGACAAAACAAGACATTTGAGGATGTAATCACTGGCTTTGGGAAACAGATGGGCAATTAAAATCATCTTTAGCTGCAGCCCTAAATGTAGCTAATACTAAAAGCATCTTACCTGCTTCATATTGATTTCTTTCAAGCTTTCTTTACGGGGCCTTTCTAATTTGATATTAACAACACTCATACAATTAAATTTGTATCAGAGAATACTGATATTACAGCTAATTTCAATACAAAATCCTCGTAAGAATCCTGGTAAACCTGATATCCTACCTGAACTAATCTATGTGTAATCTCCATCTTTGAGCCTACTTAATGTCACACTAAGCACTCAGTTCTGAGCATTAAAAACCCCAAATAAGATTTTGTGAATTTTAATCCAAAAATTGTTTATTGACAGCTTTGAAACAAAAAGTAGCAGATAATGTTGACTGCATTTTATCAGATGGAAATTCTTATAAATGTTTCCACAATACTAAACATTACATGCACATTTTAGTCCTCAGATATGATTAAAAATGTTCAATTTCCTGCTTAACTGTGCCTCCACTAAAACTGCAAATAAATGAGTAAATTGTGGTACCAGTGGTTTGAATCAATCAGCCTTTTAATGACAAATTATGTGGAGAACAGGTCATTTATTACATAAACGGAGTCACAAGGAAGGGCAAATAGTTTATATATAGATTATAAATACACTGCCCATCCCCCACCCCACACACGTTTACTCACTCACACTAAATATATGCATGTACACAAAATGTTACAGTAGCCCATGAATGACCTGGATCTTGTGATGCTTTTGCGACAGGCAGAGCTTCCGTCACATCTCTGCTATGATGCTGCCACTTGGGTTAATGGTTCCTCCAGGTACTGCACCAGGGCTTCTGCCTATAAATACAACATACAGAGAACGGAATTAACATAAGGCATTAGTTTAAGCCATTGTTTTATGTGTGGTATCTCACTATGGCATCCAAGCTGGACTATCAGACTTCCTTTAAAACTGAACTCTGAGGAAAATCTATTATGAAACATGCCAAGTCAGTATGATACAATTTGTATGAAATGACTTCTAGCTGAACAATACAGTAGAGTTGCATCAGGAACTTTTTTGATTATTAATTCATCATTTAAAGTAATTTTTAAAGCACAAATGCCAAATATTTGATCGCTTTAGCATCTTCAATGTGAGTATTTGCTGCTTCTCCTTGTTGTCATATATCAGAGTAAACTAAACATCTTTGGGTTTTGGGTTGTTGGTTGGACAAAACTAGACATTGTATGACATCGCCTTGTGCTCTAAAAAAATTGCAATGGGAATTTTTCACTGTTTTATGATGTCTTATAAACCAAATAATCAAACAATTCAGGAGCTAATCTACAGATATAGTGATAATGAAAATAACTGTTAGTTGCAACCCTTGTACAGTAAACTGGTACACATGTCTACTATATTGTTGAAAACAGTTATGCCATCAAGTTATTTTTAAAGAACATTTAAGGATAAACTATTTGGGATTGTGTCAGCATACCACAGTGTCAGCTGGAGTGACATCTTAACTGAAATCTACAACATCAAAAAGCTACAGGTGTGAACACTTATTTTCTAAACCCATAATTCAAACGTCGACTTAAATATTCTGTCTGCCTGCAGTGAAAAAAGAGTATTGAAGGGTTCATTAAAAGTTAGCCTATGTATGTAAATTAATCGAAACATTCTGCCAAAGTTAACAGTAAAACAGCTGTAAGTTAAATTCTGAAGATTTCCACTTGGTTTGAAATCTGCTTTTTGTCACGCTGTGAGCAAATGGGATCAGAATCGGTGCTACAGAAACATTACCAACCATGCTTCTATATTAAATGATGGGAAAATATACTGCTTACATTGATCACATCTTGGACATTTGAGGCTTACAAACTCCCACATGCACCCATCACCTGCTTGCTTTTGTCTCACTTCTCCCCTTGTGACTGTATCTTGTTATTTCACATTCCTCTCATATAATACTAGTATCTAATCTGTTGTCAGTCCCAACAATGTCAAATGAGGACCAAATCTATATGCAGACCAATTCTTTAGCTAGAAGTGTGACGGCAACCTTGGTGACTGAATTAAGGTACATTTAAGTTATTAATATATAAATGAGCTTGGCAAGTACAGGAAACCCTGGTGAATGTATGAAATACCATGCCAATGAAAGCAGGACATTGGTTGTGTGTAGAACAAATGAGAATAGCATTTAAAGTCTTAAAACTCACCTTGGCTTTAAGCATTCCAAATCCCACTGTCTCTTTGGCATACATACACAGTAGTAGGTTGGCTACACGAGTAATGGCCACTCTTCCCTCCTGAGAGAGAAAACAAGAGAGAGGGACAGTCCCAGTATAAAGTGTCTATATTCACTGATTAATAATCAGAATCCAAAATTTGTAATAGTTCACTATTACAAATGCAAACTGTTCTTATCACAATCGCTCATCATATACCTGAAAACAACTGCAATGTTTCTGGAAGAGCTACACTTCCTCTTACCATACAATCCATCAGTATGAATTTTAGTTTGTCTTCGTTAAAGGCTTGGTGGCCGTTCTTGTCGTAGGCTGCCCAGATGTTGCTAGCGATGGCGGCTGTCACTCGTGCATCAGTATCCCCGTACCCAGAGTAAGCCAGAAGTGAACCTTCATTATTCAGCAAGCTGGTGAAAATGTAAAGTTGGGTGTTTCAGTATCCAGCAAATTAACATGTAAAATTATTATATTCCTTGCCAACTCTATGGTATCTCAAAGGAAGAGAGGATTCAAATGACAATTATTATTATTATAATATCGACATGGTGGCCCACTTGAACCCAAGTGTACTAATATAATTATAGCATAGAGACCTACTGTCTATGTCAACCAATAAAAATTGCAAATAGTTAAATAGTTATGAATTATGTTGCTTGTTTGCTACAAGTTAAAATGATCATGTGGTGGTTTAAAGACACTTTTTAATGACAATTTGAATTGACAATTATACCATATTTATTCTAAAAATAACTACAATGAACTCATCTATAGAAACGCAGGAAGTTTGAATTAATTTTCTTTACTGAACTTGGACATTATAATTTTAGTACAGCTGAAATGATTTGTTATTATAAAGAATGAATCGGCAGCTTTATGGATAATTGATTTATCATTTCAGTAATTTTTCAAGCCAAAAATTCACTAACATTACTTCCATCTTCTCAAATGTGAGACATTTATGGGTATTTGGAATTTTTAACTGAATATCTTCGGTATTTGGACTGTAGGTCGGTCAACTCCAGCAAATTGAACACATCAACTTGTACAAAACGACTGCAATAATTAGCAGATTAGTCGACAATAACAATTACTAACATGTACATTTTACATGTAGAGTTACTAAAACACCATGTTGCAAAGAGCTATTATTAACGTTACTGTAAAATAAGCTTTGGTTAATTTTACATATCTTCGCCTACTCGAGCTGCAGCATTCGTCGCGATATTTAACGTTAACAGACTCTTTATATTTCCATGGACACAAAAAGCCCACAGTTGTAATAATTACTACAACAAACTCTATAACGTTAATGGTAAAAAAATTATATATTAGCTGGTGTCCCAAGTAGCATTTCGCTAGCATGCTACGAGCTAGCTAACTGTACTCACAGTGTGCTTTGGACTCCGTTTGTGTTCGCTTGGCTGAGAACCTGCGTTAACGCCTTTGGTCGTAGCATAGCTAAAACTCCCTAACTTATGATAATGCAATAAACGAAATGACCAAACAACTGCCTTTAAACTGTCAAAAACTACTCAACACAAACAGTCAAGTCAGCTGACTGTTGTCTTCTTTTTCCGGGTGCCTTCTCAATGCATTGTGGGAGTTGTAGGCATCGAATTCATCCACTCCATTCATCATGCACTCCAGTTTCATGTTATTATTTATAATATAAACTATCCAACCTTTCAGAATACATTCAAAACTATGAAAAAATACACCTTAAAACGGAGCAATAATAAATAGCCAATTTACTTTTAATACTTAAAATAATTATATACTTAGCTTTGATAAAGATACAATACAGACTTTTACAATTCCTGGAATAATATTTGTAAATATTCAAGTAAATATTGCTACATTTACTTAATTAACAGAACAGTACAGTGACTGTATGACAAATAGATTATTTAAATTTTGATTTCTTAGGAGTAATATACTTTAAGATATAAACAACAATTTGTCATAAGCTATGGCGAGAACACATTGCAAGGACAAGTGAAAATTTCAATCAAGGATTAAATTCAATACAGCCACATTGCCAAAGAATATTATGCACACATATTTAGAACAGACAAGACATACAGTGCAAATAATTTATTGTTTTGAAAAACAAATTGTCTAATTATCTGTCCATAGGTAGACTCACAACAAGAGATTTCATGGTTAAATTTCAATTTATTGCAGAACTCAACATTACATTTAGGCACTATATTTCTTCTATGGAAATTCACATGTGTTATTGTGAAAGGATTTGATACATCTGTGATTGGCTTTCTCAATTTCCATTTAGTAATCCATAACCACACTTATTATAGTATCACCAGAGAACTGACACATGAGGCCATTTTATAGTTTATTTTATAGTTCAGAACAAAAAATTCAAGTCCAAGTTTATTACTTTTACACTGTTATTTTTCAGGAATCACCCCGAACCAAAGCCATTTGCTAAGAAAGTTAATTCCAATGAATATCTACAATAGGGGTGGCTAATGTCGATAAACCTGTCAAGTTAATGTAATATTTAGGGTGATATTACGATTCTGGGACTGTAACTGCAGAACAATTTAGAGATTAAAACAATCAGATGGAAATTACAGTTTTGGCTAATTCTGCAAATGAAAAACCTGACAAATATACTTGAGGAAAATCCTGTATTACACTTTGGCAACACAATGAGAGAAATTAAAGGGATATCTACCTCAACATAGAACAATCTCTACCAGTTGAAAAGCCTCTAGCCCCTCACTGTATATAATGTCACACTGTCCAACCCCCATCCGCACACAGTATTGCCTTGGTCCTACAACATGAAAACTTTCACTTTCTACTCCTCCGAAAACATTTAGGCAGCAGTGCCAACTATACACACAAGATTCAGTTCAGTTTTAGGGGGAAAAACAAAGCATCAAGAACCTGTCAGGGTTAACTTAGGGAAAACCTAAGTGAAGGGATAACTTAAATAAATACAAGTCAACCAGGAAAGTGGATGAAAAAAAAGACAAGAAAAGCTGGTTCTCCAGACAGAGAGCACAGATCCAACCTATTACAACACCACCATGATCCAGAACTCTTCATCTAAACTCCTAAATACAATCTGTTAAAATTAAATAATGTAAAAATAAGTAACTACAGTATTACAAATTAATTCATTGGTAACCTCATTTAGACATCCAGTGAATGAGCACTGAATCAGAAATCATCTCCGGCTGCACTGGCAGGAGTAACTCAGTGGGCGAGGCAGTGCTAGTGGTGGTGTCATTTCATAGCAGCAGTACTGCCACAGCATGTACCACAAGACCAAGTCTGTTAGAAACTGGCAACATCCCTCCTCAACCTCTCCCACTATGATTCCCCAGTTCCCTGTTCATCCTTCCTATGATTTACAGATCAGCTGAAGAGATAACAAGTGACTGGAACACCACTGCGTCTAACTGGGGGTCAGGTCAGACTTGTATATGATGGAGGACTGTGTTCACTTATTAATTTTCCAATTTCCAACGCAAGTCCCCAAAGATATTAGTCTTCCACCCTCAACCCCAGAATGAATTCAGTGAGTTAGGCCAGCAGTCTCTCAATGGCAGCATTGACATCCCCTCCTGTAGCAATGAGTGCCTGGAGGTTGGCTTCGCGGTTGATAAAGCCCATGGCGTTGAGCTGGTCGAGCTGCTGCTGGAAGCGAACCTCCGGGGTCTGAGAAGGAAGACACAATGGTTAAGATAGTACTTTTTTTTTTAAACAGAGGTGGACATCTTTTTTTTGAGATTCTGATTACAGGCTTTATATAGGAAGTTTTTATATTTACGCCACCTGATTTTGACACAATATTTTAACACATTTCCATCCATAATTAGGCATCAAAATACAGACAAACTCATCCTCTCACACAATATCACATTTTAAAGTGGTCATATTTTGCTGATTTTAAGGTTCATAATTTTATTTAGGGGTTGTACCAGAACAGGTTTACATGGTTTCATTTTCAAAAAAAACATACTGCACATTGCTGCAGCTCCTCTTTTCATCCTTAGCTGTGGAGTGATGCATCTCACTTCTAAAAGATCGAGGTTGGGAGTTGCACATACGCAGTTCCTGGTTAAGGACTACCAGCCAATCAGAAGCAGAGAAGGGCGGGTCGTGAGAAGCCGGTAAACACGGCTCAGCTGTATATCTCCTTACCAGTTTAGCAACATGGTCTGGAGCAAGAATTTCAGAGAGGTGAGTTATTAATCTGTAACAAATGTGTCTTTCATCCATAAAGTTTTAACTGAGCTCTGTCTCTACATCACAGTAACAACTTTATGACCATCGACTGCCTGGAGGGTAGCTAGTGTTTGAAAGGGAGAGGAGAGGCAGCCAGCAGAAGTCTTGTCACTGTGTGCTGCAGCTCAGAGTGTTTTTTGTGACGTAGGCATATAGCGGAAGAAAAGGCTGGACTATAGATGAGTTGTTTTCAGACAGTTCAGAGCAGAGTTTTCTGTGGGAGATGGGAACTCCCCTTTGGGCTGGACTTTGGGCTTTTTCACTTTGCAAACCTATTACATGCACCAAAAAGGTATCGAACTCAATAAAGGAGAGGGAAAAAGCCAAAAGGCCTCTTTAAGCGTCAGGACAAATTTAGGAAATTATATGAAACATACTGATGGCCCTCCGCCTCCAAACATCTGTAACATCTGCTGCATGAGCTGTTGCTGAGCAGGACTGGTGGCTGAGAAGAGACTGGATCCTGATGCCATGGCAGGAGGGTGAGGGTTCTCTGGAGGGATGTTGCCTCCTGTGGTTGGAGGAACTGCAAGACCTCCGGGAGGCAATCTAGAAAAGGGAAAAGAAATGTCATATATCCAGACTACTGTAGCAATTCCTGTGACTTTTAGCTAAATATACGGTGACTTCAAATAACCAGAATTCATACAGTATATGGATATCTGTTGGGTTTACTGTTTCTTTACATAAATAAACAACTACATTTATAAAAGCAAGACACCATAGCTTTACAAGGTAGTGTTGAAGAGTGGCAGCTTTAAAAGCTTGTGAGAGTAACTCCAGTTTGGCTTAAATGCCTACAAATCATAATAATCTATTTTAAACTGAACACATTATTGTGTCATGATATCAATTTCATTTGGGAAAATATAGCAAATCTATGGGGTCTGAGTTAGGGGGAGGGACTTTATTATTCCACCTCTGCTTTGTGATTTAGTAAAATGGGTAGATTCTTTACACAAACATCTTGTAAACTGTAAACCTTATAAATACTTTCTTTTCACGATTCAGATGATTGAAACAATTCTGATTAATTCTGAGTGGACCGCAAGATTAAAAAAAATTATACAGGGTTGAAGTATTTGATTTAATAGCAACTTGCTGGTACCTGGACATGAATCCCGGGACTTCTGTCTGTAAGGTCTGCAGGCCCTGTTGGATCTGTATGAGGGCCTGCATGGCTCTGGGGTTGGTCAGCATTGAGAGTGTTTCGGGACTCTGCATCTGCTCAATGACAAACATGACACAAGTGAACTCCAAAAGAGTCCTGAAAGATGATACTCTTTTTTTATCTTGTGCTAACAAGATAACAATTTGGATGTCTGCATAAATTCTCCGCAGAGCATTATAAACCCAGAGGGTGCTCTCAGGGTTTGTTAGTGCCCACTCCTGTTTATGGATCATCTCTCGCGTCATGCTGGATTCCTTGCCAACTCTATGGTATCTCAAAGGAAGAGAGGATTCAAATGACAAAAATAAAACCGTGAGAGCTGAGGTGGCCTAGGAGGAGAAGCAAGCTTCTGACTGGAATGATGGCTATCCTCAAGCCAGATTTGGGGACTCGAATTTGAGAATCTGACTCGAGTCCGACTTAAGTCACACATACAGTGACTTGAGACTTGTCCTCAAAAGACTTCAGACTTGACCTCGAGGTGCGGGACTTGTGAACAATGTTTATTTTTAGGAAACGTCTGATGAGCTTGCCGTTACTCCCCTCCCGGAGTTACCTATAACCTGCATACGTAACACGTAGTATCAGCTGCACGTGGCCACACGTGAGAGAGTACAACAAACACCAGCAGCTGATGTACCACTCATCACAAACTTTGGCTTTAAAACTTGATAAAACAAGATCCAAACAAAGAAGCGCTGAACGCAAAATAGGTTTGTAACCTGTGGTGAGTAAACAGGTTTAGCTCAGCACTGGCCATCTAACATTAGCTTGCTTCTTGCTTTAGCCACGACCTACGGGAGTTTGGGTCCGACTGTCGTTCGTTATGAAAAGATGATTGAGCATTTGTTTGCTTGCCAAACTTGTGGTGGTCGATTAATGTACTCATTTACATGTTAATTATTAATGTTGGCTGCAAACAGGTTACAGGTATATTTAGTTAACGTTACACTGGGTTTGAGAGTCTGGGGAATGTGTTGACTTACAGTCATTAATTGCTGTCATTAATTGCATTGCAGATTACATGGTTGTGCTCTGTAAGTGAAAAACAGGTTACAGGTTTATTGTTTATCATTTAACGTTAATGTTACAGTTTTATTTAATTAACGTTACACTGGGTTTGAGAGTCTGCGGGGTGTGTTGACTTACAGTAGTTAATAAGCTGTCATTAATTGCAGTTACAGAATTCCTTATAGGTATGCAGTTTTATATGCAGCAGGTGATACAACATTCATTATAACCGCGAGAGAATTGAGACTTGACTTAGACTCTAGTTCAGAGACTTATACTATATATTACTATATAGCAAATGACAAATTACACAAAAATAACATTATGCAAACTTAATTTTGTACATCACCAACATATGCAGCAAGCAAATGGTTGAGGACACCAGGCGTCCAAACCGCAGCAGAAGAACAGATGAAACCAATATTTTTGTATCCTTAGAATGGTCAATGAAAAAGGACAACTGCTACGTCAGGACATAAACCCAGGTAGAAGTGGTAAAAGAAAGGAACTAGGTCAGCATCAAAGAGTGTGTTACAGTAGGAGAATAGATAACTAAAATATATAGCAGTGGTCGGCAATAGGCGGAATCGGCCCGACAGCAATAATATCTTGCCCGCGGCAGATATAAAAAATAAATAAATTGATAGCGGCTGGTGCTGAAATAGATCTCAGTCATGATGATTGTGCTTCCAAAATAAAAACGCGAGAACTTTTTTTGCAGCAAAGCTTTATGACAAGTTTTTTGAAAAGTTCTGAACGACATTCAAAAGAGTCTCTGGCTTGCTTGACACACCTCTGAAAAAGCAGTCAATAAACGTGTGATTGGATTCCCCTGAATTTCCTCACGGAAATGAAAATATGCGTCCGCAGGTTTATGAATGCAGATGAAATGCTGGGACGCACACACACACACACACACACACACACACACACACTACAGCACATGCTTTATTGTGAGCATGTGCAAAAGTGTCCTTATAATCAATTTGTTTAACGAGGGAGAAAAAAAAGCATCTGCACTTAGGTGGAATTGATCCTAAAACCTTCCTATAAAGAGTCCCGCACTATACCGACTGAGCTAAACGTGCACATAGTGCGCAAGGATTTTAAATAATTTGACCTTGGTCTGGCCCGCCATGTAACGTCTTGAAAAAATTTTGCCCATACATATATACATACACCAATCACACATAATCACAAATCACATATTTGTCCCATCAAAATCGCGATTTTGCAGCTATAACAGAAAACAGTAAACAACAAGCAAGGTGGGGCAAAACCTGTATCAAAACACAGACTGCCTAACTACTGTAACTTTTAACACAAGACTTTATCTTGATGAGTGGACATTTATCAGCACTAGCTCTCTTTAAGATTGACTAATATGAAAGCTCTGCACTGACCTGTCTCATAAGCTCAGGGTTGTTGAACATGCGGGAGACGTCCGGATTCTGTTCCATGAGCTGCTGCATCTGAGGATTGCCTGTGAACATCTGTCTCATCAAGTCTGGGTTGGACATCATGTTCTGGACCAGCGGGTTCCCCATGATCTGCGACATCATCTGTGGGTTGGACATCAGCTGACTCTGCACCTGTTGCTGCATCTCCATGAAGTTTGATGAACGCGCGCCCAGACCTAACAAGCCGGACAGGTCACCAAGCCCACCTGAGGAGAGGAGTAGAGCTGGAGATTAGTTCCTTGTGTTGATATTTGGATGTGGCATTTTAATCATATTTTGCTCCTCCTAAATGTGTGTGCTGTCACCCAAATATAGTTTAAAATATCTACATATATGATTGTTTTCTTTTTAAATATCTGTGTGAAGGTGGTCATGTCTGCAGTAACGCTGCATTCATGTTCAGTCATATAAATAATAAGAATAACATCCCTAATGAAATGTCAACTTGTGAGTGCAAACGTGTTTTGCAACTAGCTTTCAAGCATTGAATATTAAAGAGGTCATATTATGCCTTTCCCCCTCTCCTTTATTGAGTTACATATCTTCTTTGTGCATGTAATAGGTTTGCAAAGTGTAAAAGCCCAAAGTCCACCCCAAATGGAGTTCCCATCTCCTACAGAGAACACGGCTCTGAACTGCATGAAAAGAGCTTGTTTGTAGTCCAGCCTTTACATCCGCTTTCTTGTGACATCACAAGAAAACACGTGGAAAAATACACTGAGCTGCAGCACACAGTGACAAGAAGTCTGCCCGCTGCCTCCCTTCTCCCTTCCAGATTATCTACCCTGCAGATAGTCAACAGATATAAAGTTGTTAAAGTGAAATGAATATCTCACCACTCTGAAACTCTTGCTCCAGTCTATGTTGCTAAGCTGGTAAGGGGATATACAGCTGAACCGAAGCCGTGTTTACCGGCATCTCACGACCCGCTCTACTCTGCTTCTGACTGGCTAGTAGTCCTTAACTAGGTACATGGGCGTAAATTTCATCTCACAGTAGGGGGGGACAATAAACATAAAATTTCTCTAGAGGAATTTTTAAAGGGGACACAAATAATAAAGCCAAAATTGTACGTGTAGGCCTAAAGGATACGTGTACACAGAGAGAAGTCTTAGTACTATTTATCTGTCCAACAGCACAAAGCAATAGTTGTTTAAATATGACTTTATATAATATACTAATATAAAAATAATAATAATAATAATAACAACAACAACAATAATCCTTATTTGTAGAGCACTTTTCAAAAACAAGTTACAAAGTGCTTTAACAAGTGTAAAGAATAATACAAAAAAACAAGATAAGAGCATGAAAACATTGAAAAGACTAAAATACAGATTAATGTAAAATTAGTAAAATACAATAAAATAAAAGGGATAAAATAAAGTCAAATAAGTTCGGGAAAGGCTCTCCTATAAAAGTGTGTTTTAAGAAGGGACTTAAAAGAGTTCACTGACTCAGCTGACCTGATTTCCTCGGGCAGGCTGTTCCAGAGCCTCGGGGCCCTGACAGCAAACGCTCTGTCCCCTTTAGTTTTCAGTCGAGACTCTGGAACAGACAACAGACCTCTGCCTGAAGATCTCAAGGTACGTGCTGCTGCGTATGGGACTAAAAGGTCAGAAATATAACAAGGCGAGAGGCCATGAAGAGCTTTAAAAGTGATCAATAGAATTTTAAAGTCAATTCTAAAACATACTGGGAGCCAGTGTAATGAAGCTAAAATAGGAGTAATGTGGTCATATTTCTTTGTTCTGGTTAAAAGCCTGGCAGCTGAGTTCTGGACAGTCTGGAGTCGATCAATAGATTTTTGGGTTAAACAGGTGAAAAGGCTGTTGCAATAATCCAGGCATGATGAGATGAAGGCGTGTAAAATGGTTTCGGTGTCCTTAAAAGTTAACATAGATCGAATTTTAGCTATATTTCTAAGTTGATAAAAACATGATTGAACAAGCTTTGTGGTGTGCTGCTCGAAATTTAAATTACTATCAAACCAAACACCAAGGTTCTTTGCAACAGGCTTAATGTGATTTACTAGGGAACCAGCAGATGGCAGTATTTGTTTTGCCATCTGCTGAGACCCGATGACCAGGATTTCTGTTTTGTCTGAGTTCAGCTGGAGGAAATTATTTGACATCCATTTTCACAAAGGCAGTTGTTAAGTGAACTCAGCATTCCAGGGTCTGTGGATCTGACGGGCAAGTATATTTGTGTGTCATCAGCATAAATATGAAAAGAAATACCATGTTTATGGATAATATGTCCAAGGGGAAGCAGATACAAGGAAAACAAAATGGGTCCTAGTTGTTTACAGACACACAAAACTTCCTATTTGACAGGCAGGATGAAAACCATTCTAGGGCAGTACCAGAGATCCCCACCCAGTGCCTCAGTCTGTCTAACATGATGTTGTGATCAATGGTGTCAAAAGCAGCGCTAAGGTCCAGGAGTACAAGGACTGAGCACATGCCTTCATCAGCAGACATTAAAAGGTCATTGGTGACTTTAAGCAGGGCAGTCTCAGTGCTGTGGTACTTCCTAAAACCAGACCAGAAACTTTTCAAATAATTTGTTATTTTCCAGCACAGTGAGCAGCTGTTTGGACACAATTCTTTCTAGAATCTTTGCAATAAAAGGCAGTTTTGAAATTGGTCTAAAATTATGTGGGAGGGAGGGATCTAAACCAGGTTTCACGCAAGCCGTTTTAAAATAATCAGGAACACAACCAGTAGATCGGGAGCGCATATATATATATATATATATATATATATATATATGCAAAAAAACCAACACATGGATCTACGGTATCAGCCTAATATCGGTTCACACACAGGGTTATCGCTGTAGTAAGAGATACACAGATTACATTTTTCCTGGCTGATTCCAGTTACTGATTTTTTAAGAGGTCTGACCTGCCGATTCCGATTTTATTTATTTCTAAGATCTACAACTGACAGCATACACAAACATTTTTTTAACTATTTATTGAAAGATCTATTTTTATTAGGATCCCCACCAGCACCAGTATAAATGTTGGCTGTTCTCACTGGTCTCAATTGTATGGTCCTATTGAAACACTGATTATAAAATAACATCAGCATTTTCACTGGAATAAGCTGAAAATAAATTGCACACCATTTTAATTCTACCTAATTCTCCAATTCATTTTTGTGTTTAATCACAAACTAAAGTAATCTGCTCACCTTTCCTTTCCCGTCAGACACACAAGCACACACATACACCTGTCGTATCTCTCTCTTTATTTGTCAGCAGTTTTATTTAAAAGAACAACTTGTTTTGGTTTTTCACCCGCGAATCCGTTTTCACAGCAGCAGATAAGCCGCGTGTTAGGGAGGCTTGTTGTTAATTACCAATAGAGCCCACCGTGGCATGAATGACATCGTCACCAACAGCTGCGTTCACTGTTGCTTTACCTGCTCCCTGCTTTACAATATCCACAGCGTCTCTTTCTGTGAGTTTCTCTGCAGATGTAGTGAGCGCCGAGTCTTCTTCACTCTCGTGAATAACTTCCACACACCTAAGACATGTTTTAGCCTGTATGTTTGTAGCTGTGACATGAGGTTACTGTCTGTGCACACGTGAAACACGGCGCAGCCAGTTTTTAACGTTCAATGTGAGCGTTTGTACTGTTTTACTATTTACACAATTGTTTCAATTATATATCATTATATTATTTGATGGTTTTTAAGGGGGGGGGGGGCACATGACCCCCCTGTGATTTCAGCCTATGACTAGGTACTGCGCATGTGCAACTCCCAACAAAGATCTTTTAGAAGTGAGATGCATCACTCGATAGCTAAAATAGAGCATTCAACACACAGGGTGAAAAGAGGAGCTGCAGCAATGTGCAGTATGACAATAATATGGTGTGTTTTGAAACTGAAATCATGTAAACCTATTCTGGAACAAACCCTAAATAAAATGATACGCCTATGGCTTCATGTATTCAGTTGATGTTTTGACTTATTAATGTTTAATTCATTCATGTTTATAATGTTTACAGTGTCTGTACATTTTATATGCATATCTATGTGATAGGAATCAGGAAGATTCAACACACTGTGGTGCAAAAAACAAGCAAGCAATTTTAAAAAAAAGTATGCATTCTTACTTATCGCATTAGCAGGTTGTGTTGGTGTCTGGCTTGTGCCACCTCCTGTTCTGTCTGGTACAGAGGTGTTGGTGCTGCCACTGTTATTTTGAGGAGTTGCAGAACTGGCACTTGTCTGAGATCTGCTGCCACCTGTTGATCTTGAGAGAAAAGGCCACTATCAAATTAAACTCTTACCAGGCTTGAGGTTTTTCTCTTTAGCTACACAGATCACATCATGAGTTGTACTTACTTTGTCTTGATAACAAGATGAACAGTCAACCCGTCTTTGATACCATGCTGGTTTAAAGTATCACCATCCTTCAGAATCTTTCCAGCAAATATCAACACCAGCTGGTCCTGCTGGGCCTCAAACTTTCTGGATACCTCCTGTTTAAACTGGACAAATGAGACAAGAGCAAGTGTACATTATCAGCTGGGCATAGTGTGAAAGTGCCTAGAGGTCCCAAAGAGGTACAGATTCACTGTGTGCAAAAACTGTGTTTTTGATAATTTGAGTAGTTGAAAATTTGTTTGAGAAAAGTACAATCTCATCTGAATTCTCTGTTACTATGTAATCTTGTTGCCCACTTTTGAAGAGAGGTGTTGTGCCAGAATCTAGTTCTAAAACCATATAATAATAAAAATTATAATATATGCATCCGTAACTGACGCATTTATCCAAAGCGACTTAGATTTACTATAGATCTCAGAGGTCGCACGCCTCTGGAGCAACTAGGGGTTACGTGTCTTGCTCGGGGACACATTTTGGAGGTCACAGTGGGAATTGAACCCATGTGGTGCTTTATTCCTAAATAAAGTTGTTTTCATCAAATTACCACAGAGTAACATACAGAAAACCTGGAGTCCAACACAAGAAGGAGGAGACTGGTTGGTTTCTTGGTCTCCTTGCAAAATCTGATGAATGACATCTACTGTAAGTTACAGTGTGAACTTGGTAGGCAAACGACTAGACAGCAAACTTCGAGGACCCTTGCACGGTTGACCAGGTTATTGCACAAGAGGGGTTGAGCCCATCTAGTTAGCAGTGTAAATAGTTTCACAGATAATATTTATTATCAGTTCTTACATTAGCTTAGTCATGTTGTTCAACAGTCACTCAGATGTGTAACTATCGGCGGCTGGTCACTCTGAACGGTGGGCCGATAACAGGATAATGGCTATCTTAGAGTCGTTATCGATTCAGGGCAAAGTGAACAAACACTATTTTCACTGCAGTTTCATCAACCCAAAATGATGTAACTGTTAGTTAACGTCAGCGTCACACTTAAATGTCGCGATATCCCACAAATGCAAAGCTAACGTTAGCTCTCATGAGCGAACTTCTCTGCTATTTCCGTAATCACACAGCTGCCTACTGTCTTTCCAAATATTGGGTCTAAAAGTTAGTTTCGCCCCGGGCAAACATTTTATTATTGCGGAAAGAAATTAGACATATGTGGGACAACGAAAATGCATTTGACGACGCAAGCCGCTGTTGAAAACATTTTTTAAAATGTACGTTTTTACCTTTCCCCTAAGGTTTGCGAAGGGTCGCTCTGTAACATTAATCGTAGCATGATTTTCGCTGCCAGATGTTGAAAAAAAGGTCAGTTAACGCACCTGGGCGACAGAAGAATCCTCCGAAATCGTAATTTCCTCTTTCCCATTCGGGGTTTTGACGGTGACCACCATCATTGATGCTCCGGGAGAAACATTTTTATCTACGTTGGTATCCCCAGTATGGTCCGTGCTGTTATTCTCCGCCATCTTACTTCACCCTCTTCTTCGTTGGTATTTCCGGTAGAGTTGACGCTTCATCGGCGTGTAGCTGCCATCCATCGCGCGTTAGTTAAAGGACAGCTTTAAATTTTGGGACAAAGTCAGGTCTTGAACATAAACTGTATGAGCCCGTTGTCATCTCAGGGCGTCCAACACCGATAAAACATGAATCACTTTCATTTTGATGTTATCCTTACACGCATTTATATTTCATACTATACTATTTAATGGAATTTATTCAGAAACGTACCGGCCTAACTTACCTGAATTAGTCTACTATAGGCTAATTTTCGTTTAAACATAAGATATCTCTCATTGTCTATTTTAAATAGCGTTTTACTAGTAACAATTGATTAGAAACTAGCCTAACGTTACTTAATTTTTAGTTAGCCTTCTAAAAAATAGTTACTAGTAACTAATGGAATAGTTAGGCTACTAGTAACTAAAAATTAAGTAAGCTACTAGTATCTAATCAATTGTTACTACTAAAACAGGAATGGTTAGGTTAGATTTTAATTAGCAACTAATAGGCTATAAGTTTTAAGGAATTAATGTTAAAACGGCTTGCCATACATTTTTTCCATTTAAATATATGGGGCTCTGCAGTTCCGATTTTAGTTACTAGTAATTATTTACATTTTACTAGTAGCCTATCTATTATTTAGATAGTGCTTATTTTTTTACTTACTATTGCTTATTTTTTAGAAAGAGAATAGATAGTAGTAAAATAGAAATAGTTACTATTAACTAGTGTTGTAGTCAAGACCGCCCAAACCGAGACCAAGTCAAGACCAAGACCAGAGTTTATCAAGACCGAGACAAGACCAAGACTTTTATGGGCTGAGAGCAGTCAAGACCAAGACCGAGGGAGGGCGAGACCGAGTCAAGAACAAGACCAGTTCCCTGCATTGCATGGCACACAATAAAATGTGGAACGAGATCATAGGTAGGCCTACTTCTCAAAGTGATGTGAAAGATCCACTTTCCCATTAAAACATCCACATACAAACACTAAGAGCTGAAATCAACTTAAGCATTGGGGGGAGGGGTGACAGTCGTTAACGGGAACAACACATGTTTAATTAGGGTTTTTGGTTGCATTTGAAGCAATACGTTTTACTTCCAGTCAGAGTTAGGATGTTAACAGACAATGCAAAAGCAATTTATTGATATTCCCAAAGTTATGGTCCTGACTGGTCTTGAAATAAAATCCCGAGTCCTCAATGTCCGAGACCGAGACAAGACCGGTCTCGAGTACTAAAACAACTAACTAGTAACTATTCAAATAGTTTTTAGTAACTAATGAATAGGTGATATATAAACTGCAGAGCACCAAGTCCTCCTAGCTGACATACAGAAACATAAGAATAGAAACATTTAGCCTATTGCATAGCAGTGCCTCAGTTTTGCCCTGCTTTCACTGAGTGATAAGGTTTTGTTTATTTATTGTTGGCAAAAGAAATTGGCATAATTTTGGCACAAATTTTTACAAATGGTTTAGTCATTGTTTAGCTGCACTGGTGTGGCTGCTTGCTTTGGAGATAATGCCTGTTAGAAATCTGATCTTTTTCCACTAAAGGGACACACCTCTCAAACACCACAATCTGTAAACATGTTTGATTGTCCAACATCAAGAACAATCAGTCTGAATCATGCAACTGATATTTATGACCCACACCTAGAATTTTCCAGATAACCAAGCAATATAAATTATGGGTGTTCTGTTGAGTTTTCACATTCTGACCATCAGAGTGGTTTGCTGTGAAATCCTCCTGGCTGTAAGGTACAGTAAAAAAAAAGTAATAATAAATCATTTTAGCTGACACTGTTAATTAAAACCTTTCAACTGTATGCTTACCTTGGATAATTAATTAGTACATTTTCTATACATGTCTTTTATTCAAAGTTAATGAGTTTGATGTGATAGATGCATAATTTTAATTTTACAAATTATTTGCTAGGTTGCTCATATCTCTGGAAGAATGAAGGCTGGTCACAGGTGTCTGCTTTTCCACTGCGTTTTGTTGTCTGTCACGTAAGTAGGCTATAATTTAAAAGTTTTTCAAGTTAAATAAATGGTTAGATTGTTTTTAAGCTGCAACCTCATGGCATTGGAGTTATTGTAACATCTCAAAATCTTGTTCTAAATCATCAGTTTTATGTGCCATGGAAAAGACCTGTTCTTCAATGACAATGGAAACCTCATACTCCCGGGGTCCTACAATATTCCATGGATGTCAGGCATCGAGGATTTCCGCGCCCTCTCTCTCCTCACCATCCCTGGCACCCATGATAGCATGGCCCTGTACGGAGGTCCAGAGCTCGAATGCCAGTCCTTGTCCCTGAAGGATCAGCTCAGGGCTGGCATTCGTTTCCTGGATCTCAAAGTGTTTGGACTGGGTAACACCCTCTATGTCATGCATGGAGTGATGTACCAACACAGCACTCTCAAGGACGTCATAGACACTGTCCAGGCTTTCCTGTCAGAGTTTAAGACCGAGGCTGTGCTCATTAGAGTGCAACCAGAGTCTTTTGAGAAGACCACTGTAAATGAAATGGTGCAGAGTCTGATTGGCAATGACCAGCGTTTCTGGGTGTCCTCTGCAATGCCAACTATGGGTCAGATTAGGGGGAAAATTGTCTTTTTGCAGATGAACACCTTCACACTTGGAATTCCCCTTATTGATACAAATGGGAAAGGTAACTCCAAAGTCACCAACGTTAACGATAAAGACAACAAAATAATCAAGCAGCTGAGCCAAGCCACTCTAGCCTGTGGAGGTGATAATGCTGTTGTGACTTACACTAGCGGCACTGGCTTTGGTACTTTCTGGGGAATGTTTCTGACTCCAAAAAGAGTGGCTGAAAAGGTAAATCCATGGCTCAATCAATACCTGAGACAGTTTTACCCTAATCAGCCCAGACCATGTTTTGGTATCATTGCCATGAACTTCCCTGGCATTGACCTCATTCAAACTGTTGCCAACTTAAACATAAATGGGTGGTGATGGCGCAGCGGATAAGACGCATGCAGTAATTTAAACTGGTAGAGGTTCAATAATTATGTGCACCATTCATTTGAAAGGTTGAGGGTTTGGATCTGATGGACCACTATGAAGTTCCTGTATCTTTCCTATCTGTACACACTCTGATACAGATGAAATATCTGGAACTCCAAAATGTAATCTAAAAAATAATCTCATTGTCTTTGTCAGTTGTATCCACTGTGTAATTTTGGAAGCAAATGGAAGCAAAATGTTTTGCCCATAATTATGACAAAAATAAATTTCATTTTATCCTCACCTGAAGTTGTGTTGCTCAATGATGTTGCATCTCATTTACTTTCCATGAAGTTTAATACTCCCTTATGAAATGATCTTTGTAATAACAGTGTTGGAATAAGTGCTCAGATGTTTTATCTTAGTTAAAGTAGCAATACATTTGTGTAAAATTCTTTATATCATTACAAGTAGAAGTACTGCATTCAAAGTTTTACTAAATTACTTGCTTATGTAGCCAAGTGACTGCTGTCAGTGTTATTTTATTATTACTGTTGCATTTATAGGTAAGAATATTTTATATAAAAAACATTTGAAAAGTAGTATTTGACAACAGAGAGATGGAGCAGGAATATGTTATGTCTTAGATAAAGAAGTGCTTGATTCTAGAACAAACAGGTTTATTAAGAATTAATAGTTTTCATTAGGGCCATCAAGGTTTTTAAGTTACATAATAATAATATTAATAATAATAATAAATAATAATGCAAGCCTTTCATAGACTCAACAGGGGCTTTACAACAAATCCACAATGCTTAAATATTTAAAAATCTAGCTGCATTAGGCAGGTTCCAATAATGCAGGGAAGACTGAATGTCTCCTGCTGACATTACAGCTTGAAGTTGCTTATGGTCCATATTGTCATTGTGAATTGCAGCAGTATGTTCAGTATTAGATTGGCTATATAATACTGGCATTTATGTTAGCCGACAAGTTACATGAAACTGTAGTAAAAGGGAAAAAAAGAAAATCACAAGACATATTTGAGGTATTACTGTGTTGCTGTTACAGAGTTTGTCCTTCAGAGATCATTGTTATGTTTCTTTTCAACTGTTGCAGGTCTGTACATATGATCACGGTTCTTAAATAAACAAATGTAATGGATCGTTATAAATAATGTAAAAATGTAATTTAATATTAAAACAATCATTCATCAAACATTTACCGTAAAAAATAAAGCAATAACGTTCCATTTAAATAAAATCGAGCTATTTCACCAATTGGACTAATAAAAATCAAAGCAGAATTATGCACATGAACCCTAGATTGGCTGAAGGACCCGCAAAGGGTTATTTTTCCGCTTCTAAATAGGAGGAGGCTACTTCTGGGAACAGATTGAAACCAGTTCCCTTTTCCCGTCAACTGCGCAACAAAGAGACACATCGGTCTGTCGGGTGGCTTTTTCTTCTCCCATAAACACAACCAGGTAAGGCGTTGTTCTGTTTCATACGGTTTGTAAAAGTAGGTAAACACAAATAAATGTTTGCTAACCCTAGATTATGCACATGGTCCGTTAGGCTACTGAATTTACCCATAAAGTCTGTCGATGGATGAATATTTCAAAGTCGAACTCACCAGAGGACAAGTGAACTTATCAGGAGAGAACAACATGTTTGTCAGACGGGTTTTATCGCCACAAGCTTTGTAAAAAATACACAGCACTAAAGGGGAAGATGCAGCAGGCTGCATTTAATGGCGCATATCCGTGGGAATTGAGATGTTGTATCGCGTTTCAGACAACTCGTAACTCGAATATTTCCGACCTATAAAGAGAAAAACGCCACTCAAATTTCGGGGGTTCCTACTCCTAAACTCGGTCTACAAGAAGAAGCAGCTGTAGAACGTCACAATAGCAGCAGCACCCATGGAAGCGCTTGTTGTAACTGCTAAACCATCAACCATCAACAAAAGCCTGTATTTAATTAAAATAATAGCCTAGTCAAACCTGTTCTGCATCAACTATAACTTAGCTGGTTATGGTAAACAATCACTGAAAGTCATCTCTGCAAAAGAGGTATTCAGGAAAACCTTGAAAATAAACGTGAAAACATTAGAAAATATACAACATTTACTTATTTAGACTAACGTATAGTCTATTTTTCATTAAAACTGGCATGTTTTTAATGAACACCGGGAGAAATGTTGAAGGTTCAATTGTCTGTAGACAAAGTTTGTCACGGTTATCCATGTTTTCACGTTTGGCATCATGTGCCTGAAACGCTTTGAGGAAATGTCGACCTCCTTGTGTCTGAAAGGCAGCATACTGTATCTGATTCCAGTCAGGATAATACATCGAAAAGTCCTTTCATCTGAACTGACGCCATGACACCTTTTTACTTACAGTAACATTAATAACTGTGAGCAGGCTTGACTCCATCATCATGATTTGTGTCCTGCACTTCATGTACACTCAGTAACATTAGGCACTTTATTAGGTAGGCCTACACCTACAGGTAAAACAAATACAAGTCTAATACAACAGTCTATAAATAAATCTTACCTTCATGAGGTAACTGGTCCTGGTCAAACTGTTTTAGAGAGGTGCTGAATCAACTTCATGATCAATTTTGAGGTGTAGGAGAAGTGATTCTGTTATTCTATTTTTTATATATAAAAAATAGAATAACAGAATCACTGTATATATATATAAAGCCACCATCTAGATACTCCGGCCATGTAGAACTGTTTTGTACTAAATCTAGCCTACATAAAACTGACAGTCACTGTGCACAACTGGCAGTTTGATCACATTTCAGGCAATGATGAGGATTCAGTACTTTAACGATAATAATCAGCAACTGTTTAGTTTAAGGTTACAGAAACAGAAAAAATAACCTTAATTTCGCAGATTCAAAGTTTACAAACTCTCTTTCTCCCTTTCAGTCCACAGGAGCAGGCAGGATGTCACTGACCATGACCAAGAGTGATGGGGTCACTGTATTCACTATGACCTCTGACCCCAAAAGTCCATGGCCTCCCCTTTGCCAAATCCTCAAGAGCCTTTGTTGCAGCCCTGTGTGCTGCTCTGTGTCTCAGCACCTGAAGAAGGTCCAGACGTCTCAGTTAGTACTGGGGGTGAGTTACAACCTTGTGTGTTTCGAGTTAATGTCCTCACTCAATACTGATTTAAACTTTGAGCAAATATGCAAATTGTTGGAGTAAATCAACTGAAAACTAATTGTTGATCTGTTGACTAAATATACTGCTCTATGCTCAAAGTTGCATGTTATTATCTTAAAATATTATCACATTTTTGTTGTGTGTCCATGTCACTCTCTAAAAGAGTTGTTTAAAAAAGTTTTAAGTAAGAGCTTTAAACAACTGAAGTGTTCACAATGTCACCTGAGGCGGCTCTGGAGGTAGAGCAGGCCAGTCAGTGTATGAATGTGTGATTTTGAAATGTGTAAAGTGCTTTTGAGTGGTCGGAAGACTAAAAAGGCGCTACATATAAGGGCATTCCATTTGCTTAACTGCAGTTATGCTGTACAGCTGTCTGTTGTTATCCTGTTTTTCCTCCACAGGCTCTGCAGATTATGGTCGGGTTGCTCAACATTGGCTTTGGGGTGATCGTCGTTAGCAGTCTTGGTGGCCCTTGGTGGTTTATGAATGAAAACCTGTTTCCTGTTTGGTTCGGAGTATTGGTAAGCAAGCTAATGTAGTTTTTGTTTGTTCTTTTGTGTCATAACCAAGATATTTAATTCATATTATAGCAATAATTTAAGCACCAAACCTATTAGGTTACACCTATTATTTAAATGTGCCAGATACATTTTTAATCAATATCTTATATTTTATTGCTATTTTAACATAAGTATCGGACTGTAATATTGGATATTGGCAGGTAACCAGTATTAAAGGGCTTCGATCAGGGCTATAAAACTTGATCAGGGAATTCCTAAAAATCCCACACATATTTGGTGAGCTACAGCAGGGAGTGGTTTCCACTCTTTTTTTCCCATGGCACTTTTGCCAACTTGAATTGAGTTGATGGCTCTACGCAGCAAGTACAGTGCAGTTGTTACCACATGTACCAACAGCATTGTAAACAAAGACGTCCTCTACTATCTATGCCAACAAGGACTGAATTAAAGTTTAATTCAGCATCTTAACTACCTGCTGCTGTTTTTTTTATGAGCTGGTAGAGATTTTCATCCAGCTCCATCAGCAAGTTTTCACTAATTCGTGAATATCTTCTTTCATGGTTTCCAGATGATGCATCTTAATGAACTGACTTTTCATTTAGCGCCACCAGCAAATTGACATTTTGGGTTGTGAGTGAAATATCTCAACATGGACGAGGTTGGATGTATAACCATGGAATTTTTCAGATATTCATGTCCCCTTCAGGATGAACAGATCAGACATGTTTACCTGTCATAGCAGGAAAAAGCACCGGTGGATCTAATGACATTAATGATGTTTCATGCTCAGCTTCATTCAGATGTTAAAGAAAGCCATTACAGTGAACTATCATGTACTGTACCAAGGTCACAAATAAAAATACAGTTCAGCCATCATTAATGCTACTAATTGCAAATGTGCCTCCCCTGCTACATTGCAGATTTCTGTCTTAACGCAATTTTTTTTTTGTTATTGGACATTTTAATCTCTTAGTCCTCAGATGACAGTAATAAGAACAGGTGTCTTTGTCTCTTGTCCGCTAGTGTGAGCGCATGATGAGTGTTTCTTAGTTTCCCTCTCTGTGCTCAAAATGCTGTTCACTCAGTCAATGATTCTAGAAATTACATGTGAATTTTAGTGTGGAAGTTTAATTTTTTTTGTCTTTTCTCTAGTTTATGTTATTTGGCACCCTGAGCATTTTGTCTGAGAAGTATCCCAGCCCATGTCTGGTGAGTAGTTCGACATCCTCATATTATCTTTAAATGACTTGTCGTATTTCAAAAGGCATTTAGGCATTTGTACTTGTAACGTCACATGGAGAGTTGCAGGGGCTTCCTAATGTAAATACCAGCCACCCAGCTGTTTCCACTGCAGGGATACAGACCTATCAGTGTAAATGGATGATACAGTCTGTGGTCTTTTAAATTCTGTTAGTGTACTGTATGCTGTTTACTGCCTGGTGTGGTTTTTCTGCTTGGTTGTACGTAAACTGACAAATCTTATTATTATTAAATTTTAGGTCACCGTCAGTGTGGTTCTGAATCTATCAGGAGTTGCTTTTGCCATTACAGCCATCGTACTCTACAGCATCAATGTGGCAAGCATCTATTTGTGGTGGTTGTGTAATCAAGACTATTATTATGGCTACACTACCCCAAGTCCATCTTCTAAGGAGAAGGCCCTGATGGAGAGCTGCTTGGCAAGCAAAGCAATGGTTCTGGTAAGTCTGGAAACTATCACCTCAGCAGTAAAAATAAAGGTTGGACGACTGATGTTGTGTACTGCATAAATCATGGGCATTCCATTAAAATTCAAAGAGGTCCAGTTAGAGAAAATGTCCCTAAGCAAAGGTCCAGAACATCATAACGACTAACTTGCATTATCATTCAGTACCATAACGTATACTTGTATCAACATATGTCAATTACTTTTTTTATTTTATTTATATATTTTGCAAAATTATGTTAGTCATTACCCACCCTGCAGCAGGCGTCCCCACTGCTGTCTTCAGGTGCAAAAAGAACTGCACAAAATAAACGTAATATTGATGCACTTTGCTGCACCTGCCTCCAGCAAACTCCCTTTTCTCCCTTAACTTTTCAGCACCACCTTTGCATTGGTGGCATGTTTTCTATAGGCCTTCATAATTTTTGTCCCAGTTTCAACTGTTTAATTGTTTCTTGATGTGAAGTTGGGCGACATGTCCCCCTCATGTTTAATGGTTCCTACGCGTATGCACGTTTCTGTTCATTAGTTGCAAACAGATACGTTCTGTTCAATTCAATTTTATTTATATAGCGCCAAATCACAACAACAGTTATCTCTGAGTGCTTTTCATAAAAGAGCAGGTCTAGACCGTACTCTGTGTTGATATTTACAGAAACCCAACTATTCCCACCAAGAGCAGCACTAGGTGACAGAGGCAAGGAAAAACTTCCTTTTAAGAGGCAGAAACCTCGAGCAGAACCATGGCTCGGGGTGGGCGGCCATCTGCCTTGACCGGTTGGGGAAAAGAGAGGAACAGAGAGAAAGAGGGAGGGGGATGGAAGGAGAGAGAGAGGGGAGGGAGGCAGCCTACACAAGATACACACAGAGGTACAGACAGTAAAGGTGATGTTGCTATAGACTAAATGAAAAAATGGTACAGATATTTATAGTAGTGTTAATGGTAACAGTCGTAATGTTAATTATTATAATAACAAAAATAATAATAGGACTAGTAACAATAGTCGTTGCAGCAGAGGGTGTCGAGCAGGAACACGGGGGCAGCAGGTGACCCGCAGCCACAGATCCAGACTCCACAGCTCCAGAGCCAGAAACACCTGCAGGAAGTGATAGGAGGAGAGAGGAGAGGGACAAGAAAGCACAAGACTACCAGAAAGGGGAGAAGTTGTGTTAGTAACATGCAATAATGGGATGAGGTTGCATACAGAGGGAGAGAAAGTAGAGGAGAGAGGAGCTCAGTGCATCATGGGAAATCCCCCGGCAGTCTAGGCCTATAGCAGCATAACTAAGGGATGGTTCAGGACTCACCTGAGCCAGCCCTAACTATAAGCTTTATCAAAGAGGAAAGTCTTAAGCCTACTCTTAAATGTGGAGATGGTGTCTGCCTCCTGAACCCAAACTGGAACCTGGTTCCACAGGAGAGGAGCTTGATAGCTGAACGCTCTGGCTCCTAGTCTACTTTTGGAGACTCTAGGAACCACAAGTAACCCTGCATTCTGGGAGCACAGTGCTCTGGTGGGGTAGTAAGGTACTATGAGCTCTTAAGATAAGATGGTGCCTGATCATTAAGAGCTTTGTAGGTAAGAAGAATGATTTTAAATTCTATTCTGGATTTTACTGGAAGCCAATGCAGAGAAGCTAAGACAGGAAAAATGTGATCTCTTTTCCTGGTTCCTATCAGAACACGTGCTGCAGCATTCTGGATCAGCTGAAGAGTCTTAATGCACTTTTTCGAGCAACCTGATAATAAGGAATTGCAGTAATCCAGCCTAGAAGTAACAAATAAATGGACTAGTTTTTCTGAATCATTATTAGACAGGATGTTCCTGATTTTTTGTAATATTACGTAGGTGAAAAAAGGCGTTCCTTGAAATTTGCTTAATGTGAGACTTAAAGTACATGGCACATTTGAAGTTTAGCTAACTGATGAGTTTCATCTGGAGTTATTCCTGATAATATTGCCTACAGGAAGCATATATATATATATATATATATATATATATATATATATATATATATAATATATATATATATATATATATATAATATATATATATATAATATATATATATATATATATATATATATATATATATATATATATATATATATATATATATATATATATATATATATATATATATATATATATATATATATATATATATATATATATATATATATATATATATATATAAATAAATAAAGTGAACATGCTGTACACTAACTGCAATTCCCGACATTGAGAGAACTGTGTTGTGAAGTTTTTGGATGACATTACCATCATCGCCCAGATAACAAACAATGAGACTTCATAACAGGAGGAAATCATCAATATTGCAAAGTGGTGCAGAAAGAACGGCCTACTGCTCAATGTCAGCAAAACCAAGGAGCACATAGTTGATTTCAGAAAAAAGGAGGCACAGACATACACAATCCAGTCAATAGAAATCATACTGACTGGAAACATCACAAATTGGTATGGTTTGTGCAGTCCAGGACGGGACCGACTCTGCAGCCGGTGATTAAAACTGGCCAGAACGTAAATGCTGCCCATCTACCTAACATCAGTGAGTGAGGTGCCTGCACAGAACCAAAGGAAACTAAAAGACAGTAGGCCTACCCTGCAGCCACAGTATGCTCACCCTGCTTCCATCTGGCAAGAGATACAGAATTTGAATCTGCTGCCATTACCACCAGGCTCTTTCCCCAGTTCATCACCCTCACTTCATCAAAACAGAACAGTTTTTTGTTATGTTTTGTTCTGTGTTCTTTGTGTGTGTAGCATAAAGGGCCTACAAATATGAACGTTGTTAAACAACCTTGTCTTGTAAAATGACTATTAAATGAACACTTGAATTATGATATACGGAAGTCATAATTCGATAATGTCTCAATTGTTACATTCAACAAATTGTTTATTTGGTAATACTAGATGCAGCTTTATATAAATGTCTATCAGAGATACACAAAGTCACATTTGAAGGAACTGGATCACATAACAAATTCTACCAATTTGAAGAAATCTAAATGAAATAAACAAATGTGTCCAAAGATTCTAAAGTTAACGCTCTTTGTTGTGTCCCACCAGATGCTTATAAGAAGCATCAATGCTGTGCTGATTGTCCTGTCAGCCCTGGAGCTCTGCCTCGTCATCAGCTCGACTGTTTTGGGGATCAAGGCTCTGAGGAGCAGTGAGAAGACAGAAAACAAGGTAGAGTGTGAATAATATCTTACTGTCAAACCCAGTGTGGTGGATCAACTACTTTGATTTATTCTCTCTCTCTCTCTCTCTCTCTCTCTCTCTATATATATATATATATATATATATATATATATATATATATATATATATATATATATATATATATATATATATATATATATATATATATATATATTACTTTAAATCTGTATTTTATTCTCTTGTTGTGAAGTGTTTTCTTGCATTTATCATACATTTGTTTTTATTCGGGCTGGGCACATTATTAATTAATTAACGCCGACAATTATTTTATCGCACGTTAATGCAAATTTTATTTTATTGTTATTAGTATGAAAGTCCCTTGCTCACTGGCTCTGAATACATATACAGTCAAACCATGGGTCACAGGAGGGGCGTCAGCCTGCAAATCACCCACCCAAATAAGCGGTGGAGAGAGGCCTCGGCAGACTATGCAGTCCTCTTTTTTCCATACTTTTCCACCCGCGATCCGTTATCACGGCAGCAGGTGAGCCGCTTGCTTGTTAATGACGCAGACTATCAAACAACTCAAACAGCCGAAACAAACATCTGCACCCTGTGTTCAATGTTGCTTTACGTTACCTGGTCTGTGCTTGTAAAATATCCACCGCAAGTCTGTGCGAGTGAACACACGCACCGATCCCGCTACATCACCCCCCACCCACCATGCCATCATCCATCCCGATGTTTCAATGTAGATTTGTAGACATCGTCCCAACAATACTGAACAGTTTCTGCTGCTCCCTGATAAAAGATACCTGGTGCTGATACCTGTATAGAACCCCCCCCCCCCCCCCCAAGAAAACTGGACTCTGATGGTAACTTGTTTTAACAAGCTAGATAAAAGGTAATGCCCTGGCAGTGGCAAATAGCTTTGGTTTAATATTTGATTTGATTACATTAATTTTTAAGTTGAGATTTACAAGAAATATATTATTGCTACTGTGTAAAGGGAATACTTATGGTAAAAAGCACCCTATTTGTTTAAAGTGTTTGCAAACCACGTTATTACACTTTTGTGTACACAGCAGTACATTTATTTAATAATAATTAAAAATATTTAAAATTACGCAATACACTACTTTAGAATTCATTATTCAATTTTATGCGTAACAATGCGATTAAGCGATTAAAAAGTTTAATTGTTGCCCAGCACTAAGTTTTTGTGTTTTATTGTCTTTACACTTGTTAAAGCACTTTGTAACTTGTTTTTGTGCTCTACAAATAAAGATGATTATTATTATTATTATCATTATTGATATTAAAAAGTTACACTTATTCAATGAGACACCACCCTGGAAACAGGGAAAACAAATAATCTGAATTTATGAATAACTGTCGTTAAAATGATCAGTCTGTTATGAGAAATTATTTTCGATAGATTGACCTTTGTTTCTCCTTAAAATAAAACACAAACTTCTTACTGATTAAATGAGGACATTTATTAATAGCTATATGCCTAATAAATGAAGGATAAATGAGGTGTAACATTATGATAAAGAAAACAAACGCAACAGATGAATGGCAGAAATTAAGTGATGAAATTAACCTGATGAGGTGAAGAAATGTAAATTTGTTATTTAAACTTAAAATGTATGAAGTTAACATAACACTGAGGTATTCGAATCATCTAAATGGAATTTTATTAATTTCATACAAAACCAACTCTTCATCAAAGCAAGAGCTGTGGTTTTGCCTTATGTTTTGACAAGACGTCGTTGGCACTGGTCTCATGGAGATGTAGGATTAAAAGTTTCTTCAGTTCAAACTTTTATGTTAGAGCACAGATGCTGAGTAGGCATCTTTCAGAACGTTCTAACTTTCAAAGTAGGCTGGGTTAAATGTATCTGGCTACTAGGGCTGACCCCAAATAGTCGAAGATTTGATGCTTCGATGGGCGGAGCCTGATTCTACTGTCAATCTCACAGTCGAAGCATCGCAGTGAAACAAGGTCATGCCATTTTGCCGATATGGGAGTGCTCAGTAACCCTAACCCTGGATCATCAGTGCGCATGTGTAGGCGTAGCGTTTATGTGTGCAGTGGCAGTGGAGGAACACTTGCTGAAGAGACCGAGCTTCACTGGTGTTGTGCCAAGTTGTTCGCACCTCGCGGGACTTTCGGATAATTTATCACCGTTGATGAACCACATAAAGAATATTTTATCGTTTTTAAACAGCCGGCTACTTGAAATAGAGCCACGAGAAACCGCGATGTGCTTTCAGTTGTCGGCAGCACGACATGCACGTAAGGACTGCCGTGCACAAAAAAACACGTGATTCGACTATCAGTCGACTATAAGCAGGACTTGACGGTTCTGATTCGACTATGTAAGTCCTTAGTCAGGGACAGCCCTACTGGCTACACTAACTTCTTTAGGCTTGAGTAATTCCATACAGCAAAACAGGAAATAACATGCAATGAAAATAGTGAGGCTTAGTGGTACAAAAAGTCAAAAGGAAACAAATCGCCAGTTTAACACTGAGCAACCCAAAGGTTTGTTTAAGAAAAAGGTAAAATTGTGACATTAATAATAAGATACAGTATAATATCTACAAAATTTTTGAGGGTCAAGACTTGATTTTAGGGCTCAGGTTAGAATTGGTTATGGTAAGGGTTAAGATAGATAGTTGTGATGGTTAAGATTAGTGTGAAAGAAAGAAAGGGTTACAAAAATAGACTAAAATGATCCCTGCTGGTTTGAGTATATCTGCACTTTTTTAATATGCTTTTCTAATATTGTTTTTCTCTTAGAGCATCAATGACCCAGAACTCTACAAACCACTGCTGGAGGAAGTCACCATTAACCCTACAGCCTGAATGAAACTCTCTCTCTGCTTTGTGATATTAGATACCAGGAACTATAATCCTGTGCATTTATACCATTGACTATATGTACTGTAATGTCAATGATTTACACACATTCTGCTGGTAGGGTCTAACTTCTGGTCTTTTCCTACAAGGATTGCTTAAAAGTATTAGCACGTTTATATTGTATATGCTGCTGTCTACTTCATTCTGGGTTGTTAGTGATTTTCTATCTAGCAATGTGCCTTATGTTTGTAGGTAAAAGTGAGGTTTATTTGCATGTCTGTGACATTGATTGACTGTTTGCTATATTACAATATTAAGGTATCTGAAGATATATTAAAGTTTAGCTCTGTCTACAAATAGGAAAGATTACTATTGTAAGCTTTTTTGCATATTCATTTTCTTCATTTGTATTGGCACCCTGCATTGGCACTTGGGTAGTGGGTGTGTAGGACGCGGTTAGAAGTAGGCTAAGTGCACTCACTTGTTCACCTCACTTGGCTGGAGTGATTTTTGGGGGTAGGGTGAGCTCTTGAGTAAAATTTTCTGTTGACCACATTTTTTATCTACAGTGGTGCATTTGTGTTGTCTGGTGCTGTTGCGTTTTCTTTGCATGGATGTATGAAAACCACAGTTAAGTGGAACCGTTGTGCATCGCTGTGAGATGGAAAATAAATGGGATAAATGGTGTGTGCGAAATGTAGTGGAGTATCCTTGTGTGTGCGTCAGCAATTTTCTCCTGTGTTTAGACTACTGCTGATGTTTTTCCTTTATCGACAGCCAGTTGCAATAACATACAAATAGGCTATATTTCTTTATTATCACACACACACACACTGATTAAACAAAACACAGTGAATGACAAAGCCAAACTAAATAAACTCTTCAATAAATAACTACTTCCCACATAAACCTTCCCCGCACACACATAATCATACACAGTACAAACCATATTTACAATTAAGTTAAATTAGCATGCAAGCAACCAGAGCAAACATTTCCACCCTTCATACAGCATGAACAACTCCATACACACAGCACCCGCAGCAAAGCAATTAATACAATTTATGCACCTCGATCATACCGAGGGCGTTGAAACCAGGACTTAGTTTCTTTCATCTTTCGCCTCAATATAGGCCTACTCTTTCAATGGCCTCTCTGGTGTGTACTCCCTGACAGCTTGCCATGCTACTGTATTGATCATAGGTATTGATTTGTGATGTGACGGCTGTAGGATTACACAAAATTACATCTTAAAAGTGAAAATAGACATTTACAAAAAAAATACCATGACTTAAACATGCTTCTAAACAATTGTAAAATAATTAAAAACAATTCCGTTATGGTTTCTGATAAATTTGCTCTGCTGAACACTGACATTTTGTTATTGCAGATATATTGTCCTGGAATTTCAGTTGGCCGACAAGTTAAGGCATGAGGCATTACAGTAACAGTGTTGCTTTTACAGAGGTTGTCCATCAGAGCTGTTTTTTTACAACTGTTGCGAGTACATACAGTAGGCTAAGATCAGAGTTCAAATGTAATGAATCCTTAAAAAAAAGTATGTAGCCAAATATTAAACAAAAAAAACATTTCAGACATCAATTACATTTTCTGTGTTGCAACCTCACACAGCCATTTAAGAAAGTGGACCAACATCGCAGGCCACAATCTGATCAACTCTAGGCTATGCGAAGGAGATGTGTTGCACACCAGATACTGACTGGTTTCCGGACCCCACAGAACCCCACAATACTGTTTTCCAGTGGCCTTTTATTGTGGCCAGACTAAGGCACACCTGTGCAATACCCATGCTGTCTGCTCAGCATCTTGATATGCCACACTGTGAGGTGGATGCTGTGCTGTGATGTGGATGGATTATCTCGGGAAAGGAGAAGTGCTCACTAACACAGATTTTGACAGATTTGTGGACAGTATTTGAGAGAAATAGGCCTTTTGTGTACATAGAGAAAGCCTTAGATCTTTGAGTTCAGCTCATGATCAATGGGGCAAAAACAAATGTGATGCGTTTATAATTTTGTTCAGTGTATTGTTGCATGTAATGATCAGAGTTCATAAATAAAAAAATTAATGGATCGTTGTAAAAAAAAAATGTGTATGTTAGGCCTAATTAATATGACAACAACCTTTCGTCTCAGTTTCATTTTATGCCATAAAGTAATAAAGAAATAAAATGGAGCTATTTCACCACTTTGAGTATTACAAATCAAAATGCACATGTAGCTAAAGGATCCGCAAAGGGTTACTTTTCAGCGAACTAGGAGGAGGCTACCTGGCACCAGTTCCCTTTTCCCGTCAACTGCGCAACAAAGAGACACATCGGTCTGTCGGGTGGCTTTTTCTTCTCCCATAAACACAACCAGGTAAGGCGTTGTTCTGTTTCATACGGTTTGTAATAGTAGGTAAACACAAATAAATGTTTGCTAACCCTAGATTATGCACATGGTCCGTTAGGCTACTGAATTTACCCATAAAGTCTGTCGATGGATGAATATTTCAAAGTCGAACTCACCAGAGGACAAGTGAACTTATCAGGAGAGAACAACATGTTTGTCAGACGGGTTTTATCGCCACAAGCTTTGTAAAAAATGACGAAATACACAGCACTAAAGGGGAATATGCAGCAGGCTGCATTTAATGGCGCATATCCGTGGTAGTTGAGATGTTGTATCGCGTTCAGACAACTCGTAACTCGAATATTTCCGACCTATAAAGAGAAAAACGCCACTCAAATTTCGGGGGTTCCTACTTCTAAACTCGGTCTACAAGAAGAAGCAGCTGTCCAACGTCACAATAGCAGCAGCACCCATGGAAGCGCTTGTTGTAACTGCTAAACCATCAACCATCAACAAAAGCCTGTATTTAATTAAAATAATAGCCTAGTCAAACCTGTTCTGCATCAACTATAACTTAGCTGGTTATGGTAAACAATCATTGAAAGTCATCTCTGCAAAAGAGGTATTCAGGAAAACCTTTAAAAATACCAAAACGTGAAAACATTAGAAAATATACAACATTTACTTATTTAGACTAACGTATAGTCTATTTGTCACTCGTTTTCATTAAAACTGGCATGTTTTTAATGAACACCGGGAGAAATGTTGAAGGTTCAGTTGTCTGTAGACAAAGTTTGACATGCACTGTACACTCAGTAACATTAAGCACTTTATTAGGTAGGCCTACACCTACAGGTAAAACAAATACAAGTCTAATACAACAGTCTATAAATAAATCTTACCTTCATGAGGTAACTGGTCCTGGTGAAACTGTTTTAGAGAGGTGCTGAATCAACTTTATGATCAATTTTGAGGTGTAGGAGAAGTGATTCTGTTATTCTATTTTTATATATATAAAAAATAGAATAACAGAATCACTGTGTGTGTGTGTGTATGTATGTATGTATGTATGTATGTATGTATATATATATATATATATATATATATATAAAAAGCCACCATCTAGATACTCCGGCCATGTAGAACTGTTTTGTACTAAATATAACCTACATAAAACTGACAGTCACTGTGCACAACTGGCAGTTTGATCACATTTCAGGCAATGATGAGGATTCAGTACTTTAACGATAATAATCAGCAACTGTTTAGTTTAAGGTTACAGAAACAGAAAAAATAACCTTAATTTCGAAGATTCAAAGTTTACAAACTCTCTTTCTCCCTTTCAGTCCACAGGAGCAGGCAGGATGTCACTGACCATGACCAAGAGTGATGGGGTCACTGTATTCACTATGACCTCTGACCCCAAAAGTCCATGGCCTCCCCTTTGCCAAATCCTCAAGAGCCTTTGTTGCAGCCCTGTGTGCTGCTCTGTGTCTCAGCACCTGAAGAAGGTCCAGACGTCTCAGTTAGTACTGGGGTGAGTTACAACCTTGTGTGTTTCGAGTTAATGTCCTCACTCAATACTGATTTAAACTTTGAGCAAATATGCAAATTGTTGGAGTAAATCAACTGAAAACGAATTGTTGATCTGTTGACTAAATATACTGCTCTATGCTCAAAGCTGCATGTTATTATCTTAAAATATTATCACATTTTTGTTGTGTGTCCATGTCACTCTCTAAAAGAGTTGTTTAAAAAAGTTTTAAGTAAGAGCTTTAAACAACCGACTGGGTTGCTCTCCATTTAAGTTTCACAATGTCACCTGAGGCGGCTCAGGAGGTAGAGCAGGCCAGTCAGTGTATGAATGTGTGATTGTGTAAAGTGCTTTTGAGTGGTCGGAAGACTAAAAAGGCGCTACATATAAGGGCATTCCATTTGCTTAACTGCAGTTATGCTGTACAGCTGTCTGTTGTTATCCTGTTTTTCCTCCACAGGCTCTGCAGATTATGGTCGGGTTGCTCAACATTGGCCTTGGAGTGATCCTCCTTAGCAGTCGCGCTGGCTCTTGGTATCAAATGGATGTAACCTGGTTTCCTGTTTGGCTCGGAGTATTGGTAAGCAAGCTAATGTAGCTTTTGTTTGTTCTTTTGTGTCATAACCAAGATATTTAATTCATATTAGGCTATAGCAATAATTTATAAACTTAGTAGTTTTGAACCAAGGCCTCTGTAGTTGGGTCAAGGAGCTTGTGAAAAAGAAGATGCACCAAACCTACCAGGTCAGATTACACCTATTATTTCATTGTGCCAGATGCATATTTAATCAATATCTTATTTTTTTATTGCTATCTAAGTATCTGGCTGGAATATTATGGAAGATTAAATGGACTTTAATATTTGTAACCCACAGAAGACAATCTACAAATGTGTACAATGATGTGCAAATATTTCACTATCTGCAAATGTGTATTTTACATTTGTGATGTGTAAAATCATATCCACAAAAATACAGGGTGATGTGTACTTATGTACTATTACTTTGTGTGAATTCGTGGGTCATGTTACATTTGTAACTTCCTTTTTACACATTTGTGTAATTATGTCCAATGTGTACTGCGGAGATCTGTAAAAAAAAATATATACACAAATATCACACGATTTGCAAATTTAATTCACAAAATTAAATCTGTACAAACATCATCACATACAAAGTGTGATTTATGCATATTTGGATCTATTTCTACACACAAAACTGTTTTTACACATTAGCAGAGTACTTCCTGTCAATTTGCAGGTCATGTGACATTTGTAACTTCCTTTTTACACATTTGTGGAATTTTGTCCACTCCGTCCCGCTGAGATCTGTAAACAGAGATGTGTAAGTTTGAGAGCAATTTACTAGCTACACCAGCAGGTGGCGACAGCGACATCCCCTCCTGTGAATTGAAAGGATATTCATGGCACCAGAGCCCTCTGCTCTGCACGGCACTAGCTAGCGTACCTGCTGCTGTTTTTTATGAGCCATCAGCAGGTCAAAGTTTTCACTTATTCATGAATATCTTCATTCATGGTTTCCAGATGATGCATCTTAATGAACTGACTTTTCATTTAGCGCCACCAGCAAGTTGACATTTTGGGTTGTGAGTGAAATATCTCAACATGGACGAAGTTGGATGTATAACCATGGAATTTTTCAGATATTCATGTCCCCTTCAGGATGAACAGATCAGACATGTTTACCTGTCATAGCAGGAAAAAGCACCGGTGGATCTAATGACATTAATGATGTTTCATGCTCAGCTTCATTCAGATGTTAAAGAAAGCCATTACAGTGAACTATCATCAAATACAGTTCAGCCATCATTAATGCTACTAATTGCAAATGTGCCTCCCCTGCTACATTGCAGATTTCTGTCTTAACGCAATTTTTTTTTATTGGACATTTTAATCTCTTAGTCCTCAGATGACAGTAATAAGAACAGGTGTCTTTGTCTCTTGTCTGCTAGTGTGAGCGCATGATGAGTGTTTCTTAGTTTCCCTCTCTGTGCTCAAAATGCTGTTCACTCAGTCAATGATTCTAGAAATGACATGTGAATTTTAGTGTGGAAGTTTAATTTTTTTTGTCTTTTCTCTAGTTTATGTTATTTGGCACCCTGAGCATTTTGTCTGAGAAGTATCCCAGCCCATGTCTGGTGAGTAGTTCGACATCCTCATATTATCTTTAAATGACTTGTCGTATTTCAAAAGGCATTTAGGCATTTGTACTTGTAACGTCACATGGAGAGTTGCAGGGGCTTCCTAATGTAAATACCAGCCACCCAGCTGTTTCCACTGCAGGGATACAGACCTATCAGTGTAAATGGATGATACAGTCTGTGGCCTTTTAAATTCTGTTAGTGTACTGTATGCTGTTTACTGCCTGGTGTGGTTTTTCTGCTTGGTTGTACGTAAACTGACAAATCTTATTATTATTAAATTTTAGGTCACCGTCAGTGTGGTTCTGAATCTAGCAGGAGTTGCTTTTGCCATTACAGCCATCGTACTCTACAGCATCAATGTGGCAAACATCTATTTGTGGTGGTTGTGTAATCAAGACTATTATTATGGCTACACTACCCCAAGTCCATCTTCTAAGGAGAAGGCCCTGATGGAGAGCTGCTTGGCAAGCAAAGCAATGGTTCTGGTAAGTCTGGAAACTATCACCTGATGTTGTGTACTGTATAAATGATGAATGCTAAATAGAGGGCTTTAATTGTTTCACAAATGTTGTCTTAAATGTTACCATCAGTAATTTACATCTGCAAACTAATAAGTTCATTATGAAGAACTTTTAAAAAAGATTTTACAATGATGTAACACATGCCATCATGTAAGTTTGAGAACTGATTGTACAACACACCAAAACAACATCCCAGTCAGCCTGAACCATCACCAGTTTGCATTGAGAACGAACAGATCCACAGAGGATGCTACCCCCACTAACCTCTACTCAATGTTCACACACAAATTACACTGTCATCAGAATGCTGTTTGTTGATTTTAGCTCAGCATTCAGCACAATCTCCCCCATGAAACTGATTGGCTAACTTAGCACTCTGGGCTTGAGTAGCACACTCTGCAACTGGATATTGGACTTCCTCACTAACAGAGCCCAGACAGTTCGGATGGGTTGCCACTGGTTGCCACACCTCCTCCACTCAGTGCTGAACACCGGAGGCCCCAGGGCTGTGTGCTCGGCCGTGTTCAGTTCACACAGATAATTCATGTTAATAGTTCATTATTTAGAATTTTTTACAGTCCCAAAAAATAAACTAGCTCACATTAATTTCTTTTCCTTTGCTTTACAAAATACTGTGAATTTGAATTGGGTGGAGGAACTTTGCGGCTGCTGGCTAGTGGTCTTATTCTTTATTTACAAAAAAAAGATCTGCTTTTCTGCTAGAAAGGCTTTTGTAACACGTAGTTAACATTGTGAAATAGTTGCAGTTTTGTTGGTTACCTACTTGGTTAGGTTTAGGAAAAAGGTGGTGGGATTACACACAGAATCTGAGGGGTCAAAGAATTTGGTGCAGCACTTAGTTGACATACCGGGTGCCGGAAAAACACACTGCACGTTCCCGTTCATTAGTTGCAAACAGATACGTTCAGTTCACTGTTCACCAAAAACATGAGCTCGTTCTGTGAACTCTTCTACTGTGTTCATGTACAACACTGTTCAGTACTGTACACCAACAACTGCAATTCCCGACATTAAGACAACTGTGTTGTAAAGTTTTTGGTTATTACCAAGTTTTTATGATATTACCATCATCGGCCAGATAACAAACAACAAGACTTCATAACGGGAGGAAATCATCAGTATTGCAAAGTGGTGCACAAAGAACGGCCTACTGCTCAATGTCAGCAAAACCAAGAAGCACATAGTTGATTTCAGAAAGAAGGAGGCAGTAGAAATCATACTGACTGGAAACATCACAAATTGGTATGGTTTGTGCACAGTCTAGGTGTCTCATTTATAAAACTGTGCGTAGAAACCTGACTAAAAGTGTACGTGCGTCCAAAAGCGAAAACTCGCGTACGCCAAAAAATATTTAGACTTATAAAAACCATGCATTCGCACACTTGTAAGCAATTTCCCTTTTTAAATCACAATCAACTTGAAATGAGGCGCATGTGAAGGAGCGCCATGTCTGACCCTTCAAACGCCCATAGTTGCCTATAAATGGTCAGTGAAACGCCCCTCATTAATATTAATACGTACTGACTGCATGAAGAAAAGGAGGCAAATTCTGACGGAAAAG
This sequence comes from Micropterus salmoides, assembly GCF_014851395.1. NCBI lineage: Eukaryota > Metazoa > Chordata > Actinopteri > Centrarchiformes > Centrarchidae > Micropterus > Micropterus salmoides. The sequence goes on along the minus strand of NW_024040152.1, from coordinate 8,425,511 downwards.
CTACAAAACGAAATTTAACTCTGACATTCCTTTCGGTGAAGCTGAAGCAGGTTGTTTGGTGGGTAAAAAACGTACTTTCATACAATGCTTGTACAGAGGAAAGGGGGCACCAGAGCTCCACCCCTTTATAACTGATCTGCAGGAAGGGGCATCCCTCTTGAGTAGTGACGTCACTGGCTGGAGGGACACACACACATGCAAGACCGGATGACCCAGGTACTAATTTGGATTCCCCCGTTTATAAAGAGAGTAAACCAAAAGCATTCCACCTGTGTTTTTTCACCATGTATTTAGGCAACACAAACACTCCACTCACTTAACGAGGCTGACGATGAGTTAAAAGAAATATCCTGTGACTTGTTGTAAATGACAATAAAATAGTGTTATTTTTTTGCAAGCAGCGCATCACATCCACACGCTGCGCACACTCGATAAGGAAACAAACATGTGATAACAATATATGAAACTATGCTCATGTATTTGCGCGACTGACATTGAAAACGGCATCAATGTAAATGTAATTTGTCCTGTTCACGTTATTTATGAGAATAAATTTCAATACATGCATGTAGGCCTATGAATTAATATGATTCCTGATTAAACTGTCCAGCATATTTGAGGTGTTCTTTTGCAGAAACAGATATCTCCATTTGTGTTTATTATCCTCAGTCATGGCTCTTTTTGTGCGCTGCAAATCATCTTATAAATTAAGTTTTTTTTATTGCGCACTTCAGGGAAAATCAATCAAACGAGTGTCTGATTATTTAGAAAGGCTTTAAGCCTAAACTACTCAGAGGTAATATTTCAATATATTTTACACAATAGTAGGCCTATTCATTTCAAACAGTTCATCCTGTTGTTTCCTCTGCCATGTGAGTCGCCATTTCTCCTCTTTATGTGCGTACGCATTGTTCAGCGTTTACTTACAGGACGCACATTTTCCCATCAAGTTTGTTTTTTTTATAGACCACAACCTTGGCTTGGTAAGTGGCATACGCACGTTTCCAGCACTGTTTTATACGTACGCACCGTTTATAGATGAGACCCCAGGGCAGGAGGACTCTGCAGCCGGTGATTAAAACTGGCCAGAACGTAAATGCTGCCCATCTACCTAACATCAGTGAGTGAGGTGCCTGCACAGAACCAAAGGAAACTAAAAGACAGTAGGCCTACCCTGCAGCCACAGTCTATTCACCCTGCTTCCATCTGGCAAGAGATACAGAATTTGAATCTGCTGCCATTACCACCAGGCTCTTTCCCCCTGTTCATCCCCCTCACTTCATCAAAACAGAACAGTTTTTGTTATGTTTTGTTCTTTGTGTGTGTAGCATGAAGGGCCTACAAACGTAATGTTTTGTGAAATGACTATTAAATGAACAATTGAATCCTTGAATTATGATATACGGAAGTCATAATTACAAGACAATGTCTCAATTGTTCTTTCTTTGGTGAATGCAATGTGCTTCCATAATAATTAGATGCAGCTTTATATAAAATTCAAACACATTTGAAGGAAATGGATCACATAACAAATTCTACCAATTTGAAGAAATCTAAATGAAATAAACAAATGTGTCCAATGATTTTATTAGATTTTTTTTTTTATTTTTTAAACCTGTCCTGCCCAGCAGCCTGGTATAGAGTATAATGACCTGGATACCGTATTGTGCCAGACAGATTTTAGTTTAACAAGAGAGTATTAAAATACTCCTTTGTCTGTTTTATTATTTATTTAATTAAGTATTGAATTGTCACCGGGACGGACAGGGGGGCAGACACGGGGATGGGGGGGCACAAACAGACAGCACAGAGAAAGGACAACACCTGTAAGAGAAGGGGGATGGAAGGTGGGGACAACAGGGAAAAGCTGTGGGAAACACCAATTGCAGAAAGCAACGAAACCTGCAATAGAACAGAGAGGGGGGCTTGGGGAGGAGAAAAACAACAACAAACACAAACAATAAAAATAATAATAATAGTAAAATACAACCAGCCGAACAGCAGCAATAAACAGCTGACATATTAAGACAACTAAGAGAAAAATGAAAACAAGAAACAGTCACACACACTAAATAAGCAACACAACACAGCCACGAGAGCTGGAATAATAATTAATTTAAATAACTGAGAAAAGCATCAGGAATAATTCTACCAAATTTGTTTGTGTCTGTGTGTGTGAATGTGTGTGTGTGTACATGTGTGGGCGCATAAGCCAGTTAAAGAATGTAGTTGTTAGTGAGAGTGGGACGCCACGACTGTAACAGGCAGACAAGAACCCCAGTAGCCAATAGGGGTGGGTGAAAGAAAAAGAATAAATCAAATAAAAAAAAAACAAAGACTCACTCACGCACAAGACCCCGACCCAAATGCCAGTTGACAACGTAATGCCGATGGAACACAAAAAGCGTAACCCGCGGAAGAGCAGCGCCCGGACCGACCGCAGCGCGCACACAACATAGACCAGTGCCCCCCCCGCCCCGCACCCACACTGCACATCCCGAAAACTTCATCAAGATGCAGCGACAATCGCCCCACAATCCCACCGCAGCCCACCAAACCGCAATCGGATCAACCTGCGCAGAGACCCCCACCCCCAGAAGCCAGGGCACCCTGCGACCCCCCCAAAGCGCAAAGGACCCCAGACCGCATGTCCCGGGGGAAGCTGTACACCGCCCCAAGGAAGAACAGCAGAAAGCCGTGCCGGGAAGCTCCCTGCCGCCAGGGAGAGATAATGCGGGAGAACCAGGCCAACGGTCCCCCAGCCCAGCCAGAGGCATCCCTCCCTATAGTGCAGGCAGTGACAGCAGCCCCCGAGGCCGATCTCATCCCCGGACAGGGGCCCAGCCCCCCCGGTCAAGCACCCCCAAGGAGGAGCACCAAAACCTACCCCGACAAAGCCGGCCATGCGCCCCAGAGACTCCCGAATACCCCCAATGTGAGAGAGCTGGCAGGGGGAAGCAGCGGGAGCCTCACCTCTGCCGAAGAGGGCCCAGGCGAGGAGAGGAGACAACGGGCCCCCAGGCCCATAGACACACCACCCGCCCAGAAATGAGCAAAGGCCACAAGCCCGAGTCCCCAGAACCCTAGGTCAAGGGTGGGCCCCCACGCCAGGGGAGCCCCGACCCCCCCCAGCCCACCCCAGATCAGGCAAGGCCGTCACCAACCCCACAGCACCCCCGACGCCCGGGGCTCCAGGGGTAGGACACGAGGCCAATGAGAATCTCCCCCACTCCTTCAACCCCTCTGCCTGCCTCTGTAAATGTATTGTTTTGTGTTGGATGCATGTCATGGATTGTGAAGTGTTGTATGGTGGAGTAAAGATAAGGTGTGTGGTAACTAAGGTGCCCAAAGATTTTAAAATTAACGCTATTTGTTGTGTCCCACCAGATGCTTATAAGAAGCATCAATGCTGTGCTGATTGTCCTGTCAGCCCTGGAGCTCTGCCTCGTCATCAGCTCGGCTGTCTTGGGGATCAAGGCTCTGAGGAGCAGTGAGAAGACAGAAAACAAGGTAGAGTGTGAATAATATCTTACTGTCAAACTAAATTAAGTTAAATGAAATAAACCTGATGAGGTGAAGAAATGTAAATTGGTTATTTAAACAAAATGTATGAAGCTAACATAACACTGGGGCAATCAAATCAGGGTTGAGACCACCGTGCCGCAGGAGGGCTCTGTTGTTTATCTCTCTCTCCCAGGTGACTCCTTGAGAGCAGTTGATGCCAGTATGGCAGTCTCATTTCAGTGCGACAGCAGAAGTCCCGGCAAAGACGTTGTTGGCACTGGTCTCATGGAGATGTAGGATTAAAAGTTTCTTCAGTTCAAACTTTTATGTTAGAGCACAGATGCTGAGTAGGCATCTTTCAGAACGTTCTTATTTCAAAGTTGGCTGGATTTTTGAGTTAAATGTATCTGGCTACACTAACTTCTTCAGGCTTGAGTAATTCCATTGGCTACAGCAAAACTTTAAAAAGGAAATAACAAGGAAACAACTCATCCATATAACACTGAGCCACTCAAATGCTTGTTGTGTAATGTGACATTACTAATAAGATACAGTATAATAGCTACAAAATTTCCCAGGGGTGCTTTTCTTTGGGTTCAGGTTAGAATTGGTTATGGTAAGGGTTAAGGTATATAGTTGTGATGGTTAATGTTAGGGAAAGAAAGAAAGGGTTACAAAAAGTAATGGTCCCTGCTGGTTTGAGTATATCTGCACTTTTTAAATATGCTTTTCTGATATTTTTCTCTTTTAGAGCATCAATGACCCAGAACTCTACAAACCACTGCTGGAGGAAGTCACCATTAACCCTACAGCCTGAATGAAACTCTCTCTCTGCTTTGTGATATTAGATACCAGGAACTATAATCCCGTGCATTTATACCATTGACTATATGTACTGTAACGTCAATGATTTACACACATTCTGCTGGTAGGGTCTAACTTCTGGTCTTTTTTTACAAGGGTTCCACTTATATTGTTTTTGTTGTTTTTTGTGGAATAATTTGCATTTGCTGTCTATTATTTGTAAGCAGACAGTTCCTGTTGATTATGATTTCTAAATAGAGAAATATGTGAGTCTATGTTTAGGTAAATGGGAGGCTTATACATGTGTCTGACATTAAATGACTGATTGTTTGCTATTTTATGATATTAAGCCATAAAAAAACTGTTTGTGCTCTTTGTGTACAAAAGGGAAAAATAACTAAAGAGATGCTTAAGTATGATTGAAGACAATATAATTTGAAAATATCATTTAAATGTTTCTATGTACAGTTTCCAGCCTAAATGAAAGTTAAATAAAATGATTAAAGCTAGTGTTAATCCAGTTGATGTGGACATCCTGTTAATTAATAGAACTGATATACTGTATGTATGTGCTGGTAACCTTGAGTTGGTGTAATGACCAAAGTCTTACCCAGTGGTGGAAAGTAATGTACATTTATTATACTTTAATTATGTACAGTATGAAGTATTTTGTTTGTAAGGTATTTGTACTTCACTCCATTTCAGAGGGTAATATTATACTTTGTTTACTCCACTACATTTATTTGACAGCTAGTTACTGGTTACTTCATTTTGCCAAAACAATTCATACAAAACCTATTAGCAGCTTCTAAAATGTGAAGAACTGTTCTGTGAAAATAATCTTCAAAAGATGTTATTTCAGCCTGGACTTGAGGCCTGAAAGTTTTGGTTTCTAATAAAAGGTGAAAAACATGTTTAGTAGGAACATTTTAACCTGTTTTCATTGCAAATCAACATCTTTCAAGTTTATTTTTCTGAAGTCAACTTTGATGTATGGCGCTATTTGCTTATTCTTCATGTTTCAAGATAGACATCCTTTTTCTAAAACATTTTTAAACAACTTTATAATTTAAAAATAAGAGGTTATGTATTACACAAATGGTTTTAGGGCAGAAATGTATATAAGAATGTACTTTAAAATACTTATTATGGTAGTTAACTAAAACAATTATGCTGTTCAGGCAACTATGTAAAAACAAAACAAGTATTTGCTGAGCAGCTGAGTATAGAAAAACTTCCCCCCTTCAAAAACCATGAATAGTGGTGCAAAGGATCAGTAGGACTACGGATCATCTCCACACGGATCGGCACGCAGATTGGTGCAAAGTTTAACTATCAGAGTATAGTACTAAAGTAATAAATACGTAACGTTACATATTATCTTTTTAAATAAATTTTACCCCAACAAAATCACGGATCGATCCGAGCCGACCAGAAAGGGTTGACCCCCCCCCCGGCAAATCCCAACCTGTTTTTTGAAGGACCTCATTGACTGGACTGGAAAATTGATGTAATGGAGAAAGAAACCTGAAGGTGGCAGTAATGCAATATCGGGGATGCCAACTGCTATAAAACCTCAAAGAAGGAGAAACATAACAGATAGACTTGTGTGAGTCCAGTCGTTTAGGTTTGGACTTTACTCCAACAAACGCAAACAGGTAAGTTTAGTCTTTGATTCAGTTTGTAAAGTGACCTAATAAAGTGCTTGCCAGTCCTGTGCACTGGTAACTATCGAAATTAACTAAGTTTGTTAAGAACTTCTTGCTATTTATCAAGGTGAAACACAGAAAACAAACTAATAAAAAAATAATCAGTAGAGCCTATAAAAAAAATATAAACTTGCGCAATACAATTCACTTAACAGGAAGACATAACAGCTAGCTTTAGGTAATGTCGAAGTTTCTATATCGTTTCTTTATCAGATTCTAGTCCGGTGAATACCACCAGAACAATCGTGTGTAGACTGTACATGTAAGTCTGATTTCCTACTTGTGAAAAATATTCACCCCGACTTTGAGTAAAGTAGTAGAATGAAGTCACGCAAAAATGGCAGCTCCCATGGAAGCACACATTGTAAATAGTAAACCATAAACTAAAACAAAGCAACTAAGTATATTTCCATTTATTTAAATTAAAACACTTCATGCTATCATAGTAAAACCAGTTCTGCATGTAACGTTAATTGATTTAGATTTAGTCATCTTCTCTGCACAAAAGTTATTCAGTAAAATGTTAAACGCCAAAACATAGGAAGTATAATCTACAACATTTAGTGACTTTTGAGGATTACCAACTGGTGTAGCTAGACGGGTTTATGAGTAACGTCTGTTTGTCATTTTTCATTAGAAGGGCCATCCTTTTAATTAACACCAAGGGCGCTACTGATGGTGCAACTGTGTGCACACCTGACAAAGAGTTTGCCACTGTCCGCCATGTTTTTCGTGCACTTTTGGGTGTCCTGCACCATTAGGCTTTAAGGTCGGAAGTCGGGAAATTTCAAATGTTAGATTTCTGAGTAGTCTGGAATGAAGCATAACACCTGTTCTGCATCTAAAACGATGAAGAAACATGGGGCCAGGTACACCAGGGGCACTGCTGAGGCTTCAACCGTGTGCACAATTGACAAAGAAACATTAGTTTGTCGAGGTCAGGAATGTTTTTTTTTTTTTGTTCATTTTCGGCCGCATAAACTCGGAGCAGGATTTTCCCACTTCCCATGTCAAAGGGAACGCAGCATCTACCTATCTTTTTTTTTTTTTTCTTTCTCAAAACTTTATTCAAAATTAGGACATACAGCAGGAAAACAACATCCGTACATCAATAAAGTCTATGGACAAATCACAAATGGAGATCAAGGGGTTATCAAAAAAAAGTATCACTAAACAAAGGCAAAAGAAATATCTTGCTTAAAGAGGTCACATGATTTAACGGCTTTTTTGTTTGTACACTCAGATATTGAGAGAACATAGTGTTTAATGTTAGCAGATTGTTTTTATAATATGTTAGTATAGGCTACTACTTTTAACCCCCCCCCCCAAAATACATTTTAAAATTAATAGTTAATTAATAGGCTGCCTCTGTTTTATATTGTTTGCTGCTGACTTTATCCATTGCCAGCATCATAATTTGTTAACCGTTAATGTCCGTAAATCTTCTAATTAAGTGGGGAAAATCCACTAACAGGCAACATGTTAACTTGATTCAATTGTCCTAACATAATCTTATTTATTTTTACACGTCTTACCTTTTTAAAACGTGCATCCCAGATAGCATTTTCTATTGCAGCTGTGCTGCACTGCTAGTATTTGATGCTAACTTCTGGGAACTATTCAGACGCTCCATGACCCGCCATTGCTGTAAAGAGATGACGTGACTCTCTCTATCTATCAATCTCTGAAACTTCCCTTTTCTGCAAAGAAGTTATTAAGGAAAATGTAAAAAATGTGCAAACATTAGGAAATATACTTTTGCAGATCAACGTTACCTACTGATAGCTAGATGGGAACATGGGGGGGGGGGTTGTCACTCATTGTCATTAAAATTACATTATCATGCACCTTGAACCTGGAGGTCAGAAGTTGGAAATTTTAGCTGGTAAATTCTGACCTTCAACTTTGACTGGACCTGTACTTGCCAAAAAAACCCCACCAACTAACCTGTCAGTGTCTAGAGACTCTGGCAGTTTAGTGTTGTACTTGTTGGGTTTTTTTTTATTTGGCACCGTGGTTACATTTGAGGCAGTGATGGGGATTCAGCATTTAGTTTAAGGTGAAAGTTTAACCTGACTTAGCAGATTCAAAGTTTACAAACTCTTTTCTCTTTCAGTCTACAGGAGCAGGCAGGATGTCCCTGACCATGACCAAGGGTGATGGAGTCACTGTATTCACTATGACCTCTGACCCACATAGTCCATGGCCTCCACTGTGCCAAATCCTCAAGGGCCTTTGCTACAGCCTTGAGTGCTGCTCTGTGTCTCAGCACCTGAGGAGGGTCCAGACTTCTCAGTCAGTACTGGGGGTGAGTGACAACTTTATGTGTCTTTCAGTTAATTTCCTCACTTAATACTGATTTGAACTATTAATAAAAAAATGTTTGATCAAAAACAAATTGTTGATCTGTGTCCATGCCACTCTCTAAGTTTAGTGTTCTCATTATGCTGTCACATTGCATGGCAGCTACTGCAGAGAGGTTGGGTGACCAGACGTCCTGAAAAATTCAGGATGGTCATTGTGAAACATTATCTTGGTGTTGCCCACAGATGGGCACTGTTCTGTCTCTCCATTGGCTACAGCAGGGACTGCATGATATCTGGTCAACAGAGTTATTATAGCCACCTTTTTATTTTCTAGTGTATATATCGGAAGTTACGGTCATGAAGACAGGACAAGTGTAGGTGCAGGCAGCCACAGAGTAGGAGAGATCTGACACGCTCTTTACACAGTTGACACAGGCACTGCACTGATGAAAGTAATAAAAAAAATTAAATGGTTATGTAACCGATCATAATTTACATACAACATAATGACAGATGTACTGGAGGCACACCCATTCCCAACTCCCTTGTCCTGAAATTCTCTTATACTCATCTGGTCACCCTGTGAATGGGTGATTGTGACATGGAAAGTGCTTTGAGTGGTTGAAGACTAGAAAGGTGGTTTATAAATACACTCCATTTACCTGGTAAATGCAATTATAGTACTGTACGTGTGTGTTATGCATCCTATTATTTATACTGTGTTTCCTTCACAGGCTGTACAGATTATGGTCGGGTTACTCAACATCGGCCTTGGAGCGATCCTCTGTAGCAGTCATGGTGGCTTTTCATGGCCGATGAATGAAGTCTACTTTCCTTTTTGGCTCGGAGGATTGGTAAGCAAACAAATTTTGTTTTTGTTTTTTTTATGCTCTTAAGTGTCAAAACCAAGATGCAACGGAATATTCCGCACAAAATTTACATCTGTATTAGAGCTGTAATGATTTAACAAATTAGACCACTGAAAGAAAATTGTCAACTACTTTGTTTTCTAATCGACTTTTCAGTTCAGTAATCTTTCAAGCAAAAACATCAAACATTTGCTGTTTTGCTTTTCTTTATTTATGGAGCCTTTGGGTTTTGGATGGTTGGTTGGACAATAGAAGGAAATTGATGTCACTTTGGGCTCTGGGAACTTTTTTGACATTTTATAAACGATTAATCGATTTGGTTATGAAAACTACTGTCAAATTAATCGATAATGAAAATAATAGTTGGTTGCAGCCCTTATCTTTATACTCCCAAGTTTCTCCAAAAGCTCAGACAAATGCAACTTTATTGGGGATGTTCAGCTAACAGCTTTTCTCATACACACTCTGAGATGTCCTGAACCAACTGTGAAAAGATTGAATGAAAGTTTAACTCAGCATCTTCACTACCTGCTGCTGTTTTAGTATGACCTGGTGGAGATTTTTCTCCTGCTCCACCAGCAAATTTTCACTTATTTATCAAAACAATTTCATACATGGTTTCCAAATGAGGTATGCTAATAAATTAACTTGACTTTTCACTTGGCGAAACATTTTGGTTCATTCATTGACTGTCATGTCCCCTTCAGTGTAAATAAATCCTTTTCACAAGACATGTTTACTTGACACAAATGGAAAAAACTAAAGGAATTGCACATATTGTGCTTTGACTGCATGTTACTGGACATGTTACTCTATAAGTTCTGTTCTTTCACTGTTGTCTGCTAGTGTGAGCACATGATGAGGGGTTACCTAGTTTCCCTCTTCATGCTCAAAATGCTGTTCACTCAGTCACAGATTCTAGAAAAGTGTTTGTGTTGAAGAGTGGAAGTTTAAAGATTTTGTTTTTTGTTTTCAGTTTATATTATTTGGTACCATGAGCATTTTGTCTGAGAAGTTTCCCAGTCCATGTCTGGTGAGTAGTTCAGCTTTATAACATCCTCATATTATCTGAAAAGGACTTGTTTTATTATATTGTCATCTCTTGTCACTGTTTTATTTAAAGACACAAGTAAATTTGAGGAGAATTTTGTACTTGGTACTAGGTCTGTGCTAATAATCGAATTTTAATCACGATTTCAATTTTGTCTTTCAGCGATTATTTAAAAACAACTTTATGCTGTTTACTGCCCGGTGTGTTTTTTGTCTTTGGTCGTACATAAACTGACAAATCTTATATTTCAGGTCCTCCTCAGTGTGATTCTGAATCTGGCAGGAGTTGCTTTTGCCATTGCAGCCATCGTACTCTACAGCATCAGTGTAGCAAACAACTATTTGTGGTGGTTGTGTGATCGTAACTATTATTATGACTACACTACACCAAGTCCAGCTTCTGAGGAGAAGGCCCTGATAGATAAATGCTTGGAGGGCAAAGCATTGGTTCTGGTAAGTGTGGAAAGTCAGCAGTCAAAAAGTTAAGTTGTACAACAAGTATTATTTTTCTTGTATGCCAGTCACCTTTTGAAATGCTAGTCACATTTAACGTTCACTATATTTACACAAACATTACATGCATGTTTGCATGTAAAAAGGACTGATGTATTTCAGTACATGACATCTGTCCACCTCACTTACCAACCAGGTGTTTCAAAGGTACCTACACAGAACAGGTTTACCACAGTGTGGGTCTGTCCCCGACTAAGGATTTACATAGTCGAATGTGTGTTTTTGTGCAGGGCGTTTGGGAGCCGAAGCTAAACTGAGGCTTCTTGTTGACCATTGTCTCACTCTCCTGCGATTCACCACTCTTGTGCAGAGTTTTTGCCGTGGAGCCGACAACTGCGTGCACGTCTTGGTTCCTCGCAGGTCTATTTCAAGTAGCAGCTCTTTAAAAACGACAAAATATTCTTTGTGCGGTGATAAATGTCCCGCGAGGTGCAGACAACTCTGCACAACACTGGTGAAGCTGTGGCTCCGTCTCTTCGGCAAGTTTTCCTCCTGCCACTACACACACGCGCACACACGCTACGCCTACACATGCTCACTGACGACCCACAGTTAGGATTACAATTTTGGATTTATTCACGCACTTTAAAAACCATTTATTGGAAGTTATTTTTTTAAAATTCTTTTTACATGTTTGTTTACAGCATTAAACATTGAAGTGTTATTGTAATAGTCTGTATATTAACTTATTGGGAGAAAACTGGTAATTCTATGTAAAATCAGACATTAAGCACCCCCATATCGCCAAAATGGCATGATCCTTGTTTCACTGCAAAGCTTCGACTGTGAGATTGACAGTTGAATCAGGCTCTGCCCATCGACGCATCAAATCTTCAACTATTTGGGTCAGCCCTACCACAGCGTATTATTTATTTTTTTGGGGGGGGAATTATGTGATTTTAAGTATCTTATAGATAGGATCTGATAAAGTGCATTTGAGAAACTGCTTGGCCAGCACATCAAAAACAACTTCCTAGTCAACCTGGGCCCTCACAGTGTTCACACACAAATGACCCCTACATCAGAATGCTGTTTGTTGCTATCTGCTCACCATTTAACTAGGGCTGGGCGATATGGCCAAAAATGTTATCATGATAAACATTTTATATCGATAATTATCACGAAATGTCAAATCATTATTTCTTTCAAGTTTAAGGGATGATTTTTGCTCCTGTGTAAATACAAGAAACTAGATCGTTAATTGTGTGACACTTTATCTTTATGGTCAGAATGTGACAACACTTGATGCTTTACAGTGGATCACTTAAAAAATCTGAGGTAGAACAGTTAAAACTATTATAATAAAACAAAGTCCCTTTTCCTCAACAGAATAAATATTTAAATAGAAAAATTAAGTGCTAATTTGTTCAGATTCAAATTAATAAAACCAAATATTTATTGACAATATATTGAACATTTATTATATTGTTATTGAGGAAAATTTATATTGCGATAATTATCATTATTGTTTTATTGCCCAGCTCTACATCTAACACAATCTCCCCCTTGAAACTGACTGGCAAACTCACCACTCTGGGCTTAAGTACTACTCTGCAATTGGATATTTGACTTCCTCACTAACAGACCCCAGACAGTTTGGATGGGCGGCCACGTCTTCCATTCTAGTGCTCAACACTAAAAATAGTTCACACTCGGTTCCTGTTCAGCTTTCTTTCCTTTACCAAATGCTTTGACTTGGGTCGATGAACTTTGCTGCTGTTGGCTTATGGTCTTTAATGAGTTCTTGTGATAATCATTCACTCGCAGGTCTGATGCTTCAACTTGATGTGTTGAAAAGTTAACACTGTTGTGTCCCACCAGATGCTTGTAAGAAGTATTGATGCTGTGCTGGTTGTCCTGTCAGCCCTGGAGCTCTGCGTTGTCATTAGCTCTGCCGTCTTGGGGCTCAAAGCGCTGAGGAGCAGTGAGAAGACAGAAAACAAGGTAGAGCGTGCATAAACACATTTCACTGTTAAACCCAGTGTAGCGGATCACCTACTTTAATATTAAAAATTACACTTGTTCCTTGGTACACCACCCTGAAAACAGCTACAACACGATATACAATAGCTACAATATAACCCAGATGATGTTTTTAACGATCTGTCCTTTTGTCACTAATTACAATGTTGTTACATGGTAAGCAAGAGGTCAATAAAAATTGCATTAAACATCTACACAATGTTTTCTGGATAATGTTAGCTGGGTTACTGATTGATTTTAGATGGCTAATTGACATTCATTCCAACTTGGGTTATAAAGAAAGATTACCGCAGTGTTACTTCCTAAGACTGCACTTTGAACGATATATGATAAGCATCTGTCAAACCTTACTTCAGACATCAGGGCGTGAGGAAAGAGAGAGTTCTTGTAGTGTGCTTTTCTTAAAGGTTTGACTGTCTGCAGCTTTTCTCATATTTCTTTCATAATTTTTCTCTTAGAGCGTCGGGGACCCAGAACACTACCAACCACTGCTAGAGGAAGTTACCACTAACCCTGTAGCCTGAATGAAAATCTCTCACTTTCAGTTAGCAGGAGCTATAATCCTGTGGAATTTATATCATTTATCGTGTGTACTGTAACTTCAGTGATTCTCACAATTTCTTCTGGCATGGTCTAACTTCTGGTCTTTTCCTACAAGGGTTGCTCTTATATTTTTGAGTATTTTTGGTAATAATATGTGTTAATTTGTATATGCTACTTTCATTCTTGGTTGTTTTTTTAAAAACAGTTCCTGTTGATTGGGATTTTCTGTCAAAATGTGCCTTACAGTCCATTTGTAGATAGAAGGGCAGTTCCTGTAATTGTCTGTGACATTGATTGACTGTTTGCTATTGTACAAAATTAAGCCAATAAATAAATAAATAAATGAGAAATGAACTGTTTGTGCTATTTGTGTACAAATATAGTAAAGGAAAGAAAAGTCAAAAGGAAAGCTGAAGTATGAGGTGAAGAGTACTACAATTTGAAAATGCGTTGTGTATTTTTCTAAATGCCGATGCGTTCCTGTTGTCATTGGAAATCAACATCTTTCAGTAGTTTTCTAAAATCATGTTGTTCTTTCAAGATACACTCTTTATTATATAACATTTTAAACAAGTTTATTCAAATTAAAGACAAGTTAAGTATTCTTACTGCACAGAGGGTTTTAGGACTAAAATGTCTGAATTTTTTATTTTTTTTTTAAAGATTGAATTGCGACTACACCAGGCCTGTTTTAACTTGATCATCATGTTGAAAACATTTGCTGCAAGGCTTTAGTTTATATTGAGCCATTTGAATCTGTTCATCTGGTATGAATTTTGATTGATTTTTGGGTCTGGATCGATTTTTATACTAATTTAGTGAATTAACTTTTAAGCAGAAATCAGTATTTCCTAGTATGGGTGACTTTGAATTATAATCTAATAATTTAAACATCTGTGGCTGAAAACAGATTCATCAAGGCCACAATTAAAGGACAACATTATGTCACAAGGAACATTATTGGTAGTTAATATTGTTGACATCCGACAGTGTCTTTTGTAATTGGTTCATGATTATGAGATTGAGATGAGCTGTCTTGAATATCTGTTGTTTGAGAAGCTTTTTTTTCTCTGATACATGTGCAGCAAGATTGACATTGTCCAGCCTCCCAGTAACAAGTGAACTGCAGTCTTTATTTGAAGAGACGGGTTTTATTAAATTCATGCCAAGTCAAAAGGTTGTGAATGTAAAAGAAAAAAAAAAGGTGTTTACAAAACACAGGATTAGCCACTGATTCTTTGCTATTTTATCGCATGAATTCAAAGAAAAAATGAGACCTCAGTCTGAAATAATAAAACTACTGATCAGCAGACCTTTGTGTTGTCTGAATTAAACATTAAAATTTTGTACGCAAATTAGATTTTTCCAAGGACCGAATCTCAAGTTGTCAATGACTGCAGTCAAAAATGTGAAAATGACAGCGTACACCGTAACGGCTGACTCAGCTAACCTCTGCTATGTCATGATAGTGGGCATACTGTAACACACACAATGTACATTATAACTTATTGGTCATGATTTGTGCATTTCCTCCACTACAATTACTCACTTTGATGCTGAGAGGTTCTTCCAGCAACACTGTTTGCTTTTTGTGGACATGGGGCTTTTATTCTGAAAATAACTGAACAGTCTTACAGGAACTTAACTTTTTGTTGCTGCCAAATTAACTGTTGGTGCTGACAGAGGATTCATATTGTAGCAATAACAGCATCAGGTCATTAACAGGTGAGTTTTCTACACAAACGCACTCATGACTGACAATAATGTGAGCTTTACATGGAGACACCATGCTGAGTGAGCTCTGAATTGTTTTGTTTTTTTGCGTTGAAATTGAACTTGAATTAGCCTGTGTTTTATTGGTTCTGTTGTTTGCAGAGAGGTTAGTTTTGAGATATCTGTGAGAGTGGTTCTGGTGAAAAACGCTTACATGCAAAGTGCAGCAGTGTGTGAAGGAGAACTTTTCCCTAAAAACTAAAAAAGACATCCAGCCTCCGGATGAAAACTAATGTTTGCAAAAGGTTCAATAGTGCTAAATATTAACGTCAGAAAAGTACACCTTATGACAATGTGACATACTGTTTGATGTAGTAAAGACTCCTCGGAAAAAAAGCATTTTGCAGGTTGAAAACTGAATCAAATGATGCTTTTAGTCAGGCAGCTGAAACATCTGCAGCATATTTTTGAGTTACTAAATAACAAACTTCAAGCAATGTGGTTTTGTGTAAGGGACAATAAGTTTAATCTCACTGCCTCATGGTATAACCCACGGCCTTAATACACATGCATATTTGGATTTGATAGGGTTGTTGGTCGATACCAGTGACTCTGTTTACTTTGGCAGGTGCTGAGACTTTAACGCAGTCATACGCTGACCCATTCTCCTCTGCAAATACCCACCTCTCTCTCTCTCTCTCACACACACACACAAGCAAAACAAAATGAGCGATTTAAGAGCTTCAACCTTGAGTCAAAAGTAGCCTACCATAATTCAAGAGTACTTGGTGTGGAGGAGGACACACATTCACAACAACAAAATAAAATCTCCCATTTTTTGTTTCAGGTGTGTGTGCAGGAGTCAAATACAAGGGAGTGACAGTCATCACTGTAGCAGCTGACTGTAAGAGCATGTTTCCATTACTGTGCCAAATCCTGAAGGCTCTTTTCTACAGTCCAGAGCGCTCGGTGTACCAGGGGGTGTTGCAGACTAGCGTCACTACAGCTCTCGGGGTGAGAGAAATTAAAATAAATGTATTTCACATACATCTATTAAGTGGTGGTCTTTAGATATCCAGTGTAAGATAAAGAGATTTAATTGTTTCCAATCTTTTACAGACTATACAGATCATGGCAGGTCTGTTCAACATTGGACTTGGGCCAGGACGAACAAGCACAAATCCTGGAGATTTGACAAGTTTAGGAGCTGCTTACTGGCTGGGTGCTGTGGTAAAATAGTCCAATGTTGTGATAAAATTACCATGACAGCTTAGTAATGTAATGTATCTTGAGCTATTATGTTAAGTGTTGTGTTACCAAAATATTTACACATGCAGGGAATTCTAGATTACGTTTTTTGAGGTTCTCTTGACAATTACATCATAACAGTTTCTGTTTAGTTTCTGCTTGATTATCCCTGATGTGAGCTATCTGTTTGACCCTTCATCAGTTCATTGTAACTGGAATCATGTCCATTTTGGCCGGACAGTTCCCTTCTCCCTGCTTGGTAAGTAGAGTACACCAAAGTCCATGGACTAATTAAAGGAAATGTGCACAAATATGATAGTATGGTAATTGTTTTTACTTTTTCTTTTAAATTATTTCCATCAGATTATTTTATCATGTAATCTCTATTTTTATGCAAAGCACATTTAATTGCACATATGAAATTGCCTTGCCTAATGTGTCTTCAAATCTTAGCTGAAATACAAAACGCAATCAAATACTGCTTGAACTGGAATTGTAATTGAAGGGATATTTCCTCTTAGGTGGGCTTCACTGTGTTCATGAACATTGCTGGAGCTATCTTTGCCATTACTGGCATTGTGCTGTATGCCATAGACCTGGGAGATGCATCTCTACTCTGGATGTGTGACAGCAGAAGGAACAGTACTGATCATTACGGTGATAACTGCAGAAATGTGGCGCTCTTTGCCCAGGTAAGCATACTTCTAAAGTTAAACTGGAAAACACAACCATACAGTGGTAAAAGAAGGATTCAGAGCCGTTACATAAGTACCATACTGTACTAATATTCTATTACAGTGCAACCAATAATTGTTTGCATTATGGATTAAACTGCTTAGTATTTTCTCCATTAATTGATTGATTGTTTGGTTTGTAAAAATTGTGACCTTCACAATGCTTTTTTGTCCAACCAATAGTCCAGGGCCTGTATTTATCAAGCTTCTCAGAATTACTCATAAGAACACTGCTAAGAACTGACTTAAGAGTAAAAAAATTCTTGGCTCAAAGCTGTGCTTAAAAGTTAGTTATCGAGCATCATTGTCCTAATCTGAGTGAAGTGTAGGACTAAATCTTAAGTGTCAGTCTTAGTGCTGATTCACATTGAATGGTGAAATTCCGAAGAGGAGTTTACGTTCAACACACATTTAACAATAAAGAATTTTCTCCTGTATTGCCGGCTACATGAACTATGTTTGCTTCTGTCGGATTACGGGGGTTGTTGTTAGGAAGTCGATGAAACGCGTGACAGTGTGTGGAGCTGTAAGTGCTAAAATTATTTCCATGTCTATTCGGCTTATTTGTGGTTGTGACGAGCCACAATCTTTGCTTTGCTGCGTTTGTCCTGTGGCAAACGAACGAAGCGTCATCTCCACCTTCAGTTTCACTGAATACGCATTACTGCGTAAAGTCAGTGATGAGATGACGTCCCTCACCAACTCGCTGACAAAGTTTATGCCTGCGCTGTCCGAGCCCGGCTGCGTTCGAAAAGTCTTTTTCGCTCAGGAAGGTTCCTAACTGAGTGAAGTGAACCGGAAGTATTTCAGTGGCAGACATGATAAGAGCTGTTCGAATTCTAAAATGGCACTTTGAGAAGCTTGATAAATAACAGCCCAGATCTCAAAAAAAACAAATTAAAATCAATAACATAATTACAAGGAAAAGCAGCAAATCTTCACCATTGTGAAGCTGGAACAATATCCAAATTGACTAATCAATTAATCAACTATTAATTTCAGCATAATTTGTGAAGTAACTAGTATCTAAAGCTGTCAAATAATAATAGTGGAATAAAAAGTGCAGGATTTCCCAATGAAATGTTGAGGAGTAGACGTATGAAGTAGCATTTACAGGAAACAACAGGCTGAACAAAACATGTGGGCTGGCCCAAGTTAATTCTCGATTAATTCGAGAAAGGCAAAGAGACATTAAAACTACAGGCTCCCAAGATGTGTATTCTGTGTCAGCCCCAGCCCTGAAAGACACAGCAAGATGGTTCAAATAGCTTATCAATGTCTTTACAGAGAATGGAAATGACATTTGTCTCACAGCCTCATGTTAAACAAGTGGATGAAAGGAAAATATCTACAGGGGTTATTTTAGGAAACTTTGCACCTTAATTAACAATAAAGTGTTAAATTAAGCTAATTTCTCAGGTAGGGAAATACATTGTGAAACACATGCTGGTTCAGTTCTGCATTTACAAATGACTATCTGGAGAGTACAACTGGATAAATAGAGCAACTAGTTTGGCAGTATGAAAACGTCTCTGCACTGAATTGCAAGTGTGAAACTTAGTTCACATATTAGTTTGATTAAAAAAAAATAAATTCAAAATTAAATTCAAAAAATGTTTTTTTCATCTATCAGAATTTGTTGACATCCATGGACGTGACGCTGATCGCCCTGGCTGTTCTTCAGCTCTGTGTCAATATTAGGTTGGCTATATTGGGCATCAGAGCTTTGACCAGTGAGATGAAAAAGGAACAGGTATGAACAAAGAAGACAATGCACATGTGCACATGAATTAGAGGACAGCTAGGTGGTATATTCAGAAAAGTGAAGCCAAGTATTTCAGTAGATTGAACTGTAACAGCAGCAATAACAGCTATAGTTGTTGTAGTAGGCATAAAAGTAGCACCTGCATTTCTGGTGCAGTATTTAATACTTGCAGTGTTAAATTCAGTAAAGAGTCACATTGTAGAATTCTCAGATTATTTTTTTTACTTTATCATCTTTTTTTTCTTCTGTGCAAACAGGATGTTGAAGATCAGCTGCCACAGATGAAGGAAGTCATCCTGAGCAGTACTGGTGCTTATCTCATTTAAGCTAAACACATGGATGCATGGTTAATAATCAGAACCTCATTATAATACTTGTGCTATTTACACACACTTGCTGAAAGTGAACTGCTTTATATTACAAGGACACTATCATTGTTTTTATCATTATTTTTAAATTAAACTTTCTTGAATAAAAACACGTCAAATTGTGAAAATGGTCCAAAGAGACACTGATGTGGAGTTTTTCAGATGTCATTTTTTACAGACGAAATTCCATTCACTTCAGTTGGATTGGGATTCCTCAAAATCTCATCAGATAAAACAAAGCTATGTGCACTGGTACCACCAGGGGTAACTGAAAGTGTAGGTTTTTATGTTTTAGATGTACCTACCATTTGAATCACCAGAGCTTTTAGGGTATTTCATGTTCAAGGTGGTGGATGTACAAGCAACACTTTAGACATCCTTAACCCTTTAATCCCACCAGTCACATTTGTGACAGTGTCTTTATGTTATTTCTGAAGCTCTAAAAGTTGTATTGTTGACTTTGGGCAAGAAATTCAACTTTTAAATGAAAAAATAGATTGTCTTGATTAAAATTGATCTACATCATGTGAATAGTGTGAAAAGGTCACATGACCAGATTAGTTTACTTCCTGCTTGCACACCTGGAAGAAGATGTCTTCACCTTAATTAACAGATAGCATTGTCATATTTTGTACAGATATTGTTTTAAGTGTCTACTACTGATATGTTTTGAGAAGTATACTCCTACATATATATTTTGCTCGTAAGAGGTGTAAATTTGTTAACGGTCACAAATGTGACCGTTAGTATAACACAGGGCTTCAATTGAAAACACAGGCTTTGGCTGTGATCCTAGTTATCATCTGTTTATTTTCACACATTTTAAAACTATCAGATGTGTTGGACCTCCTAGACATACGAGACCACCCCCAAGTGCTGTGTGCAGCATCATGATCATTTCTACATTTGAAAAAGTAGGATTTGAAAATGACAGTGATGGCTCAGATAGGTAGACTGCCAATTGAAAGAGAACCAATTGGTTTGAGATGTCAATAGAGAGGTGGTGACAGAGCAGTGGCTGAGGCACATGCCTGTGGTGAGAGATCACAGGCATGTGCCTGTGCCAATGTGTTGCTGAGCAAGACACTTAACCAGTGTCTAGTTGCTCCCGAGGCGTGTGACCTCTGACATATATAGCAATTGAAAGTAGTTGAGGATAATAATTATTAATTGTGTCAAATACCTATATAGTGCCAACCAATCTGAACATGGATGAGTTTCTATAGGGTTCTTCTCACATCACTTGTCTTGGTCATATAACTGTGATATTTACAATGAAGCAAGGCCTACAGGTCTTTGAGGGGTGAAAGACTGATTGGTATGTTTGATTGGTTTAGATTGGTAGATGTTTTATTACAGAAAGTGTATGAAACCCATGATTGAAATAGTTGTTACTTATGGATGGAATTATAGTGGAAAAAAAAACTATTCCCCTTTTTGCTGAGGACCCCTGGGAGTCCCCGGAGCCCACTTTGAGAACCACTGTTCTTGGGATTAAACAGGTTAAACACACTGAGCCGCAGTTATGACATTTTTTCCAATGAAAGGAAACATCACTCTTGTTGTATAAGTATCTCATACTACATACAAGAAACCTGCTTAGAATAAGAATGTAGTGTACACCGCAAGTAATTCACCATGGTTTGACTTTATATAGTAGGCTACACAGGAAAAATGTTAAATATGTCTGTTATCAAACATGACAAAATACTTTTGAGTTTTTATATTTTCTTAGGCTTTTTTTTTTCCAAGATTAGATTAGATTGGCCTTTGATATGAATATACAGTGTTTGTAATAGCTAATATAAAAACCCTTTTGTATTTTCTTAAATTCTAAGAGCTGACATGAGTGCATGCAGCTTTGACATGTCCCTTTGAAATTGTTAAAAATGCGCAAAATTTAAAGATGGGTAATTTTGTTTATGAGGCTTTTATTTTGAAGCAATCAAACCGGTGACAGGAAGCAACAGTTTTCTTGCAGCTATAGCTGCGACCTGAACTCACCATCGGCAAACCAGACTGTTGCAGTTACACGAACCAGGTAAGTTCTCTGCACACAATAAAACAGCGCATAATTCATAATAATTAGAACTTTACAATTAAACCTGTTGAGCTCTAAACTGGGTGATATGGAAATTTTGTTATTGATAAACAGGATTGTAAGTTCTGCAAGATAGAGGTGAACTTTCATCAAAAAGTTGGAAAGACCGTTATTAAATGAATATTGTCATTGTTTTATTTAATCATTTTGAACATTTTTGTTGCAAAATTCTCCTTTTTTTTGTGAAAGCTTTATTTGTGTGTGTTAGCTTTTGATAAGAGGTTGAGGTAACAAACACAATACACTGTCTGGGAAACAATACTTTCTCCCTCCTAAGGACAAATCCCTTTTTTATTTTTAATGAATTTTGTTTATGAATCTAAAACCTCTTATTTTTTACATACTGGCCTCAAGACATAATAAATGTCTTGAGGCCCATAAGAAATCTTTTATGGTATAATTCATACAATATAATCTAATGGATAAATCATATGGTCTATAAAATGTCAGAAATGGCCAATTAGATTACATTTTTAAATCATTATTTTCAATATATTACTGTTGATCTCAGTATTATACCTGTATTTTACGTACCTGTACATATATATTCCTGTGTCTTTACATTTCTGTGTGGGTGTGTATTTATAGATACCTTGCAAGTACCTTGCAACTAAGAACTTTTTTGAAACTCAGTTCAATTATCATCTGCCAAGAAAATAATTCATGCTTCAACATTGATTCATGCATTCATTTCATGTAGGCCTATGCATTCAAAATTACTGGAATGCACTCTTCCTGCCTCACACAACAAAACCTCGATCAACTTGCTGACTCAAAATGCTGCAGCCAGGCTCATAACCAGTTCCAACAGGAGAGAACACATCTCACTGGTTTCATTGGCTCCCTGTCCATCTTAGAATAGATTTTTAAATTTTAATGACTCTATAGTTTTTACTGTTTGTTTGATTGATTTCGCAGTTTTATTTTCTTTTGTTATATTTTATCATAATATTTTACTTATCGTTTGCTTTTTTTGAAAGTGCTACATAAATAAAGGTATTATTATTAATAATACTAGACTATATACAATATATACTAAACTTGCATCAATCATGTACGTACATAATATTAGCAGGTGTGGTGTTTATTTAGAATGAAAGAGTAGTTTCTAGTTAAATCTTATGTTAAAATGATTTATGTTTTTATTTCTTTAATTATCTACATCTGTAGTTTGCTTCGTGATTTATGTGTAACAGTGCAATTCATAAAGTACTGTATCTATCCATCTATCTAGCCAGTCATCTCCATGTCATGTTGCAGGTGTGAGACATGTCCATCACTGTTGTCAAAGACAAGGGAGTGACAGTGGTCACGGTGGCGGATGATGGTCAGAGCATGTTCCCACCACTGTGCCAAATCCTCAGGGGTCTTTGCTGCAGTCCGATGTGCTGCTCAGTGTACAAGAGGCTGTTGCAGAGCAATGTGGTTTCAGCTCTTGGGGTGAGAAAAATTTTAATGTATTTAGTCAGTTGCGGTGACAAGTGGTGGTCTTAAGCTGTTAAGTTGTAAGACAATGAGATGTAAATGCTTTGAATTTTTTACAGACTATACAAATCATGGTGGGCCTTTTCAACATTGGACTTGGGCCAGGACGAACAAGCACAGCCTTTAAGGATTTTTATTTGGGAGCTGCTTACTGGCTGGGTGTTGTGGTAAAGTAATATTGTTGTGTTAATATTAGCTTAAGAGCATATTTATTTATTTATTATTTCTTTTAAACTGTTTTCCTAATGTTTTTGTAGTGCTTAACCAAACAGACACAATTACCAGAATGTTTTAAAATTAAATAACAACTGAAATAATATTATTAATTTTAATGGATTTTACTGAGCTGTCTGCTGTTCTCTCTTCAGTTCATCGCAGCCGGAATTATGTCTGTTCTTGCCGGCCGGTACTCCTCTCTTTGCTTAGTAAGTAAAGACTTAAGGCTCTTTCAAACATGCACTCATGTCCTCATATCTGAACAAGCACCCTTAGTCACATACTGCCTTCTAAGATCAATGTAATGGATTTGACATCTTCACCATAATCAGTTGAATAAAGCATGAAACACTGTGGCAAAGAGGCAATTTTAAGCTGTTGAGGTTATTCTTCATTGATTGTGTGAAAACATACATCTTTCCTCTCAGGTGGGCTTCGCTGTGTTTGTGAACATAGTCGGGTCCATCTCCGCCATCGTTGGCGTTGTGCTATATGCCATAGACCTGGGCGATGTGTCTGTCACCAATATGTGTGACGGGAGCAGATACAATGCTGATGACTGCAGACTTGTGGCGTACCTTGCCCAGGTAAGCATACTTTTAAAGGAAAAGCTGGTTTTATGATCTATTTTTCTCATTGTCAACAAATCTTGTGAAAAAAACAACAATGTGTTGTCCATTTCTCAATACTTTCCATCTTCTCTACCCTCATGCAATCAAGGATTTTCGTTCCTATACTGACAGCTCACAAACACGTAGTTTCATTTTTATTTATTTTCATTTTTCTTAAAACAGCTGGACACTGTAGATTTTAGCAAAAATTACTCAAAGAGGAGTTAATCGAGCGTTTGTTGGGGACTATTTTCAGCTGCGAATTAATATCCATATAATGCTTCGGTAGTGAGTAGGCCTATGTTCTGCAGCAGGATGGTGTATGTGGGATTGAGTCACAATAAAATGCAGTGTGTGAGTTCATGGTAATGAAGGAGCATGTCATCTATGTAACAGTGTGGCTCATTGACGTGTTTTTAATGATTTATGGACAACAATGGAGCTCTATGGCACAGAGGAATAAGATACAGTATACACAGTTGAATTCATTGTTGTGAATAATGAATACTTACACTTTAAATTTAAGTTTATTTTAAGTCCTATTTGAATCAAAATGAACTCTTTCTGTTGTTTTATTTTTTATTTCTTGTGTGTATCAGCGTTTGTTGACCGCCATGGACATTACGCTGATCGTCTTGGCTGTTCTCCAGCTGTGTGTCTGCATAAGTTTTGCTGTTCTGGGCATCAAGGCTCTGGTCAATAGGAAGACGGAAGAGGTATGAACCAAGACAAACACGCAAGACAACAATCCAAGTAAAGTATTTGTTAATAGTACTTGTCACAGTTTTCCTATTCACTGCTGGACAATCAACATCTATGCCGTAGTGGTCATGGTAGGAGTACAGTTTAAGTGGTAATTGGATTAGTGATTACTGTAGTGTTTGTACAGCAGTAGGGACACTATTATTAGGTATAACGTTTATATTTAGTAAAGACTCACACTGTAGAATTCTCGACTTTGTTGTGTTTTATAAAAGTTTAGGCTACTTTGTCTTGTTTCAACAGGATGGCAGAGATGTTGAGCTTACCCAGCCAGTGTTGAAGGAAGTCCTTGCCTAAAATAAATACATCCAATCAAAAAGATGAATAAGTATGAATAAGCAACACATCTTTGTAATCCTTGTAATAATTTTTTAAAACATATATCAGCTGAAAATGACAAAAAAAAACTACTTCAGTAAGACACTACAATTCATGTTAAAAAGAAAATTCACTCTGGAGTTTGTGAATGGAAATGTATGAAACATTTTTTCTATTGGTGGTGAATGTTGCAAAGCAAACACGATTGAATAAATAGTGGTAAGAATGGTGAAAACTGTACATTGTTTATTCACTTCACTGAAGAAATATCTGGGCAAATACACTTTCTTTCTGAGAGTGAGATGAAAACGTTGATATGTCTGTCTCGGGGAAGTGAGTATAGCCTAACTTAGCATAAAGCCTGCAGGGGGAAAAGGCTAGCCAAATGCACACCTACCAACACCTCTAAAGCTCAGTAATTAACATGTTGAATGTCATTTGTTTAATTGGTGCACAAGCAAAGATGTAAAAATGTTGATGTTAGGCTCCTATTTGTAATTCCGAGGGACGGATATCAAGAATTTTCATTGGTAATTTCTAACATCAGTAAACAAAGTATTAGCAGACAGCTTGAAAAAAATGCTGGTAAGCCACCAACACTGATCTAAATAAAGTCCACAATACAACTAAATTAGCTAATCTTGGCTATTATAATTGTTTGACTTTTGGTTCAGGTCTTTTCATTCATTTGATTCATTATCTCTGTTTTTCAGTATTTTCTCTTGAGAGTAAAATCTTTGAAAGCTGCCCAAATATACAATACATGGGTTAGGCTGTTGAATTTTCTGTGAATTACATTGTTTTTCTGGTCCACTGTTGTGGTCCTGACTAAAATATCTCAACTATTAAATGGATTGTCATGAAGTTTTGTACAAGAGGCTGCAGTTTGTGGTGCTGTTGAGTTGTATTGCATTATACAGAGATGTGTTTCTGTTATTTAGCCTACCCTCATTGAAATGAAGATGGTGGACAAAATAATAAAAACTGCACGTGGTTTCATTCGATTAATTGCCTCACCCTGTGATGAAACTGTGTGCCACTAGGTGGTGCTCATTCTTTTAAATTCACACACATCCCTGTACATTAACTGCTGAACTATTACCTTATTTGTGTCTGTACACTGTTTCATTATTTTGTGAATCTCCTTACAGTCACTCTGAACAAACAATCCCATCCTCAAACTTGACTTGCATGCAATATGAATGTTAAATGAGAGGAATGTTGGAGGTGGATGTGTTGACAGAGCATTAAATTTAATTAAAGACAAAAAAATGTATTATAGGATTTGCAACAACTCAAAGTGTGCCAAAATCATAAAGAATACCAGATCACGTCATTCTATCTATCCTTACAAAAGAAAACAATAAATGCTAACAGTTATTATCAGTTTGTTATGGCTGAGAGAAGGATTAGTCTGTGTGTACCAAGTGGCCTTGCATATTATCCTTGTTCAACTGTGTCTGAGGTTACTGTAGCTGTATGGCCTGTATTGTATTTGGTGAATTTAGAGCACTCAAATTCAAATTCCATCCTAGATTATTCTAATACTTTTAGTTTTAATACGGCAACACTGAGCTGAGATGAAATTGTGGGATTCTGGGAAACTATTGGGCACTCAAAGACAAACAAAATCTTTAATGTGTCTGTAACTTCCTGTACACATAAGAATAGAAGTTAACTTTTATGTAGTCCGACTTTTTTCAGAATTGAGTTTTATTCGAGTTGAATCTTTTGACCCATAAATATTTGAACATGACAGAGGCACCTGTCCTATTTTTGTGCGTCCTACAGCAGGTGCCTCGAATGTACTTGTTGATTCATGTTAAATTCTTGTTACACAATACACAAACAGTGGCTTAAGGCAGAGCCACAGGTATGTCTGTGTTTTCATGTATTATCAATCCTGAATGATGAGGCGTAAGATGTCTACGTAACCTGTATTTAAAGGTACAACTCCCAATGCCACAAATTCAAAACACAGGATTGAGAAACAAAGGAAATCTAAAAGTTGAACTTCCTTCAAGCACTTATTATTATTTGACTTTTAAGCAGTGTTGGCCAAAATGTATAGCTGCTGACTTGTGAACTGAAGGTTGCTGGTTCAAACCCAGTAGGATGAATCTATGTTCATTACCACCACTAATGGGCCCATGACTAGGCACTTAATCCCCAACTCCCTAAGTGTGAAATAGATGAAATATGATATTTACATACTGTGGAAATACCTCAAATGCATATATGTAAATTCATCACATGAGAAATGCTATTTCACATTAGATATTATATGTAAAATAGTTTTTACATTTGATTTCTTACTTTTCACTTCCAAACAAAACAAGAAAAATCCTAAGTGTTGGTATGATGTGAAAGGATGTGTGATAAACATGTTAAATTAGCTTCACATGTGATAGATTCAAATGTGCAAGTGCTAAAAGTGTTTCTGTAAAAGAAAGCTTGCTCTTGTTAAATAAAATAAAGTTTAAAAATACTAATTAATTAACCAGAACAGCACTAGTTAACTGTTAGCCACAGATAAACTGCATCAGAAAAGGTGCTCAAGAGCACTTTGGCAAAAATTTTACGAGCGACTTATTCCATGTTTTCCTGGAAATCAAATGGGCCACCTTCAAGTCACAGTGTGTCTTCTTTTTTTTTTCATTTTGGTTGGCTGCATAATGGAAGAGAAACCAGTCAGGAGTTATTTTAAATACTAAAGAGGTGGAGATGATGACTGAAGGCTTTGCATAGTTTGTGTTGGTGTCATTGTTTCTTATTATATTGCAAAACAGATAAAGGAGTCATTGCTCGTACATTGTTTAAAGCAGTATGAAAGGATCTAAAAGACGCCTCAGGTTACATTTAAAAAACAATACCAGACCAAAGTGTGAAACCACCTCTAAAGTAGAGTATTTTCTTTGACACCTAGTCCAATGGCAATGCCACATAAGCTTGTTAGGTCTTGCCCAGACACTGGTATGTGAAGAGGGAGGACAGAGGATCAGAGGTGCAGAGTGAAAACATGGTGTTTGAGAACATAGATTAGAAGTCAAAAAGTTTGTGGTTTAAGAGTTTTTGTGTTTTTTCAAAATTCAGACTGAAACTCTGTAATGGTCAAGACCCCTTGGTGAATCATTGCTTTTTGGCCACATAGTGGCAGTGCAGCAAACTGTAGACAGCAGTGACATATTTCTACATAAAAACCAAAACAATGAGCTGAAAGATGCCAAGATGCACTGTAGAACAGCTTTAGGTGTAGCCAACTTCAAAACTGTATGGAAATATAAACAAAGTATTGGCACCGTGTGTTCCTTGTAGTGCATAGCAAGGTCATTGCTTGTTCGAGCAAGTTGTGGATCAGCTTTATGACTTGTTTTGCGTAAGATATCAGGGCATTTAAATGAAGGACAGACGTTGATTACCACATTTTTACTAGTCAAGAGCATTATCCAATAAAGCTAAAAGCTCCACTTTTCCGCTTTCAAGCAACATTGATGCAACAGCTGGAAAGACAAAGTATGCAACAGCTAACTACCACAGTTTGTGGTAACAAAGGAAGTGTGCTTTTTATTTTTTATTTTAGGAATACTCTCTGAGGTGTAATTCTGACATGGGCAGCTGATCTCTCTTCCACTGGAAACTCTTTCATAATATAAAACACAACCCACAAAACAATTCCCAGCATACAGTATTTATTGGTCAAAATTAAAATAATCAAGTATAAGTTTGGATGTAGGCTACAGTAGCTGACCCACAAAGAAGTCCTTCAAAGAACGATCAAAGATTCAAACATGGGCTCTACAAGGGAGCAACTAACTTCATTGGGTTTTCTTTGAAGTCTTCTTCAGCATTAACAGACTATTTTGAGTTCCTCATGATAAAAATGCAACATCTTCCTAATCTTAAAGGAAGCTGCTGAGCAGATGATGCATCTCATAAACTTAGCCCCTCCCACGCATCATCTGACCTGCACCATCTGATTAAAATATGTGACTACCTTTTTTAACCAAAATGACTGCTCTTTCCATTGAGACTGAATTAAGGAAGAGTTGAGGGTTACACTGAGGTGACGGGTGGCAGTACAATGTATTCCTGCAAGGCGGCCGAATCTTTTCGTTGCCACGTGATGTTTTTCTGCGTTCCTGAGGTCACCTGATGGGCCGGGCTCAATGCAGGGCTGTGTGGCCAAATCATATTCATGGAAGAGTAATTCTGGTCTGATTAAAAGCATCACTTCCCCTATTCAAATGTTTTGTGTCAGCAACCCCTTTAACGTACCTGGGTGTAGGCAGAAAGCGGCCTGTAGTAGCCTTTGCGTACAGAAGGGGAACAGAGCTAGGATCACAGCAAAAACTGGAACATATTTGACTCTTTTAGTTCTATTCTATATTTTGTTCTGTAACTTTACTCCTACATAGATGTTTTCTTTAAATTCACATTGTTTGCAGCATACATTTAGATGAGTATGGGTTCAATTTGGCTCATTAGTTGCGTTATTTTTTCCTCATTTTTTCCTCATTTTTTCCTCATTTCTGTGTGTCTTTACGATAGCCTTTGTTATTTTTTGCTTACTTTGAAATAGTCAAGGTCTTGATATTGTCTATTGTTCTCTTTATGGATCCCATTGACTCTATTATCATTCCTGCAAGGTCGATGTCAAGGAACAGTGTTAAATCATGGGCATTTTGGTTCACTCCCTGCTCTCATAGTGTGGATGTCTGTCAGTGGGCAGCTGTTTTCAGAGAATAAGCTCTCAAAACCCACAGAATATTACCTGCTCAGCACCAAACACCAGACAGACACAGTTAGCAACAGGCTGGTGAACATAGTGGGGCATTTATTAGCTAAAAATTAGCTACAGATGTTTTCCCTGAGGAGTGGTAGTGACCAAAAACTGAGCTAAAAGAGAGTGAATAATGGACTTACATTGATCATGTGGATACAAACACAACTCCATATTACTTATGTTTCTCTTTAACGGCTGGATGTGCTAATAAACAACTGTTTACCAACGGGGTAGCCATATTTATCAACCTAAAGGGTGATAATCTCAGGTTAGAAATATATCCCGTATATTCTTAAAAGTCTGCCCATATCGCAAATGTTTGCCAATGTTTGACAGTGTTGATAATTTTCAGGCTCATTTTCTGTAATCTTTTTTTCTCAAAGTTGCAGATGAAGCAGTGTGTGGGTCTTAGCTCAGTGAGCATTGATGTAACTGGGTCACTTGCCAGTGGAAATTTGGAAAGCACTTGTGAGAGATTTGCTTCGTTAGGAAGCAAAGGGAAACTTTGAATTCCTTCTGCCTCAGTCTTGTTCCATTGGCACACAGGTATCCAGACAACAAGGTCTGTCTCTGCAAGCCAAATTTGGTAAATCAACTGCATTTATATAGCGTTTGATCACTCAAAGTGCTTTACAACACATGCCAACATTTACACACACACACATTCATACACTGATGGCAGAGTCTGCTCATCAAGAGTGGTTAGGGGTTCAGTGTCTTGTTTAAGGAAACTTAGAACTAGGAACCTTCCCATTACTAGAAGGCCGCTCTGCCTCCTGAGCCTTACATTTTTTATGCTGGCATGGGCCAAAATCCCACGTCTCCTTTGGGTTTCTGTTCTCCTGCCGGATTAGCTTTAATTCCATGTCATTCCATGTGATTGTTCATTTTGATTTTTCTGCATCTATTGCATTTCTTTCAGGGAATTTCCTTAAGGGATTTATTAGTTATTCCAGTCAAGTTTTTCTTTTCTTTGTGTACTGGTCTCTTTTCTCTTTTTAAAAGAAAATCTAATTTGAGTCTGTTGAGACTTGTATGTGATAAAAGGTATAAAAAAATTAAATGACCTTGAACATGAACTCCTGTGGGAGGATGCAGATACAGAGAGGACTATGGCACTAGACCACAGGTTCCTAGACTTTGTGGCTTAACACCTTCATAAACAAGGCAAATCAACTCATGACTGTTTGTCAGAAGTTATATGTCTCGATGAGCTGTGAGCATTTTAAACGAATAGTGAGTTTTACCTCCTCAGAGTAAATAATTTAGGCCTTAAAAAGTACAACTAACCAGTATTTCACAAGAAAAAAGAAAAGGCAAGATAAACCTGTTTTTTGTCTTTCCTAACTAGTTTTTTCTCTCAACCCATTCTCTCCCTCAAATTGCCACATGTGGGTATGTACCCCTTTAGAGTAATTTTTCAACACTACAAGCATATGCCAGGTCAGCATCAGGTGCAACAAAGTCCACGTATGTAGATGGTCATGGAGGACGGGTGGATCAAGTGCCTAAACCTATCCAAACTGTGAGCGTTTCAAGTTTTACTGGACATTGCGTATTTATTATTTTGACCACGGAGCCTAGAGCGTCCAGCAGCGGTGCTAAAGGGTAACCAGTGCGTTAAAAAGTGACACCAAGGGGTCTTGACCAAGCATCCATATGTGATGACTTGGAAGAGATAATGTGTCTGTCTTGTGACCCAACATGTCGATCTCTTGAGCTGTTGGGGGATGCAGACGAGCAGGCTTGGGTCGGGTCGGGTTGGGAACAATGAAGAAGACTAACATCTCTTTATATGGTTTGTGATGAACTGTAAAAATACCTCTTTCACTGTAAATGTGATTTATTTGACTTTTTATTTTACCGAGAAAGGTCAAAGGTCACATTTAGCTTGAGTTCACTGTGTTGGCCTTTATAGAGGCTTGAGTGATCACATATCCATATAGGTAGGAGATGTTGCCTTCTTTGATCAAAACGAAAGTCAACATAGTAAAATACAAATATTGCAATTTGAACGTTTATACATCCATGTTGATTCACAGCCTTTGGTGACTTTTCCTTCTCTTTATGTCCAATCCAAGAAATCTATATCTAAATCTAATGAAAAATAAAACTAGACAACAATCTTTGACCCACTTGTTTTCCTTTGCACTTGTTCATTTCGGTTGAGACACTTGACCCGCCAGTGTGATGTACTGCCGGGACATGAGTCTTTATACGCCGAAGATAGAAAAGCCACAACCACATAATTATAGAGCACTATGGGTGTTTCCAAACTTGCTAACCATACTATCCTTTTCTCTTTTTATTCCAAGCTGTAAGTTTTCTTCACAGAAGAGTTCGGTGTTAACTCGGTGGTACCTTGCTCAACGCAACATCAGTAGACGGAATTTGATGTAGTACTTATTTCTTCTTTCGATTTCTGGTAACTAAACAAATGTCAGCTGTTTATCTGTGAAAGTGACCCTTGACGGGTGTCATACTGTAACCACAAATAATTGCACCCGCATGTCACATGTTCTTCTTTTAACCATAGAAAGATTTAGACAAAACGCACTGAACTTACAATTAGACCTCAAAGATTTGATGGTGGATCCTTTATGTAGTAATAATAAAAAATTAAGACTAGCACAGCACTCAAATTTGACTTTTTAATATTGCAACATGGATGATTCAGCAAGACACCCATCTTCATCATGTGGAAAGGCTTAGTGGTGTCCTAGTCTTTCTTTTTATTCAACCTTTTTTTGACCACTCATAATATAATACATAATAAATAAATAACACTGCAATTTAGTAGTTTTGAATGTATTTTAAATCAGTTGGGGTCATTTCAGGTGTTTTGGTTATTTCTTGATTTCACCTCTCAAACTGCAAAACATTCACAAAAATACACAGATGATGTACGAGTTTAAAGTGAAGATTTATTACATTGATTGCTTTGATTTACCAACAAGATTTTGAATTTGGAACACTAACAACCCAAATATACTGTTTGGAAATACATATAATATAAAACAAAAGTGCAACACTTTCTTTCATTAATTTTAGAGTAAATATGGGGAAAGTTTTGGTAAGATAATGACATTTTCAAATAGTTAATAACACAAACACAACACATACACAAACAAAAAAAGAAACACAGATTACAGTGGCGTACAACAACAACACAAATGATCAAAACAGGTGAGGGGGCATCTAAGATTATAAACAGAATCTTTCTGCACAGTCAACTTAGCTATTAAAATGTAGTGTCAATGTCATTGTCAGTTTGTACAAATTTATATCAAAATGTCAAAAACAGATCCCTAAATTTACGTAGTCCTAAATACCACTAACTGTTTATTCTTGTTTAAAAGTAAATCCTGTGTAAAAGTACAACATAATGTATAAAGTTTTGATGCTAAAGTTTTGAGCAAGTACAACTGTCTGGTTTGTGTGACACAACCACACAGGTAAAGATGAAACACAAGAATATCTATGCTAGGCATCTGTATGTAAACAAAGTGTTGCTGTCACTAAGCCTTGGCATGTTTATGGTGAGGTGTGTAAATAAAGCTTCATGGGTACCAGTTCACTATGCAAATAAGGCCTTGTCTCTTGTGCTTTCTTTGCACAAGAGACAAAAGTCTTTGTGCTGCACAGCAGGCAGTAACAAGGTTTACTATTTTTGTCAAATGAAAATTTTCTCTCTCATGACTTTGGTATATATGTCGTCAACAGGGCGAGGTCAACGCTTATCACTACCGGCAAAACATAATCTCTGTCTGCAGCCGGATTCTAAGCTCTCAACAACTTTCCCAACGTGTCCCACTGAAACAAAACAACCACGTCCCCCTGAAATTTATAGCGACAGTAGAAAATATAGATCAGAAGAAAATATAGATCTTACACCAGAATTTCTCTGCAACCCTCAAGTTGTAGATTATTACAATAAACAGTTTACTAATTTCATTACAAAAAGAGATACTGAGATAAAATACAGCCTAAAAAAGGAGTAAGCTCTTCTTTCTGTTCTGAGAAATAAGCAAATCACAGCTGCATGGGATCAAAAAGGCCATTATACTTTAAGAATGCAGTTATGTTACTTTCTTTCTAGTGTAAGTCTGCACACATGACATCTGTTGTGTCTGTTCATCCTGGAAGAGGGATCCCTCCTATTTTTCTCTTCCTGAGTTTCTCCTTACCGGAATTGAGGATCTGAGGATAGAGGGTGTCGTATGCTGCACAGATTTTAAAGGCCCTTTTTTCAAACTTGTGATTTTTTTTTTGTTGGGCTGTATTAATAAAATTGACTTGACTTCACTTTGATGCACCCCCACGTCTGCAAGAAACTAACAGTAAACATTCTTAGAAAAAGAAAATAATTCAGTTTTAAAAAAGACTACAAGAGAGGTGAAATTAAGGCATATAATATTTCAGTGCTAAGGCCACGCAGACAGGCAGCGGTAGACTGTGATTAACCGTGTAATATGAAGTAGCCTACAAACATAGAATGACTGACTTTGGAGAGTTTTTTTAGTGTCCAAAACTTCAAGCCGAGTGAACGCAGACGTAGAAGTTTTTGTGCTCCTCCCAGTAGTGGAGCTCATCTGTGAAGCTCCAGCAGCAGGCCAGGTCTTTGCTGGTTTTGATCGTGTGGACAATGCAGTCGCCGGGCAACTTCTCAAACAGGAGCTCTGCTACGCCCACCACCGTGGGTTTCTTCTGACTCTGGATCAGCTGCTCGATGTGATTCTTATCTACAGGCTCAGCCGAGGAGCTGTAGGACACCCAGACGTTAAGTTTCTCATCTGATGAAGGGACCTGGAAGCGACTCTTCCCTGTCGAGCAGTGGTAATCCTTCTTGTTGGCGAACAGGCCTGAAGGAGACTTGAATATACGCACTGACCAGCCCACCCAGTCATATTTCTTCTTTAGTTTCTCTATGATAGCATCAGCTAGCTGCTGGCTGGTTAAGTCCGACTGGTCTCTCACCAGTCGACGGGAATCCAGCTCAGCCTGTTTGGGGAAGCTGACGATGCAGTCTTCAATGACAGCATTCATTTTATTCTGGACAACTTTCATCTTCTCACCCCACTCTTTCAGAAGCGCCTCCTCCTCATCATATCCCTTCAGAGCGGCGTGGCCCAACAGCGCGATAAGCCCGATGCAGAAGAGATTCTTCAACCTGGCACAGAAGTCCTCCATCGGCCGGCGACTTTTCTCCTCGTAGTTCAGGGTGATCTCAAGCACAGATTCCCCAGAGAAGTTTTCTCCGGTCACAGAGTTGTAGAGGGTGTTAATGTTTTTGTCACCGCCGGTCTTGGCAAAATGCTCCAGGAAAAGCTTCTTCTTGACTTCCCTAAACTTGGGCTTGGCATTAAGGATGTCCATGTACTTCCTGAACTGGTTGGTGATGTTCTCTTCCAGTGGGAAATACACAGCATCCAGTCCGCTCTTCTTGATCTCATCGTTGATCCGCTGAATCTCCTCTGAGACCACCTCCAGGCGCTCTCGGACCTTCTGGAACTGCTCCTTCATGAATACCGCCTCTTTGCTTTCCACATTGTCCAGAGCCAGTTTAACAATTGGAGCAGCAATGGAGAAAACGGGGAAGAGGTCACCGGCGATACTGGCCACCACTTCAGCTCCCTGTTCAAACAATTCCATCACAGTCTCCACCATATCCTTCTTCTCTGCTACAAGCTGCTGGAGCTGGTTTGCCATCTTTGCATATGTCTCTCAGTCTGATTCTAGCAAGAAAAAAATATTGATATGGTTAGAAATACTCAAAATTGGTCCTGATTTTTAAACGTTTACTTGCTTAAAAATCCCTTTAACAAAGTGAACAACAAAGTGAAAATACAGACTAAAAAAACTGAACAATAATAAGGCAGAAAGTATCAGCCATTTCAGTTTTACTGATAGTAGACAGTTTTCTTAACTTACTTACAGTTCTTTACCAGTGCTGTTGGACTGTGGCCTACTCGCTGGCTCCTCTTAAAACACAGCAAAAACTGATAAGGAAAGACAGAAACAGCCAAGTGAGCTTCAGTGCTAGCTGCTGGCCACACCCAGTGAGCAATGAGTCAACAATGCAAAGAGAATTCAGCAGTGACAGAAGGCCGCAATTGGTTGAACTGTTTGTATTTATTATTATTTATTAAATGAACAGTTTTTAGGGATCACCTAAATTTTGAAGTTTACATTGTGGGCATTACGAGATTGCCAAAGGGGAGTAGCTATTCTTAAACAAGCAATGCACCATTTCTCTTAGTACAGAATGACTAGTTGGAAGACAAAATGGAGGAGAACTGACTGACTTCAAACCAAACTAGAAAAAATTAAGTTACGGTCAAATAATGTCCTGCAAAAGATAAATTATGTGGATTAAATGATAAGTGCCACTATCTCTCCTAACTCCCTCTCAGGCAATCTGTCTATACTAGGTATAGGTCAATAATGAACTTTCACGCTTAAAGGAATAGTTTTCTGACATTTTGGGAAAAACACTTCTTTGGTTTTTGCACAGAGTTAGATGAGAATATACAAAAGTCAGCCTACCAGCACCTATAAAACCAAAAATCATAGTTTAAAAATGATAATGAATGTTTTTTATGCATCAGATTTTGTTACCTTTGGACTGAGTCAGACTAGGTGTTTTCCCTGTGTCCAGTCTTTATGCTAAGCTAAGCTAACTGACCACTGGCTGTGGCTTCATATTTAACAGGCAGACAAGAGTGTAGTATCAGTCTTTTCATATACCTCTCTTTAAGAAGCGAATAAGCATAGTCAAAACATTTAACTTTAAGCCAACATGGGATCACCCAATGCTTCTGAGCTCACATCAACAGATTACTCTCCTAACAACTGAGCCAACTCTATCTGCAGATGAAGATGGGTGTTAAATGGTTAAAAGGTCTGGGAAAGGCTATTAAGTGGACTTTGAGTTAGGATTGTTTTCTCAAACTGTCTCTTGTTATTCTGTAAATAATTGCTGCATCCTAACATAATACAAATGTTTAGAAGCAAATATACAGTAATTTTAGATGATTATTGGTATGAAAGAAAATACTTGCTGTCTTTCATTTTGCACGGAGAAACTTAATCTTACACAAACATCTCTTCCCAAAAGCGGGGAAACATAAAAGCTGACTGTAAGAGCAGCCCAGACTTTTTTCCTGGGCATGTTCAGACATGTCCTTTTGAAAAACTGGACATGTGTAATTTGGGTGGAAATCAAATTTTGGTTACAGTCATCCACTGGCTTCACACACACTGTCTCAAATTCATGGTCTATGAGGCAGATCAAGATACTGAACCTGTCTTCACATGTTTAAATCCAGGTTTCTGGCCTTCAGACAGTTGCTCACATTCAGTTTTTAATCTGTGGCTGAAGGAGAAGCAGCAGTGTTGTTTCTCCCTGCCCAGTCAATATTGGAGCAGCATGCGTGGGAAGTGATTAAGTGTAAGATGTTAAACTTGCTGGGCAAGGGTGCGTTTTGCAGTGAAACTCAGCAAGTTACCACGGCAACAAGCCAATGGAAACTAATCTGTCAGCTCGTTCATCTCTCTGCTGAGGTCTGCTCTGTGGGGTTTATCTAGCTAGACTGCAGAGGATTGCAGAAGATGAAGATAGCAACCATTTCTCAGCCTGATGCACCACACACTTCTGCAGTGGTCAGACACATCTGCAGGCATCCAAATACAAGAAGGATGTCCTCAATGGTGAATGCATTGCAACATGGATCTACAGATCTGAACAAAGGTCTGTCTGATGTCTCCAAAATTAAAGGAATAGGTCGATATTTTGGGAAATGCCCTTATTTACTGTTTTTTGCTGAGAGTTGTGTTGTCTTTCCAAGTGTTAGCTTAGCATAAAGAGTGGATACAACTCATCAAAATTAACATGCTCTTTTGTTGAATTTGACAAAAATAAATTTTATAAGCTCGTTGAGGTTATGGGGGTTATGTGCAACACGGAACAGTTTTCATTTTACCCTCCGGTTCTGTACAGATAAAACAAACTAGATATCATTAGTAAGAGTTAATGGTGCTGTTGGTAGGTGTTTTTTTGTTTTTGACAGAGCCAGGCTAGCTGTTTCTGCTCGTTTCCAGTCTATAACCTAAGCTAACAGGCTGCTGGTTGTAGCTTCATATTTAATGGACAGACATCAGAGTGGTGTGAATCACGGCAAGAAAGCAAACAAGTTTTTTCAAATTGGCCGATCTATACCTTTAAATGAGCACCATTAAGCTCTATATCTGCTATGACCCTGATATAAAATATGTAATATCTGCATAATTTCCTTGTAAGACTTGAGAATAAAAACAACAAAGAACAGGAAATTCCAGCAGGATGTATCTTATTTGATTTGACTGTGCTAAAATTGTGATTCCTGTTTTCCATTTGTGTTCTCTATCTCTCTCAGGCTCCCAAGGGTTATGTAACTGCAGTCTGAGTGCATCTTCACAGACAATTCAAACATAAAAGTGCTACAAGAAATCATATTTTCAAAACTGGAGGTGTAGCTACAGTTGCAGAGATATGAATGCCAGGCTACAGAAAAGCATAACAAGTCTTGTTTTCACTAATATTTCCACTAATATTCAGTATAAAGTAATAAGTGGTGGAAAGAAGCTAAAGTAGGCTACATTTACTCTAACTGTGGGTACTTCTTCCACCTCTGGTAATAAAAAAAGTAAAGAAACGTACAGACCCTAAATAAACTGAAGTGAAACAAGTCACGTGCATGCTGCCATCTACGGCAAAAAGAACACACAGAATTACTCTGAAAGAGTTCAAATAGTTCATGTTTCATTTATGTTATGGGCCTAGAGCTTCCTCTGAACGCAAAGACGACCAACCCCCTCGCTCTGACAGCTGACCACTGGCCACTGAGAGAAAAAACTAAACGCTCTGTTAATGCGTTCTCTTAATGGAAAATGTATTGATCAGTCCCTGTACGAGGGCTCTAATTGTATCATTTTACAGCCGACATGCTAAACAAACATCGCAGGTTAACGCCACAGATTAGGTTTTTGTTACAACACAACACAAACGCCTGTAAAAAGTTTGACACTTCCTGGAATAAATGAAGCGGTGGCACCGAAGCTGGCAACCAACGCCCATAAAAGTAGACACTTTTTGTTTAAACTGCATTGCATTTTGCAGATTCATCTAATGACCCACTTCACTTTATTAAATGAGGCTGCGTTAACAAAATCTGTAAGCGTAGGCTATTTGACATTTTAACAGCAACATAGTGCGACAAAAAGTTTAAAAAAAATAGAAGCTCGATTATGTAACGAGAGACTGGAATGAAGTCGATTCGATCACTTCCTATTACAGTGTCCATAACCACCATGCAGTTAGACTTAATGTGGCATGTGCCCATGTCCACTATGAATGTCCACTATGAAGTATTTTGAACAGAAATGGACTCACCTTTTAAAGTTTGCGGAAGAAATACACTAACTTCCAGACTGTTTGTCTTCCTATTGGTCATGTGGCTCTCATGTTACAGAGGAGTGGCACACCCAGTCATACAGAAATAAAAAAACAAAAAGAAACTTGGGTGGTGGAGGGGAAAAAAAGTTGTGAGCATAATAGGTTGTTACTGTGGTGGCGATATTATTACAGCTCAACCTCCACCCATTTAATAAACAATGTCATGTTTTATGAAAGCAGTATTACCATTGATGGAGACTGTTTGAATTTGTTCTGAGTAGAAATACAGTCACTAGAATATTATACATGATGCTTAATTATGCTTTCAATAATTGTTGTAAGTTTTAGGCTACCTCAAAAGTGCGTTGAAATAATGCAACAATAATGACAAAAACATTTATATTTTTATTACAAATTAAAGTAAAATATACATAAGTATCTTGATTAAGTGATTGTACACTAAGGATTTTAGCAATAGCTTGCACCAAAAGCAGCAAAAATATTAGAATAGATTTTTCTTTATAAGCATTTATGTCTAGGAGTGGACGATATGAAAATAATCCTCGACCAGAGTATATATCATTAATTTGTCTTGTGATATAGATGTTGTGTAGATCAACTGAGAAACTTGATAAAATAACTAAATGGCAAAACAATCTCAGCTCAAGGTCCAATTACTTGCTTGTTCTAGAGCTTTTGACCATATCACGCTGTCCTCATCAGCAGATTGAGTTGGCTCTCAAATGGCCAAAAATGAACTGCTCATATATATTTGTTTATTTTAGGCAAATCCAAACTGACAAATCTGGCTACTGCACCCCATCTAATAACAGCATAAAGTAGTCCCGCTCATTGATTTACAGCATTTCCCACAATGGTCTGACACAGCAATGTTGAAAGGGTTAAATAGGACATGTACTTTGGTATAAAAGTATGGCAAAGTCTCTGGCAGCTAACAGATTAATATCATCATATCGCCCAACCCTAATATTATCCCAGAATTATTATAATTTTCATAAGGCTAAGTCAAAGCTGGCATTGAGATGTATGGCTCGGAAATTTCTTTAACACCCTGAAGCTGCTGTATGATCAACAGAGGGAAGATCTATATGTAAAAGAATAAAAATCAATACAAGTAAGACAATGAATCACCGGAAACCAGACATAGCAGATTATGCTTCAACACTGACAATATTTATGAATACATTTCTATATTTAATGCAAATATTTCCAGGTTTCTGGCAATGACAATCATGAATTTATCTGTAGCTCATTTCTTCCTGTATGCAGCTAGACTTCATGTTTTTCTGTAAGCCTACTCGGGATGGATACACAGGTAGGCTCTTTTGTGTTTTCCATAGTAGTAACAATCCTCATGGAAGTTGTTGATCTCCACCACCTCCTTGTAATGGCTGACAGCATGGACCAGGCAGTTGGGGAAGCTCTTACTCAAAGACAGAGCCACTCCCATCATGTTCCCCTTTAGCTTCTGGCTCTCAATCTGCTCTTGGATCTGACTCTTGTTGATGGGCGTGGGGTTAACACAGAAAGAGACCACCACTTTGATCTTGTTGTCGGTCAAAATGTCGAACCAGTTGGCCCCTCCACTTCCATGGTACTTCTTTCCTGCCAGCCAGTTGAAAAAGAAAATGCGCTCCCTGTCGCTGAAGGCCCTGATGGACCAGTTCACCCAGTCGTATTTCTTAATTAGTGAATCCAGAAGGGATTTGGTGAAGTCGCGGTTGACAGTGCCAGGATTCTCCCGAAGCAGGTGCTCCATGTCCAGCTTGGCTTGATCTGCAAAGTTCTCTGTACAGTCATCCACAGCCGCTTTCATACGTTTCTCCACATCCTCCATCCGTCCCTGCCACTTCTTCACCATCTCCTCCCCCACCGCTCCTTCCTTGAGGGCGGCATGGCCCATGACGGCAATAATCCCAACCACAAAGAGCTTCTTCAGCCGTGCGCAGAAATCCTCTACTGCCCTTCTGCTTCTCTGCTCTGTGGTGACTACAGTTTCCAGCATAGGGTCTCCTGAGGTGTTCTCCCCAGTGACAGCATTGTAGAGGGCGTCCAAGTTCAAGTCACCATCAGTGTTCTCATAATGGCTGATGAACTTCTTCATCTTCTTCTCTTTGAACTTTGGCTTGGCGTTGACAAAGTCCTGGAACTTTTCATACTGGCTGAGCATCTGCGCCTCTCGATCAAAGTTCTGCTTGTTCACGGACGTCTTCTGTAGCTCCAGAGCAATTTTATCAATCTCATCTTGGATTCCCTCAAGTTGCTGGTTGACCAGTTCGAATTGCTGAGTCAGGTAGCGGGCCTCTTTGCCCTCCGGGTTGCTGAGTATCTCGGCTGAAGCCACGAACACAGCCTCCAAGACAGGGTGAAGCTGGCCCACAGTGGCAGCTAGTACCTCAGAGGCTTGCCCCATGATCTCCACACCTTTCTCGATCTTGTCCCTGTTCTGTACGAGCCAATCTGCCACACTGTTCATCTTTGTAATATATATTTCACACTAATTACTCTAATTTGTTTTCCACGGCCAGAGACCTTGCTGGTGCCTGAAAGAAGAAGAAACATGAAACCCTTGTAAAGTTCATTGTACTGGGATTTTATGACATTTCAGAAAACAGGGCCCTTTTTCTTTTTTCAGGTACATTTGGCAAAGCCAGTGTAATCAGCTGACATTAAGTAATTTTTTTCTCACAGGACATTTTCCTGATGAGCAAAACCCTACAGTAAAGCAAACAGCAGGTCATGTCAGCACATGTAGGCATCCAGTTTCATGCCGCGCCCTTAGAGCCTAAGTTAATGACAGGGACTCTTTTTTTAAGCCTTGGTGGCATTGACACTTATCAAACAGGCTCATGGAAGTACATAAATGAGGCACACATGGATGGAAATTCAGAACAAATATCAAACATGGTGTGTGTACTCATGAATTATGACGTGAAGTATTGTGCAACGTTGCAGTATTGGCCTTTTGGGATGTCATTTTTACTGCTTTAACAATAGCCAAGACCCAAAGCAAACACAGATTTTCACAACATGGGAAAAGATGGGGATTTACAAGTAACGATAGTACGGTTTTCAGTGTAAAATACGCAAAAGAGATGACCTAACTACTTTGTCGTTCCCTGGAGCCCATATCCGTTCAGAAAAGGGCACACCCTGGTTTGAAAGAAGAAAATCCTCACCACTGCACTTGTTCAATAATGAAATCACACTTCCCTCATCATTACAGCCCTTGTGTAATCAGAACCAATCAAATACAATTATCATGTTTTTGAAGGTTTGGTATGAAAAAAGAGACATTTACAAGTTCACATGTAACCACAGAACATAGCCTCACCAATAACTGCTGCAGAGATGAGATCAGTGGTGTCATTTTACAGCCTTTTCTATCACCGCACTAATTAGATTCACTTTATATAGACACATGCCATCAGTGCGTTTACAATTTTTCCACATTGCTGTGTGAACCAGCTGATGAAAATAACAAAAGTGCACCATTCAAAATTTGATTTACACAACAGAATTAATTCCATTCTAAGAAAGTAAAAGAATAAAAGTGAAAGAAAATACTTACTGAGTCTTGGTTTGTGCTAGAAAATATCTTCCTTTGTAAACACCCCCCAAAAAGTTTGTCTTCTTTTAACACAAAAAGTAAAATGTAATTTTGTGAAGGGAAAAAAAGGCGAGTCCTACACAGCACTTGATCAAACACTGCTCTCCTCTTGACATGCTTTGCTACAGAACTACAGAGCTTTTAAAGAGACCACATACGAAAGTCCTTAACAAGACCACATCCCCCAAAGACTCATCTCTAGCCCTGGCATTTCATTTGAATTTGGGGTTTTTCTGGAGAAAAAAAACTATAACTTTTAAGGAAATTGAGGATTTAAAAAAAATCTCACTTCCTCAAAGCTTCTAATCAAGGCCAGCTTTAGGAATTGTGAGAAAAATTGCACAATTGATCATTTAAATAATAAATATCCCCCCCCCCACCCCCTCAGGTTTACATCTTATAGAAAACTACCAATGATGGTAAAGTGGTAAAGGAGATGATGGAGATGCAAAAATTAGAGCAGAAGAAGAAGAACTCACCTTTCTAGCTAAATATCCAGTGGGCTACAGTCCAGTTATCCAGCAGTCCAGCTGTGCCTGTGAGCACCAGCCTCCTTGGGATGTATATATAGACTCTCTCTCTCCCTCTCTCCCTCTCCCTCTCTCTCTCTTTCTCTCCCGGTGTCTGTCTGTCTCTCTATCGTCACTCCCCCCTTTGGAACTCCTCCATCCTGTTCCAACATTCCTCAGAAACCCACTCAGAGGGATGAGGGGCCGGCATTGACATAGATAACGTCCTGTAAACACTCCCCATGCAGGGACACCATGCACCCTGGGAAAAGTTTAAAACAGACTGGATTCTCTCTCCGTGTGTGTGTGTGTGTGTGTGTGTGTGTGTGCTTGCATGTTTGTGTAGTAGGGTTCAGCAAAGTGACCCATCAGGACAAAACCCTTCTTGTTGTGGCTTGAATAAGGTTGCCATGGTCACTGCATTGGTTCCTCAGACTTCTGTGAGACTATGCACACTCGAGAGACGAATTTAGTTCCTTCTGTATGCAACAAGTTTCGATTCATAGCGAGTTTAAGCCTCAATAACAAAATGAGACATTATTTATAAGATGTTGGCTGTTTCCTGAATAATTCTTTTTTAGAAAAGCCTTCTGAGATGATTTAGTAAATGTTGACCTACTTCACTCTGAATCTGATAATTAGTGATGGAAAGCTATTGGCTACTGGATTCAAGCATATCAATGAGGGGTGACATTTGCCCCGTCACAGTGCCGCCCAGTGAAAGAGAGTCTGTGTTTCTGAGTATACACCATGACAGTCACAGCTCACTCATGGCCTTTGTGCTTTATAAATGAGGCTGTGACACACGCCTCCTGATGTAACTGTCAACTACGGTCCTTATCATAAAGAGGCGGGGACAGGAAGAGGAGGGAAGGATGTCTGCAGCAAATTGATGCTGGTCAGCCGGGTAGAGGAGGAGGGTTAGGCGAGTATGTCCGCCACTGCTTTGTTCCTGTGTCGTCCCACTGTCAGATCTCACACTTGACTATCTTGTAACCATCAGAAAGTGGACATCAGCTTTCGCAGGGACTCAACAGTATGTGGCGTGATGGGTGGTACAGGCTGATGGTAATCACACACTGTAGAGGTCTGCATGTGACGCCACTCAGCTGGAGGACCTCACTGGCTCTGTATGGGTGCTTCGTGTTTGTTTTCCAGGCAAATCTTTCTATAGATCTAAATGTCTTTCATGTTGGCAAAGAAAATCTGCAGAACACACGCTCCCACACACATACTATGCCCTCACATTTGGAGTTTGTAACTGAACAAAAAGCACGTCCTATTAAAAAGGG
This sequence comes from Micropterus salmoides, assembly GCF_014851395.1. Classification (NCBI taxonomy): domain Eukaryota; kingdom Metazoa; phylum Chordata; class Actinopteri; order Centrarchiformes; family Centrarchidae; genus Micropterus; species Micropterus salmoides. The sequence goes on along the minus strand of NW_024040152.1, from coordinate 8,381,261 downwards.
CTCTGGCTCCTGCATCAATAGAAAGTGTTGAACTTGTAGAAAAGTTCTGCCTTTGTTGTTTGTGGTTTCACGCTCGTCAGGTGGAAACATGGGTGAAATATTTGAGATAATGATAGCCAGCTGAGGAAAGAAGGGGCAGAAAGCTTTGTGTGCGTGTAGCTGTTTTGTCTGGCTTTACTCAGCATGCATCCACTCAGCATGTTAGACAGGCAGAATGTTAAACAAGCAGAACTAAAGGGGATCTCATCTTGGTGTAATCCAGATGCTTGAGAGTATTATGTCCACTTTTTGATGCACCAATTTATTACAATAGTGCTTGCACATTTTTTTTCAGTATCATATAAATATATGCACAAATTGTACCATAATAAGATGTCGTGGATCCAAGTGCAACATTTATTCATTAAATGAACAACACAAGAAAGTAAAAAGCCACAAGATTCATCCATTCAGTCAAATAATTATCTCAAGTGCAACTGCATCATAACCATATATTCTTTAAAAAAAGACTTTTTTTTAGACATTTACGTCATTTTATGTGAAGTTCATGTTTCGTCTAATGGCAATTATTTTAAAAACAAAATCCAGTAACAGATATTGTGCCTTCTTTGTTGTTTGTGTCTGAAAGATGAAATGTTAAATTACTTCCTTGTCCGAGGAAGCTATTGACCATGTTTTATCTTTTTGACCTTGGCCAATGACTAGTGTTTCCTCCTCACCACAAGATGTCTCTTCAGCTCACAGGAAAAACGCCCATTGGCTCATCCCATGGCAGAATACACACATCATTTTCTGGAAAGGACTGATGTTTGAAAAAATGTCAATAGCACTAATTGTGAGACAAAAAAACACTTCTACATAAGAGGATATTTGAACATTTGTATGTAGGATACTAAGAAAAGAGAGAGCATAAATATGACAAAAGACAGAACACAGAGAAGATAAAGATTCTAAGCCTGGAATACAAGACATGGATACAGTGGCAATTTATTGCACACACTGGACAACCTAATTAGTGAAGCATTTTGGTTATAGGCACATTGTGATCTATATTTATTTTTATATAGGTTTAGGTTTATATATCCACTCCTCACTATTACATCAGTGTATGGATATGCTTCACAAATAGAAAGTTGTAAGTGGGAAAGATGGGATTTAGTAACCGTCATGCTGGATTTATCCGACTTCCATGGGAAAATTAATGTGGACCGGTTTGACAGGTCCTGCAGTTGAGCTGTAAAAATGAAAATATTTTACTGACGTAATGGGTGCCTGACTGTGGGATATTGCCAGAGGCCCCGCACAGCAGACAGAAGGTTGGTCCATTCCCAGATTATCATTTATAAACATCTTGCATCGATTTGAATAGCAGGAAGGGACGTGTTCAAACGTGCTTCGTGTAAATAGAACAGAGATGTTCTGATGAACATGTAAATGTGGCCTCCATCTGCTTTTAAAGTTGTAAATATTTCACTGTTGCATTGCTGCCACAATGGAAGAGTTGATGGTGAACATTACATACCATGTCAAATGCTCACATCACATTGGAGATGTGACATTTTTTAATGGAAGATGTAAATGCTTGTAGAACACATGTGGACTGGAATGTCCTCAAATCAGCCTGACTGCATTTGTGGGTGGTCAAGCTGATTCTGATCTGGATACATTATCCAGAAAATGTATGCTGCTGTGCCAGTGGTGATAGATGAAAAGCAAGAGGATCGTTAAAGTCATTAATAAAAATCTCATGGTAGCCATGAATGTCTGTACAAAACTACAAATAAATCCAGTAGTTGTTGAGAAAAATTCAAAAGTCCAAAGTGGTCGTCTGGCTAACACTGCCGTCTCTGTAGAGCCACACCGCTAGTGTGGATGGCTAGGGCTGACCCCGAATAGTCGAAGATTCGATGCTTCGATGGGCGGAGCCTGATTCGACTGTCAATCTCACAGTAGAAGCTTCGCAGCGAAACAAGGATCATGCCAATTTGGCGATATGGGGGTGCTCAACGTCTGATCTTAGATAGAATTACCAGTTTTCTCCCCAAAAGTTAATAAACAGCCTATTACAATACACATTCCAACGTTTAATGCTTTAAATAAACATGTAAAAACAACAGAGCTTTCAATAAATGTTTTTAAAGTGTGTGAATAAATCCAAAATTGTTTCCCTAACCCTGGGTTTCAGTGCGCATGTGTAGGCGTATGTATGTGGTGAAAGAAGAGGAACACCTGCTGAAGAGACGGAGCCCCAGCTTCACCGGTATTGTGCCGAGTTGTCCGCACCTCGCGGGACTTTCAGATAATGAGAAAGAGAGAGAGAGAGAGAAAAGGGTCAACAAAAAGCCCACAAAAACAAATTAGTCATTAGGCAGGACTTGACGATTCTGATTCGACTATGTAAATCCTTGGTCGGGGACAGCCCTGGATGGCACACATACTTTTCATACGAGACTGAAATTTCGGCAATTCTTCTTTGTGTCTGAATTTGTCCTTCGGGGATTTTTTGTTATGAAGTAACACAACTGATTCTGAGTAACCCTGGCCTTCCCCCTTCCCTCTCCAGATGTTTCCAGGTCACAGAGAACATGGCGTTCGGTGACAGACTAAAGTTTCACTTGGTCTAAAAAAGTCAAGGGAGAGGCAATCTGCTTCCTTAGTTTATTTCAAGGTTGGTTTCATGGAAAAAAAATTAAATGACAGAACTGCTATCAGCTCCTTTTTGCTGATTGTTCACTTCTTATCATGTACTGTAACGTGAGCACGGTGTTGAAAGTGCTTATTTAAATGACAACAAATTTCAACATGGTTTGTCTGCTTTTTTGTTTGTTTGTAGGAAGTGCATGTGGGTTATTTTTTTTACCTCAATGTGGCTTGAAAATGATTAAGGAGGCACTTTTAAGGGAAAAGAAATCCATTACATACATTTAGCTGATGCTTTCATCCAAAGCGACTTATTATTGCTATATATGTCAGAGGTCGCCTCTGAAGCAACTAGGGGTTAAGTGTCTTGCTCAGGGACACATGGGTGTCTCAGAGTGGATTCGAACATGGGTCTCACACCAAAGGCATGTGTCTTATCCACTGCGCCATCACCACCACCCTCACATTATTATTATTAAGTTACCCCCCCTCCCAAAAATTGTTTAAGATATCAATAGTGTTACGCACAATAGCTGATTCTCAGTAATTGTTAATTTTACAGTATCATGGACCAACACTTTGTAACTTACCTCTTCCTAATCCTCTTTTTATTGAGCAGTTTGCTCATGATACATAATACAACTGAACTTTGACCAGTCTGAGTCACGCACGATTGCTCAGTATGCGCAACAATGACTCCAGCAGCGAAAGGCTGAGAGACAGCCTTGATACAAGCCAATCTGTCACTTCCTCAAATCAATACAAACTTCAGTTAGATCTGAGGAAACAGATAAAGGTTCACTGTCTGGGAGAAGGCGACTTATTGATTGCAGGCAAATTCACCCCTGAGTCCATCTTTGCATTTACACAAGTGAGTCAAACCACCTTGAAGCTCCAAGTAAATTGCAAATCCAATTACTCTTGCTGGCAGACATTTTGTTTAATCATATACTCTTGATTTACCGAAAGCCTCCAAAAAAGGCCTGTGTGTACTAATTTAATGTCAGACTGTTATTACAGAAGTTATAGTAATCCAAGATTCTCTAATTATATTAATAAACTTCATGATATATTATTTTAGGTCAGTTTATTTCCACAGTAAAGGTTATAGTAGTGACATGCTTCAATTTTGCCCTTTATGTAGAGGAAGCGGCTCTGGTTATTCACAGAGACAGAGCATGTGACAGCACTGACTGCAGAAATCCTACACAGTAATGATAGGTAGTCACAAGAAAACATATTAATGAATCTTTTGGGGAAAAGTGTCACATGTACTGCTGCATGTAAATACTGCTAGGAGAATCTGGTGCAGGGGATTGAAGATGTTTCACAGAACAGATCAATATAGCAATTACAACTGTAATTCACTAATGCTTTTGTGGACAGACAAATAAGCCTAGGGGACTATTTGTACTTTAGCTTGAGGGGGAAACTCCCAGAACTTCCCTGAATGTTGAGGTTACACTTCGTCCTCCCCCATCCTCCTAAAATTATACAGTTTCTTCTTTAGGAAACCACACTACTGTGTTAGTTACAAAGTGGACTCCTACACAAAATTCAAATGAAAAAAAAAGTCTGATACAGGACTTGGTCTTTCAAAACTAAATCCCTGCTTTATCTTGGCGGTTCCCAACCTGGGGTCACATGAGATTGCAAGATGAATCCAAGGGGTTGTGACTGGATCGCTTACAAGAAAGAAACTATTTTCTGCTGCTAAAAACCATGTTTATTTTCAGACTTTGTGATTTACTATTCAGGCATCTAAATATTATTCAAATTCTAGAAGATATTTGTTACAAGCAAAAACAAAGTAGTGAATCACTAACCCTCTAACTAACTTCCCTTTCTTCTTACATCCACCTCAGGTATCAGGCCTGACTCTGAACAGAATAAATACATGTTACATTTCATCACAGGTGAAATCAGGCATTACAATCAGGCAAAGGTATCTATCTACTGTATATTGGGTAATGGCAACAAGATGTTACAATGAAGTACAGGAATAAAACTTAAATCACATGTATTTTCATCCAGAGTCAATACCCCACTTCAGTAAGTGTGTAGTTAACCTGCTACTTTGAGCATCATAGTGAAATGTAACCTTCCTTTGGGTTGTGTTCAAATTTATTTTCAACAATAAATTCACTGTAGCACATCTGCTGGCAGATCTGCTTAACAAACATTAGCTCCGTTTAAACTGTTACTGATGACCAAAGTCAAATAATGCAAGAAATACTGATAAGAAAATATGAAGGAAAGAAGGTGATGATCAGCATTGAGAAATGGTGAATGATATTTTTCTAATTGAGGATTTTATATGTATAATACAGAATATATATACAGAAAAGAAGAGGTGAAGGTGAAGAGGTGCACTGAATTTCAGTATTGTGTTCACTCCCGCATCTGATCCTCTGTATTTGCTGATGTTCCCATGAGGATTTGATGCAGATTGTGAGGGATTAACCCAGTGAAGGACTCTCTGTGACGTGGCATTTCCTGGTTCTCCTCTCTTTCATTTCCTCTTTCTCACGCTTTTATTCGTTTACCTCCCACTCCCTTGGGATCATTATCCACAACTTCACCTCCCCCATTAGTGTTGAGCAACAACACTCGCTTATTTACTAGTGGCTGTTACCGATTTAAGAAAGGGGATTTTTTTTCACCTAATGATTGGCAGCATTTCTTTTAAAATATAAAATCATTCCTGCTTTCAGTTACCAGATTGAAACCAGCAGCATAATCCAAGGAATTCTCAAACTCACTGACAGTCTGCAATCTGAATTTACTTAATTCCTGGTCATTCCAATATATTAGAATTTTTGTTTCTTTTGCAGAACATTGTTGTTAGGCTTTTGGGAGGCTTTTAGCTGTTCTGCTAAATAAAGCTTAACAGAATGAGAGGAGACAGGTAAGAGCTGTAGACTATAAATGAGAAAAGACAGATGGGTTAGTGGAAAGACGGAGAGAGGGAGAAAAAGAACACAGATTCACTTTTCTGAGATTCTTCAGTGCTAACAGAGCTGACGACCTGCTGCAAACAAAGGAGAGAGGAATCTGACTGTGTGTGTGTGTGTAGGGGGGTTAGACTACAACAGCACTGGGGGTTTGAGTGAGACAACATGGGGCCTCAAAGAGGGAAGACAGACTGTGATGGCATCAGAGGAGAAAAGGAAATGTTGGAAAACATGAGGGAAATTTTGAGGCACTGCAGATGGAAGACACGTGTTTACCACCCAGTGGATTTTCACTTAAAAGCTTTACTGACAGATGGATTCCCCAGACATTCCAGATGCATTCAGGCACATAAAGACCCTCTTTAGATATATACGGCAGGTAAAACTGCAGAAATATGTAATGTTTTCAATTTACCTGCATCTGTAAAGTTCAAATCCATCATAACATTACAAGGTGTATATTATACAATTACACATTATATTTACATTCATGTGACCAGGTCAATTAATGATTTTATTTGCTGCATACCATATGCCATCAATGAATAAAAGTACAAACCCCATAAATATCTGTTTTATTAGATAACTATGTGCTTAATGTAACACTACAATATTCTGTAATACTTGACAATAATTACAAATCAAGAATATTTTCAGAAAGGGGCTCTGGATCAGTTATTAATAAAAATAAAAATTTTAAATATTTATATAAGTTCTGAATTAATAAATTAAAACAATTCTTAATTCTTTGATTGTATCTTGTGAATGTGTGGTACATTTTAATGTTTATGTAACATTTAATTATGTGCTTTTAGTTTGAAATGTCTGTGTTTGGGGGTGCTGCATCCTTTGGATGTGGATAACTGGCAAAGAATCAGCCATCTTGTTGTGTATATAAAAGCTGTTTTGTTACACATTCTGTAAAACAGCCTAAAAAGTATTGTGCTAAAATGTGTTTGTAGACGTGGTCACACTTCTTCAGTAAGCCAGTTCAAGTTATTTTTCACATTTAGTTCTTTGAGCAACTAGTTGGCTGCTGAAGTAGCAACAGTGAACTCTACTCCCTCTGCTACTATGTATAACCGTGTGGTGGCCATATTGGACGACCTCTAGCCTTGTGTCAACTGCACTTTTGAACAACTGGTTGCATTTCTAAAGGTAAAATCCATCTAAACACTATTCAGTATGCACACCTACTTTCTGTCCTGTTTTTGATTAAGAATGATAACTAATCATTTCAAAACTGAAAGCCCACATAGATTTTTCTTGAACCATACACTAAATCACAGAAGCTAATAGTGGGTAGAAGTTGCAAACTAACCAGTTTGGCAGAAGTAGTATCCCCATGTGATAAGCTGTTCCCTAGATCCTATAATTACCAACACATATAGTTGATTGTGTAACTTAAAATGTCACCTATATGTGGTTCTAAAACAGTCCACTACACCTTGGGAGGAGTGTAGAGTGAGTAGATGCTATTCCTGTTTACTGTTTATTTTTCTTTCCAGCATCTATGAGCATTTGGTATGTAGTTAAAATATTTCTCACTTGTATGTTACCATAAATAAATACTGTTATATCCTGATTTTTAATTAAACAACATTATGTCCATGATATAACATGTCATGTACCTAAAACAATCAGCCTTCAGCCAGGTGGTGTCGTCTGTCCTGAGTTCTGGGCTTGGACCTGCAGCCAGTGTGTCACTGAACAAATGTTTTAATGCTTTTTATTGGATTAGTCCACTCAAAGAGCAGCAGGCTGGTCGATGGTCCACTCGGACTGATGGGTAATAGCATTATCCTGTGTGGGCCAGGATTGGCAGACACCAGCGGACAGAGCTATCCTACCATTGATCGACTTTATCCTCCAGGGGCACTCTGATGCTAGCCTCCATGCAGTGTTTCATTTGTTTATGAAATATTGATATTGGCTGCTATCTCCTCTTGGAGATGGGGCAATTCAGCTTGATGGAAAGGAGAGCATTTGGGGATGCTGGGGATGTTTTTTATTTGTATAGGATGTAATCAGTTAATTATTCCCAGAATTACATAATGCCGTCTTTTTGCTTTTTGTGCCATATTTCATATTAAGTTCTACTGCGCCACAGCCTAAAGTCCCAACAGAGAAAGGGAAACATCTGTACCTGCTTCCTGTAGGTTTTCTGGTAAATGGTAAAAATCAGGTCAACAGTCTAATGTGACACTGTGCACTTTCATCTTGTATAGAAGTTCTAAAGGGATGTGACTCTTCTAACTCTAAATCAATTAGCAAAACATGAAACAGCTGAAAAAGCTGTACAAACTTTAACACTTTTAACTTATCCTCTAAAATGTAATTCTACATATGTTAATCACGAAGGCCCATAGCAACCGGCATCATTCCTAGGGATGTCTTTCTTAAAAACATGTTTATGCTTCAGATCTGTATGTTGATAGCGCCCTCTGTCTGCGGACCACCTGTGTTACCATTTCCTCATCAGATTTCACTCTTTCATTCAGAAAACCTTACTTTAACATTCCCTCAACCGCAAAACAAGCTAACTCTGGCTCCTGCGGCTTCAGATGGATGCAGTAGATCTAGTCAGTAAACAGATGCTTTAGTCTTCCCATAATGACAGTCAGGATTGACGGGCTACCACAGCCAAAGCCTTTTATGCAGGGGTAGAGCCTCTTGGATCAATAGTTGTTACCTAGGCAAAGCCCACACAACCACTAATGAATCCCCTGGCTTACAGTACAGGCTGCCAATGCTCTTTAGGTCTATACAGCAGAAAAACCTGGGAAATACTTAACACTCTGGTAATAATGTAAAAATGAACACCTGAATACATCTACCACATTGGATTAAAAGATGATAATGAAGAGATTGGGATGTGTTTTAATTAAATCAGCTGTAAATGTGTCAAAGTAAGTGAACAGGCCTAACAGCAGGTGCAGGTGTCACACCAGGTAGTTTCCGGTTTTGTTTGTGTTGCAACATTTTAGTGGTCTGCTCTCTGGGACTGGTTCTGCGGTTTGTAGACTGAGCTGTTGTCTGGCACACCCATCCGTCTGTCTGCTCCGCATTTCTGTTTTTTCACTGCAGGATTAAAGTATTGGTATATCAAAGGTGGTAAAGCCTTTAGAAAGTAGTCACCTGTCTGGGATTTCTAATTATAAGAAGGCTTTGTGCCAACAAGGTAGCAGGTGCAATGTTGTGGTGACGTCTGTCTTTGAACAGTGACACATTTAGCTTTGTTTTGGTTTTGTATTCCAGCATATTTGTTTTAGAATGGGGAAAAAAAGAGTGTAAAGCTCCGAGTTCAAGAAGTAAGATTGTTTTCAGGCTGCAACTCATGCTGATTTAATACAGTTCCCCAGCTTTTTGACAATGCAGGAGGGCAATAACAGGGTTACTTTGTATTATATACATGGTTGATTTGTACACTCTTCACATAATTTGGATGTCAACACCCTCAAATAAAGTATTAGTCCAAAATTTTGGGGACTTTTGTTTCAGCAAGTGAGATGAGCAGATTCATATCACATTCATCTATGTTAAGTGAGGAGCTGGAGTCAGCAAACGATTCATTTAGCAAAAAACTGCAAGCATTGGGAAACAGCTAGCCTGGCTCTGTCCAAAGTTCAAAAACACACTTACCAGCACAGCTAAAGCTCACTAATTAAAGGAATAGTTTGAAATGGGCTATATTATATTTTGCTTCCTAAATGAGAGTTAAATGAGAAGGCTGATACATTTATATGTCTGTATGCTAAATATAGCTGCTTAGCTTAGCATAAAGACTAAAGAAATAAGGGAAAACAGCTAGCCTCTTTCTGTCCAAAGATAACAAAATCTGCCTACCAGCACCTCTAAAGCTTATTAATTTAAACATTATATTTCATTTAATCCTCAGAAATTGAAGTGTAAATGACAATTGACTATTTCTTGGTTGGTAAACTAACTAGATACATTAAAAGTGAGCTTTAGAGGTGCTGGTACTGTAGGTGTATTTTTGAGCTTTTGATAGAGCCAGACAACCAATCAAAAATCTTTCCACTGAAACATAACAACCTCGTCTTCCCACCAGCGGCTATTTTCCACTGCACACAGACAAACCACAGTCCACCTCCTCCTGCACTGCACTGTATTACAGACAACACTTGATGGATTCTGACAGGCTTGATTTACGTCAGAGAAGCCTAGCAGCTAAAGACCCTCCAGATCCACTGAGATATGAAATGATGGCCGTCTCCACCAGCTCTGCACCTACACCACGCATTATGACTGATACCATCCTGCTAAACCAAGCACTTTGCTGCTCATCTGCAGGGTATTAGCTCAGCCAAAGGTTATTCATAGACTATCAAACTAGAGCTGTGTTGCGGAAATGCTGACTTATGTGTAAATATCAATTCAATTAGTCAGAGTCCCTGTTGCTGAGGGTGCACTACCTCGTTTTAATGGGCGCAGACACTAACAGTGCTGCGTAAATCACGTTTGTACAAGAAAAGAGAGGCAGATATTAGATTATACTTGTTTATACATCCATTAACTATTTGTGTTCTGTCATAAAGCATAAAGATTACGCTGGCCATTAGTCATGCACTGATTTCATTAAGATTATTTGGTTTGAATATAGATGTGGCTGTGGTGCAAGTTATAATACAAAACATTTTGATATAAATAAATGCCCAGTTACATCATTGATCGGTATAACACAATGGATTTAAACCTACCCGGTACATAGTGGTTCATTTGTTGTCACAGATAGTTCTTTCCTTGGGAAGATTTTGTGATGCCCAGTTAGTGAAATGATTTAAAATTTCACAGTGGTGTGTTTGAAATAAGCACAAAATAAGTTTGAGTGCTTAGAATGAGCTGGGATATAACAAAGAACCACCCACATCAACAGAAAATCATACATAAACCAAAACAATTGGCTGGCAAGTGCAAAACAAAGCACTTATCATTTATCACCACATGTTACAGAAAATACAAAAATCTTGCAGACAAAATCACTTCTCATGCAGGCTGAATCAACTGACATGAACCATAATATAATTGTAGGCACAACACTGGTAAGCAGTGGGGTTCGGTTGTTTTGGTTCGAGGGGTTTGAATGTGTTTAGAACACAAGGCACATTGTCGCATCTCCAGTGCCAAACTCCAAGCCTCTTTTTTTTCACGGCTGAAAAAGTAACCTCTGCCCCCCTCCCAACCCCCGTCCCACTTATGTAGGCCAGCCTGCTGAATAGAGACAAAATGGGAGCACAGCTCAGTAGATGCCACCTCAGCAAAACCATCTCTTTAGAGCTGTAGGTGCAGAAGCCATTTCCCATGGGAGACTAGATTATTACTGTATGCAGCTGAGGTAAAAGCGTAGACACTTCCTATTATATACAGTAGTGTTAGTGTAACATTTCTTCAGTAAGTGCTGCTTTTCTACCCAATTTAAAATCGTTATACTATACTATATGGACCTGATGTGTAAAGTAACATGAGGATATAACTATACACAGTGGTGGACAGCAATTAAGTACACGATTCACTTAATAACATCAGTATCGACACACTCAATTTAAATACACATCTCTGCTTTTAAATCCTAAAATCCTAAACATGTGTCAGCTTTACTCAGAGTGCACACATACTGCAACGTTCTTGTGTCTCTCCCAGTAGTGACACTCTTCTGGAAAGTTCCACGCAGCTGCAGACTCCTTGTGGCGACTGACGGCGTGCACAACAAACCCGCACAGCTGCTTCTCCAACACCTCCACCACTGCCGGGGCGTTTCCCTTCTTCCCCTGGCCCTCCATCACCTGCCGGATGCAGTCACGGGGCACCGGCTGGGGTTTGGTGCTGTACGACACCACCAGGTTGATGTTGTTTACCTGGAGCACCTCGAACCAGTTCTGTCCCGCCACGTGATGAAAGTGCTCCCCTGCTCTCCAGTTCCGGTAGGTGCTCCCTGAATGGTTGATTAGCCGCACTGACCAGCTGACCCAGTCATACTTTTTCACCAAGAACTCAAGAAGCTGCTGAGTTGTATCTTGCAGGTTCTCTTCTTCCTTTTCTTGCAGGAGGCGCTGGGCGTCTAATTTTGCTTGCTCTGGGAAGGCAGCGATACAGGACTCAATGGTTGTCTTCATCCTGGACTCTACTTCTTCAATTTTGCTGTTCCACTCTTGGATTTTGACGTCTTCTTCCTCTTGGCCCTGGGTCAAGGCACAATGACCCAGCAGAGAAATCAGGCCCAAACAGAAGAGCTCTTTCATCCGGACACAGAAATCTTCAAGGAGACGGCGGTTCCTTGCTACATACCTGTAAAACAGACGAACCATTTACATTTAAGGAATTTTTCTGATGCTCAAATCCAGAGAAACTTGCAATGATAATGGTGTCAAAGACATGAGAGCTGCAATGAACCCAGAAACATTTGATGAAATCCAACAATTTACCTTTCGACCAACTCTAAAACCGACTCTCCAAAGCTGTTTGTCCCCATCAGAGCATCATACAGCACAAAAAGGTTCTTCTCTCCTCCAGTTTTAGCAAAGTGCTCCAGGAAAAGTCTGGTCTTCACATCCCTGAACTGCTGTTTTGCATCTAAGATGTCCATATATTTCCGAAACTGGTTCCGAATGTTCTCCTCCACTGAGAAGTACTGGGAATCCAGTCTCCCCTTCTTGATCTCGCAGTCGATGTCTTCTAGTTGGCTGGAGAGCACATCAAGCTTGTTCCTCACCGTCAGGAATTGCTCTTTGACATAAAAGACCTCTTTGCTCTGGACATTGTCTAAGGCCAGACGGAGAACCGGAGCGGCAGCCTCACAGAGGGGGAAAAGCTCACCCACAGCACTGGCCAGCACCTCGGCCCCTCTCTCAAACATATCCATCACTGCCTCGATGGCCTCCTTCTTCTGGGCTACAACCCTCTCCAATGAACTGGTCATGTTCTGAGACTCAGGCACAAAATCTGGTGTCAAATATAAATAAACCTTTTGTGAGAAAGATATGAAGTGCACTGTTACAGTGTTCGTGAAAGTCTTGTGTTTTTGGTCCAAAAACAATTTAATTCAATTTCTCTAATTGTTTCATTGGAATACTTGATAGATTTCCAAAGATTAGATAAAAAGGAGACCCTTTTTTCATAAATCACATTACTACTATTAACATTAGAATAAGTGTTATATAATAATAAGGTTATAAAATACATTGGTGGACAGTCTTCTGGATAGATGGACACACTATCTGCAACTTTAGATAATCAAATAATTGTTTCAGACAATTTTCCATCAAAAATCTTCAATCACTCTCTGGTTGCTGCTTCTCTGATGTTAGGATTTTGTAAGTTTTATTTGTCTTATGTGATAGTAAACTAAATATATTTGCATATAGGAGTTAGTTGGACAAAACAAGACAATCAAAGCTGACAAAGTCAAAACACTTATAATGTGAATTTCACAACAGTAAATCAGGAAAATAATCTACAGATATGAATTGATGACGAAAATAATTGTTAGTTGCAGTAAAAAATACATGACACAAGTTGGTCAAATGTCCAAATCTCTGCAGAAAAACCTACTGACCCCAAAGGATGCAGGTAATGATGTCATATAAACAAAATGGGGGCCTGAGATACTTGAATGCTAAAATGACACAAATGCCCTTGGGTTTGCATAAGACTCATTCCAGAGGAAGGCCAAAGTAACCATGTTTAAAAATTCCCTTACATCCTTTTTTAAAACCTGACATACATAAATTACCATGTCCTCTCTGTTCAGATGTTTGTCTGTGGATAGACACCAGATGCTGCGTCACGCAACATTAATTTTGTTTTGTTTATTCATAACTGAAAATGCCTTGCTATTTTCTATATTAAAATGAAGGACAAGTAAGCAAACATCTGAGATTTGAATTATTAAAGTAATACAGTGTATGAGCAAAAAGCATCCTTTAAGTAAATACATGAAAAAACGGTTTGTCATGTGTCCACACTGCACCATGTTTAACTGTCATGCGCACCCAAAAGAAATGCGCAACTGCAGGATTTTTTTACGCACAAATCCCTTGAGAGCATCGGACACACCTTACAGTATATTTACCCCTTCTGAAGGAAGATGAAGACGTTCAGCACATTCTTATAATAACAGCGCTTTTTCTGTACCTGAGTGAAACTGGTCTGATGATTCTTCACGCCTGATGAGCTCCAACAGCTGCAAACAAGTTTCAGAAAATTCTCACGGTCCTCTGATCCACTATGGAGCTGATGAGGGGTCCAAAAACAGGTTCCAGAGAGGAAAAAGAGATGCGCACTCAATATCTGCAAAAGAGAGAGAGAGAGAGGGAGGGAGAGGGAAGGAGAGAGGGAAGGAGAGAGGGAGAGACTGTCAGACAGAGCGCAAACCGCAAAAGGTGAAATATTTGGTAGGTGCCATTTTCTTCTCGGTCTTTAAGTCATCGTGAAAGGACGATTCAGTCTGTTTGCAACAAAACAGAACTGAATTTAATTATTTCTTTCTGTGCATTATTTCCCACATATTTTTTATTAGTTTTTTGTTTTTCCAGAAGGAGATCTCCTGCGCACTTGGTGCTAATGCAAATGTCTCATCACCATTATGCGCTGCAGCTGCTGTGAATGTTAAATGATTCAAACTTGAGGTAAGACAATCGGAAACTAATGTTGTTGTTGTTGTTTGGATACGATAACTTGGTGTAATTATATATTTTTTTCATTGTTACCACATCTCAGGTCAAAATGCTGTTGTTGCTGTGGTATGAAATTCGACCATACGTTTGAATTTGTAATAAGATCAAGAATCTGTTTTATTTATGGAGATTAGCTATATCTTATATAATGTGCCGGGAGGGAACTGGTCATCCACACAATGTTTATTTATAACTAACAGACGTCGTCTCTCTCTATTCAGATTTGTCCCAAACATAAATACATCAGGGTAAAACCTGCATTTAAAACAAATAAAAATGTTTGATCAGAAGACTTTATTATAATCATATCAAACAACCTCACATCCTCCTTATCTGTGCGCTCACGACGCGCCCAGTGAGCGCCCAAGCTGAACCTCCCTCACCAAAAAAACAAACAAACAAAAAAAGACTAATCAGACGCAAACTGTTTCTCCCCCAAACCCTGAAGAGCTTCACGTCATGTATGAAGGTCTGTCTTCGTCTTCGATGTATGGCCAAGACTTTTATCTTAATTTCTAAAATAATACAAATTTCTTCAGGTGAAAATGGATTCTCCGAAACGAGCTCATGTCATGGAGAGAAAAATGAGCTCCATCGCATCATAAACGTCTGTCGGTGGCTCAAAGACACTCGTCATGCAGAGCAGGTAAGAACCTCAAATATCTGTGTCTCACTAATCTGCATTTCAAACGCCTGCAATGCACATTTTCCTGTTTAGGTTCCCCAACTCTAAGCTGTCAGTCAAACCTGTTAAGCTGGATAATGATGCACGAGGGCCATTCTGTTCTTAACCTAGGTCATGCACCCATTTTACCCCACTTATAGCCTAGGTACATTATTTCCACCAATTTTGATTCTCTCCATCACGCAGGTCATGTAGCAGGTCTGTTTTGATCCTAAAAGGAAAGCCGACTTTAATGATTCGTCAATTTGGAGACGCAGATGTTATGCTTTAGTCCTGTGGGCCCTCGGGGGAGTTTATTGAAAAAGGATGTAATGGTGAAAGTGAAGTGAAGCGAATTAAAGTAGCCTACTCACGCCCTCTTGCGTTCAAATCAGTAAATAGCACATTCACGCCTTGCAGACATTTCATGCCAACAAATTAGTCTTATTTTCCAAATAGGTACCAAATAGGCTTAATTTTGGGCAAAAAAAGTATGTACATGACCCTAAAATATTTCAATTCAAGGCTTGGGATTGAATATTTTACTATATACCTAGCATATAACTTGAATTAAAGTGTTGGAACAAGCAAAAACTAAATATAGCCTATATATGACCTTGTCAAAGCAAAAAAAGCCAATTCAGTAAATTATTTCATACGTTTCTGTTTCAGAAAGATACTTCCAGCACAAATAGTCTGCTGTAAATGTTTGGAATTAGAGTTCCTATGATTATAATTCTTAAAATGTCAAACAAAACACATACTGTAAAACATATGCAAATTAACACATTTAATGACAATATTCTCCACTTGCGTTTCACTGCTCTGATGTCATCTCAGTGCATGAGTGCTATTTGACATTATAGCCTGTATACATGTCGGAGGTGAGAAAGCACATATGATATTGTACCCTTTATTCCACTATATTTTCTAGCGGAAAATGCACACTATCATGCACACTTTAGTTATAAAAAATGTATATTTTCTAGTTCCAAACCATGGGCATTAATCTGCTTTAGTAACTTCCTCCACCCCCATGCAGTGAATCTCACAGAAATTAGAACATATGAACGTGTTAGTTCAGTATAACAGTCTTGGGGCTCACTGGATATAGAGGTATCTTTTTGGATTTGGATCACAGTTTACATTAAAACACTATTTAACATAAACCCTAATAGTTTAATGCTCTGAAAAGTCTCCTTATACGTCCAAAGTCCTTCAACTTTAACACTATAAAATACTTTTCTTCAAATTGCTGTTGTTCATAAAATAAATAATTGACTACTCCATATCAGTATTATTCACTCATGTTTATTTATAGTGGTACATGTACACCCAGGCATCAAGGATTCATAACAAAAAAGGCAACATATTCACATATATGACATTTCAAAAAAGCCTTTAAGAGGTTCATATAATATTCCTCCATATCAACAGCATTTTCACTATTTGTATACAGAATCTGTTGTAACAATAAAATATATGGCACAATGCCGCAGAACCAGAAACACGTTTAAGACGGAGTTATGTATTCAAAGGAATAGAGTTAAATGGGCTAGGCCTGTGTAGAAAAGGAAAAACATATAAACTGATTGATTTTAAAGCTGTCTGAATTTACAATCAATTTTGCTGACTGAACTGTCCTGGTGCAACAATCCAAACCCACCTGGTACTACTGTTACCACCTGTTTGCTAAAAAAAATAAAAATAAACACATATACACTTACAAAACAATAATACAAAACTAATGGAACGTTTAGGCACTGTTGGTCAGATGAGGAAGTGTATGAGAAGAACGTGGAGAGCCAAAATTTATCTTGATGCTGAGGCTTAACTATTAAAAAAGACCCTCAAATAATGGACATTAAATGTTTTATAGGCTCTAAATGGCCACATACCAAAGAAATCCATGACTTCCCCTTCATTACTATTAGGCAATAGGATGTAGTCAAATGGAAAATAAAAAGAGTGACCAATTTGTCAGAAGTGGAAGGATTCATCCAGTGACATTATGGCTTGCTCCGATACCACATTTAAAACCTCAGTTGTGTATAGAATAAAGGTCAAACAATCACGGGTAATGAAAATGGAAGCACATATTAAGCCATTTCTACTTTAACCTTTATTAATGGAATATTATGTTTAGTGTATCCTCCTGTGGTGAAGTGTTTCTTTTTTTCTGCCAGAGCAGAGTAGTGTTACAGCAAATCAGATTTTATGTGTAGGCTACTTTTAGTTTTCAATGTTTTCAGTTCTTTAACTGCAAATCTTCAAAAATAAAGAACAGCAGCATCAGAAATTTGTGTAAACTTAATATTCAATTTGGTTCTGGGCAGCAAGTATGTGTAGTGTATCATGACCTCCATACAAAAGAAAGGTAAGATCATTATGTAGTACATGATAATGATTGATGATTTGGGACAAATATATTGTAGACTATATTTATAACTTCACTGACAAATAAATGTCTTCTTTTTCGCAAACAAAGTCTGTCTTAAAGCAGTTATAACATCAATGGCATAACACATGATATAGGATATAGACTAGGAGGCCCTCTAGTGGAGCTACACTTGTATGGCAGCCGTCTCAGCTTGCTTTCTGCTCCACTTGAAACTGTAGCAAGGCTAATTGCAACAAACTGATTTACTTGTAGTGTAATACATGTTATTTCAGAGCAGATATTCTCCTAAGGTGCATAACGGGCAGGATACATTGCAACACACTGAAGCTGGGACTGAGGTACATTTATGTTAAAGCCTGATTTATAGCTAATGTTTAGATCTGAACAGATTATACTGGCGTGTTATTTTAGAAGATTTATAGTATGTCATTTCCTTACATTGCTGGCTCAAATTGAGCTTTTAGGATAGATTTCTGAGTAATTGTAAAGGGTTCTGAATCAATTGAAACCACTGCAGTCTTATCCAGATTTATGAAATAACTAGGCAAATATTGTAATAATTTAGTTGTTTTTACCTCAACCTGGACAGACTGAATCTATGCCTGTGTCTTAAAGACCGCCTGCATATGAAGCAAGTTAGTGTTTTGAAAATAATGAGACATATTGTTGCTCATTATAATCACTGGGCTTTCATGCAGTGGAAGTAGTGCCTACAAAGTGCTTATGGGGAGAGAAAAAGCTAAGAGGAAGGCGTTACAGAGGGAATATGGGCATGGGAGTGCTGAATATGAAGAAAAAAAAGCTCTTCTTCATGCTTGTTCTTCATTTGCATTTGCGAAGAGCCTCCTGCATCTTCTCTTGCACATGCTCCATCTTCTCGGCCCACTCCTCACTCAGACCCTCCTCGTCATCTCCGATGATGGCGGCGTAGCCCATGAGGGCGATGAGGCCAATGCAGAATAGGTAGGTGAGGCGTGTGCAGAGTCGCTCCATAGTGGGCCGGTCGCCCTGCGAGTGCTTCAGGTAAACCTCCAGGATGGGTCTGCTGAAGAGCTTTGGCTTGCCCACCACGCCGTCGTACAGTGTGTGCAGGTTCTGGTCTCCCAAGTCATTGGAATAGCTCTCCTCAAAGTCCTCCTTCTTGCGTGCGCGGTGCTCTGGCCGTGCCTCCACCATCTCCATGAACTTTCTGAACTGGTTCTTCAGGTTCTCTTCCACGCGGCAGTACTGGCCATCCAGCGTTTCCTTCTTGATCTGGACCAGCGTGTTGCGATTCATCTGGGACAGCTGGTCCAGCGCCCGGTTGACTGAGCCGAACTCGCGCTTCAAGGTGCGGATGTCCTCGTCATCAACCTGGTGCAGCACAACCCGGATCAGGGAACCAGCCACGCCAAAAATGGGGTTAACTACAGCTGCTGCTGAGGAGATGGTGGCTACACACTCGAGCACTTTGATCAGGCCTTGCTTCAGCTTGGCACGGTCCTCCATGATGTCCTCTTCCATCATGATTTTCCGTGCAGATGTGGACGTCTTTGAGAGAGACGGGAAGAGAAAAAGATCACAGTTTACTATAACTGATGGTCTTTAGGATGCTGCAGCCACATATATTAAACGAGGCATTCTGTTTGTTTACAGATCAAACTATATGACCTGCAAAGCATTCAGTTTCAAGTGTAGTATTAAAGGGACATTCCAACAATTGTACACATAAAATTCAGTTATCACAAGGGGTATGACAGCCTGTGAAAACAGACGTATAATGTCTTCTGGGGGTGTGGAGGGTGCTTTCCAAAGTTCAAAAAATAACCCTGATGAGGCTTAAATTTTATTAACCGAGTCTGTATCACAAACTGTGGATGTGTGGTTTGAAAGATGTTTCTAATGAAAGACACTGTTGATTTGCATTATGTCAAATGTAGAATCCAATGATGAGGACTAAAAGTCAGGATAACTCAGCCTCTGCTGCTCTGATTTAGATTTTTATTTTATCTGTCTGTCACAAGACCCTCAACCTCAGAAAACATTATTGGGAAATTATGGACACTGGTAAAATAAAGTGTTACCAAAATGTTTTTTAGACTTATACTTTTTAGAGTTTCTTGCAGTGGGAGAACCAGATTATACAGCCGCAATAATACATCATGTATAATCCTTTAAGTCATGTTCTTTTTAATCTCTGTAATAATACACCACTGGTTTTTATTCATATTGATGATATTTATTACAGTTAAAAAAATCTAGCAATTATGATCGGTTTCATTAATTTTCAAAACCTCCATTTGCTTTGCTTCCAACCTTTCAAATGTGAGGATTTCGTGCTTTTTCTTGTCACATATGATATTATATTGAATGTCTTTGGGATCTGGACTTTTTGTCAGATACAACAAGCAATTTTGGAGGACACCAACTTGGGTTCTGTGAAATTATAATGGCCTATTTACCGACATTTTATAGCCAAAATAATTAGCGGATTAACTGACAATGAAAATAAGTTAAGCCGTAATAATGAGATTCGTGTATAAAATCCATATGTAGAAGTTATTTGACAGCCATGAAAAAGGAAAAATGATTCCACTTCTCAGCTGCTCAATAAATCAGCTACAAACCACAAGCAAAACTAATCTAATTGTGACATTTCTATTATGCTGACGT
Source organism: Micropterus salmoides (assembly GCF_014851395.1). Classification (NCBI taxonomy): domain Eukaryota; kingdom Metazoa; phylum Chordata; class Actinopteri; order Centrarchiformes; family Centrarchidae; genus Micropterus; species Micropterus salmoides. The sequence continues at coordinate 8,361,257 of NW_024040152.1, read as the reverse complement.
CCGGCTGACACTCTTTACACAGAGCAACTTGTATTCAGTTCAGATCTACAGCAGCTTCTCATTATTAACTGATTATTTCAGCTCCTTTCAGCCTGACAGCCACAGAGATTACACATTTCATGAGAATTATCCAACAAAATAGACAAATGGTTGGGATCTGAATCTGTTGTTTAACTGTTAGAGGACAGTTGTAGCTCCTTACATCAATTTTCTTCTCTTGAAGCTCTCACAGGAACCTCGTCCTAGGTTGTTAAAGGAAGAAAGGGACTCTGATCCTGATCAGGATGATTCCTGAAACAACAGACATTCAGAGATTCAGACACAAAATTCAAATATATCCACCATAGAAGTTGCATAGTGAGGATTTTGCTTCATACTGTCATACTGAACCAGGAAGTGAGTTTTGTCCCTTGCTGGTTGCAGTTTTCAGCAGTGAAGGAGTTAACAGCCTCTCTGCTTCAGTATGACACGGCTCCATTCAGCACTCCAGCCTTTCAGCACCAGGCTGCTCTCTATGTGTTTCTATGGACCAAGCTGATAGCTCCTCAGCAGCAGCGAGCTAAATAAGGAATGCATGCTGAGACGCTACCAGCAGCTAATGGGCGAGACAATACTGTGGGAAAACAAATAATGTGACGGCTGACTGAGCTGTAAAACTTGTTTATTACATAATAGGAACAACATATTATATGGTTTCAAGCTAGTTTAGAGGCAGGGTTTACAAGTTTTAAGTAGAATATTTGTGAGCAGTAAAAGCTCTGTTGACACCTAACAGTTATGTTTATTAAAACAGGATTATACAGGGGTGTTTTTCCATATACACAAGCATTAGTAGTGACAGGGCTGTTATCTTTCTACTACACCTCAGTGTGTCAGTTATGGCTAGGCATGCGTGCCATGGTACTACAGACACACACCTCACCACTCTGAGATTACAACATAGTCTCAAAGATAATCACGACACCCCTGTTGTGCTGACACTTGGGACCCACACAGCTGATGACCACAAGGCTGTGCATGCTTGAACAGGCCCTGAGAGACACACACACGCGCACACACACACACAGTAATGGACAGGGTGGTGCGTGTTTTGTTTTGTTGTTAAATACCCGTGTCCACCAGAGGGGGCAGTAATTTACCTATAATGACAAAGACGCCCAAAATTTCCACCGTCTGATTTCAGCACCACCACTGTGGACTAAAAGCAGAGGATGTCAGGAGCAGGACTTAACCCTTTAGCTTCAGGTCAGCTTTAGATGATGTGTTTAAATGGACGGATTGAACAAAAACATGAGCAAATGTTTCACTTTCTTTATATATTTTTGAAACCTACACAAGATGCATCTTAAATGTCGCTTTTCCAGAATTTTTTTTATAATAAATTCTCATCTTCCCTGCATTTGTTTCGCTTTTTCCTATTATGACAGCTGATAAAGAGCTCGTTCCTCTATAGATTTACAATAAAATTACATTCATCCAGTTTTATATTTCTATTGTTTTGTCCTTGTTTCCACAGATGATGTGAAAAACCCTCCATGTCTCAAGGCAATACGGCAACTGCAACAGGAGACAGGTAATGAAAGGGTTAATAACGGTTTTTAGACACCCTCTGAAACAAACCCACCATAAAATTTAAGATATTTTTTTAAGTAATGGATTAACTGAGCCATATTCGTCACAAATTGGATTCATTTGACAGCTTCCTGCGATTTAATCTGAAACAGCAAATTAACCCTTTGAGCAAAATAAATTATTCCTAGATCGACTCTGCACCTTCTAAGAGATGTTTTAACGAGTGAGCTTGATCAATTTGAGTAATTTTCTACTCAATGTGAAGACAGCTGATGATTGATGAGACATATGATCATATGGGTTTTATATGTTAATAAAAATGCAAATTAAGGGTCAATAAATGAGACCTGTTATAGCTTCCTGGTTAAAAGCACCTCCATGGGTTAACCAATCACTGCTCTATGGCAGCATGGCCTTCAGAGAAAGCAGAGAGCACAGCACTCCCACTTCCCAGTCTGAAAGTCTTGGCCTAAAGTTGTGGCTTGGTGACTCAGCTTCTGTATTACTGTACAGCAACTAGTTATTGGAAACATAAAGTTTAAGTCATTGCCAGGGAGAAACATCTGACTACGCGTTGGCTATAAACAAAGTCTGTCTAACCAGGAAGTGACAGGCTGCTCTCACCTGTTTCCCTGCAGTGGAGTGGCCATCTTGAATGTTTTCTATCACCACAGCATTGCTAATGCTAATCCAACTTTACACGTTATATCCTATTACAAAAAGATTCCTAAAGTGCATAAATGACATGTTCATGACATATTTGAATGCTTGTCTTCATGTCACATGACAGTTTGCTCTCTGTCTTTGCAGATTAAAGCCTGTGTGGCAGTTGAGACACTTTCTGAAGATGTAGACACCCTTGAGGCTAATGCTGTTTAAACAATAACTATATTAATGAAGACTAACATGCAGCAATGAAGTGTCTTCTGGAGTTCTTCTATGTTTGTGAGTAGTAAAATAAGCAAAACATCCCCTCTCCAGCTCAGGGCCAGACAGCAGCCTCCCTGCCCAGCTATGGCTCCCCCTAGCCGTGCCTCCATATTTCCTTGTTAATGCACACCATAATGCCCTGACCCTCCCTGATCTATCACACTGTAAAGACATCAAAATACATCTGAAAACCTCAATTTTTCAGTCTAAATGTGAAATATACAGTCTCTACTGCCTCCCAGTAAGTATTTGGCACCATTGGCCTCAGCAGAAGAGAGGATTTCTTACCTTTTGAGAGTGGCTATGTCTATGCCTCTCTCTCCAATGTCCCAACCTCGGCAGCCTTCGTCTTCTTCCCAGCAATCCCTGCAAAAAAGGACACTTCCATGTATGTTGAATATGCAGGGGTGATCAAATTCGACTAAACCATTTCTAAAGAGGCCAGAGAACCCCTAAATCCCAGAAATTGCCCTATTGGCCTTAGATAGACATAAGCTCCAATATTAAATTTTAAAATGGCATTTTAGTGGTCTTAAACAGCAAAGCCCACTCCTCAAATACACCAAGTCATACCCCTATGATTTCAACTTATTGTGGTCCATCCAGTAGTCATACAGTTGATACTGAAGAGCAATTGTCAGTAAGTGCGCAGCTGAACTCTCAGGCGCTTTCTGCAGCCTTTTGTGCGTTTGCCAAGCCCTGGAGCATCTTTGAGAGGCTACAAATAGTCCATTCGTGGTATTTATGAGTCAAAGAGACCCCTTTCTTGTGGACTGGACCACAAAAACGGGAAGAAATATATTCGCATGTGCGTTGAATCCAACAACGCAAAAAGAGAACCATGGATCCAAATGGACCTCTCCAAAAGTGCACAAGTGTATCCAAAGGCACAGAGAGAACTCCAAAGGCTCCAAGCGGGAAAAAAGGAGTTTAACCAGCTTAAAAGGTAATTATAATAATAATTCTGTTAAAACTTTACGAAGTGTACAAATAAAATTCCAACTACACTCAAATAATGTAAATTTAAAGTTCATTTGAAAACCGTGCAACGAGAAAATGTACCAGATGGCGCAATTGGCACTGCTGACAGTAAAGTTATTAATTTAACGTGTTTAAAGATATACTTTACTTAAATATATAGTTACTAATACGGACAGCGCTATAGCACTGCACACAAATGAAAATTACCTACGGTAGCTATGAGGCAGGCAAAAACTGGAGCTGTAAACGCAGCCAGTCATTGCGTCAAAGTAGTCCTGCTGCGAGCCACAGTCTGGTCCTTCTTCAGACTTGAATTAGCATAAATTTAGTCCTGTAGCACAAAGAAATCATTATACGAAAAACTCTGCTGACAAATCCAATGGATTCTTAGGTTGGGAAATGGCTGCGCCGGCGGTTGAAGATGTTTTCCTCAAAATAAACCCATATGCAAACTATGTTGGCAGCTGTCGGTAAAGCGTTAAAGGACAAGCCTGTTCCCTTCAAAGCCTGTAAGTTTACGTCGTAGGCCTATATTACAACAACTCAGTCACAAATAGGATGGGCGTTTGTCTCTCTGCGTGTCCAGACCTGAGCATCCGCAGGTTAAAGACCCCGCATCCCCTCTCTGAGACAGCAAGCCTCAGGCAACAGCAACACAAGTGAAGCCGTGTCCTCCCTGCTGTGGAAACTGAAGACAAAAATAGAAATAAAAAGACGAGTGTCCGTTAGAAATGACAAAGCCTTCCTTATCTGCTGTGAAAGGACTGTTCGCATCAGCGCTCAGGTAAAAACAGGCGCATGTGTCGTGTTTATTCAGCACTAAAGCACCAGCAGCACAGCCGGAGCTCCAGCCGGACGCGCGCCTGTCCTCATTGTGCGTTTGCCGCAGCAGCTGTCAAACAGATCATATTTCAGACTGAAGTCACAGAGCCATGAATACTCACAGGTCCTATATGATACCACACTTGTGCAAGATCAGCTGTGCATCGGACTGCGGTCAAAATGCGTAATATTTGTGCTCCAGTGTGGCAAACAGCCGCTGTTGCAAGACGTTCTTGTTTTTTCCAGCTGGGGGGGCAGAAGGAGCGCTCTGTTGACAGGTTATAAGCCACAATCCTGAGGCAGGGACTAAACCTAACAAAAGTGCTGTACCGTGGGTACAAGTCAACCGAAATATATAGACTCTGGGATTACCCATTTCTCTTATTGCAAGCAGGCCTACACAATGCTGTATTGTATAACTTCAGCGAATATAAGATTCTTGTTTTGCATATACTGTGACAAACAACCTTATGTGGTATTAAAATTAAACAGAAAAAAATACATGCAAATCTTGTTTTTCTTTTATTGTGTATGATTTACCAGAGAAAAATGACATTTTGGAACAAAGAAAGCTTTCTTCACTCAGGGGGCAGTAAGTTTATAAGAAGAAAATTATAACAATAGAAAGTGTTTTTACTACAATCAAAACATACATTCATTAAAACAAAGACCATAGAGACAAATACCACAGTGGTATTTAAATTATATTATCTTTATTATTTAACATGTTAAGAAAAAAGAACAAAAAAAATACATTAAGTCTTACTAGTTAAGATTCAACTGGTAATTCTTCATGTATTTCATTAACACAGATGCTGAGCTCAATACTATCAAATGTCTTGATTGTAGTTACAGACGTTGGACTCCAGGGGCGCTGTATTGACAGTCGTTATCACATGAATAAAACTGTACAACGGCTTTACTTTGCCTCAGAATACATTTATTCAATCCTTATTTGCAGTTAGCAGTTTGTACAGGCCATGCAATGCAGTATACAAAATCAGACTGAAATGAGAAAAAGAATAAGAGTGTGAAATTAAAACCGAAGTGATATGAATGTGCTGTGTTGTTCTCGGATTAATTGCATATTTCAACTGTGAAGAAACACAAATGACAGACTAAACTATTCTGATCATATCAAAAGACCTGAGACAAATGTCAATACAAACATTCACACACAATGAAATCAACCTTTAAATATGCAGAATAAAAAACCTCAAAGTGCTGCTGTCCATCAGTTGCACATTATTCCTCCACTCTTGGTCTGGGACCCTCCCCTGTTAGGTTCCAGTGTTTCTTCAGACGGCTCTATGTTCTGGAGCAGGTGTACATACTGTGTGGGTCTGGTCTGGTGGCGAGCGATTTTTCGAGCGTAGTACCTCTTGGAAGCAGCTCTCCACGCCTCCCTCTGCAGCGTCTGAGAGTCTTCAGGTAACTCCGATATCAGCGTCCTCTTTCTCTTATCCACAAAAGAGATGGGTTGAGAATACCGGGAGTCTGTAATGTGGGGAAAGGTACCGGAGCGTGAGGGGTTTCCCTGTTGGCGGGCTATTTTTCGGGCGTAATACCGCCTGGAAGCTGCTCTCCAGGCTGCCCTCTTTAGTCTCTGAGCCTCCTCCGGCAGCTCGGATGTCGGCACGCTCTTCTTCCTGTTCCTGAGGAGGTCAAGAAGTGAGAAAGGATCACACAGATTAGTAGGTATGTAGTTCACCAAGTGCTTAAAATTTAGATTGTCTTAGGCCATTGTGCTGATTTAAGAAGCTAGGTATAGGCAAATACACTACTTTATTCTCAATTAAGGCCACTAAATTAACCAATACATTTGTACATGTTTTACAAAAGGTAGCAATGTCTGCCGTTACATATTTCCCACTTTCAGCTGGTTGTTAAATGGTGTTGAAGTAGTGTGAGTCAGGTGTGATGAAGTTTCAGATACATAGCAAGACTGAAATGAGGAGATACAGTGCCAGCACACAACATGTGAACACATCAAATGCCAACATCTGAAGGATAATTCCTGTCTGGGAATATTTCTCCTAGATTTACAGAGATTCAGTAAGTGTCTAAATAAGGCTATTGTTTCCCCCTCTATCCATGTGTGAAGAGTCTGTTGGTTTAAAACATGACACGCTGTGTGTCCTTCAAGCCACATGCAACACTGATGGTTAGACTCCAATGCTACGTCAGAGTATAATCTATTGCTATCCATGAGTTGCACTCTAATCTCTGGAGCCAGTAAGTTCTCGTAAAAATTCTTTTAACATTCAACCTTGTAAGATTCCCAGAGAACACCGATATCTGCTAGCCTGATGCTTGAGCTTCTGTCTCTCCCTTATCAGTCTAACTGTCGTCACCCTAACAAGGACAGTTATGAGAGAAAGAACTAGAGCTGGAAGGTCAGTAGACACACACTTGTGGGGGTCAGCTACTGACTCCAAGCTAGACCGGTCTTACCTTTCCCTTTTACATCTATTAAGCCCCCTAAGAAATGTATTTAACAAATGGCAATATTTGCCAATTTTGCAATTCTAATAGGCACCAAAGGTAAAATCAGATCAGTGGGGATGCCATCACACCACTGCCCTTACAAATCAGATACTCTAAAACTACTAAGCTGTATTTAAACCCCCCCCCTGCACATATATAGCTACAGTTCCCGTTAATATAACTATGCAGTGCTGAATAGCTACAGTTGTTACCAACTGGCGCATAGTGTTGCTTTGAAGTATGTCATGTCACCAAGTGTTGCTAAACAATTAAATGGTGTTTCATGCAAGATCTTCTCAATTTCCACCATTTGAGCGGATTGTGAAAAAATACAAAGTCAAAAACAGATCATCGATTATAAAGAGCTGGTGACAAAACCTGATGCCAACAATTTCATATAGTTCAAAATTTCCTGTGGAGAACATGTCTTCCCACAATGTCACATTATCTACATTTGATTAATTATCCACAGAAAACATAAATACAGGGTTTTTGGGTGGATTTTCTCTTAGAGGTAGAAACTCTAATGACCTAAAGCATTGAATTGGCTCATTTAGATCTATGAAATAACCCACCTAAAGTGTCCTTCTTCAGTGACGAGGTGTCCGTCTGTGTCTGCATGAGGTTTCTCTCTGTTCTCCAGTTTTTCTGAAGGGAGCAGAAGAAATGAGCATTGTCTTAGTCATACACCCCCACTGCCACACTAATACAATTTACAATGACAGCATTCAGACAAGGCTTTTCTCTTTCTAAGGCAGGCCGGGTATTGTTTAATAATGTGTGATAGAGGTGCCAAAACGATACCAGGAGTTTCAGCTTTAACCCTGCTTTGTTGAATATAACCATGTTTTTTTTCCTGTTGGACACAAACCAAAGTTCTCATATGCAACTGTGATCAAATCTGACTCAGCACAAAGCAGCCAATCAGGATTTTTTCCTATTTAAAATAAAGTCTGAAATGAGCAAATTTAAATCAGAAAATGTCTGTTGAAAGACTGAGTCAACAAGTCGAAGAATCTGAACAATGCCAAACATTTGATACTTGACAATTTTTGATCCTCTGTCAGGATTGATACCAAGCTCTGGTATTACAGAACATGTGCAACTTAATAAAAGCTTAAATTGATGTCCTTGTAATGTTATGAATATGCGTGTAACAGGAATTAAAAGGCAGCATATATTACTTTTTACACTGGGGCTCTCTCTGTCCTGACAGGGACTACTTGTGTTCTCCTGATGCTCCCCGAATCTCTCTTCACTCTTTTCCCACTTGATTAAAACTGTGTCACATGGCTCCTCTTTGACAACGAAGCTGCTGGGAGATTTAGGCAGATTGCTGGCTGCCTCTGATATGCCTGAGGACTCTGAGGAGTGGGAGGTGCAGGTCTGGTCAAGACCCATCCTGCGTGGGGATGAAGGAAGAATGGACTCCTGGCTTTGGGAGGAAACATGTGAGGGGGGTCTTGCAAAAAGGCCGACTGTGGAGAAAAGAGACAAAAATGGCATTCTTTTAATTACATTTACTTCTTTTTACTGTTAAATTGTAAAATATTTAAGTACTCTTCCGGCCCTAGGCATTCTTGTATGTCTAGACGATATAGATGTTTTTTTTCCTTTGGCCTCATTTTTACTTACAAGAGATACTCATTTCACACTCCTGCTGCCCTGCTGTCATCTCAGTGTCAATGCAGCTTGGTTCAAACCCTCTCTGCTCTCCCTGTGGGTCACCGGTGGTCTGCGATCCGATGAGGCTAAGCTCTTTTCCAAACAGCCCACAGGTGCATCCCTGTCGCTGCAGCACCTGCAGCTCGTGCTCTATCTCTCCCAGCCTGCACTCGAGCCGCCGGATCTCTTTGTCCCTGTCGGCCACCATCCGCTGGTACTCATGAGTCCTGGCACTGTTGACGCCGTACAGCACATTTATTATCGAGTCTATCGCCAGCCGGATGGCGTTTTCCACCACGAGAGCTTCCTCGTCGCGCAGGTGTGGGTGCAAAGTCCTGTTTTTGACCAAATTCATCTTCAAAAATCAACCTGTTTTGATGTTAGCAAGCTATGTGGAAAGCGGCTAGCTACAAGGATGCAAGGCTGTCAGTCGCGCACACACGATAGAAACAATATCATCACATTGAACACACAAACCCAACACTTTACTGTAATGTAAAAGCAAACAAAACAGAATGAGAGACTTAAATTTAGCTAAAGTTGAATCTACCACACCAGAGCTGCAGGTTTGCTTCCTGCGTCGTTCATTTCTTCTGCAAAGGCTCCAGTCAGTGGACGTTGGTTCTGGAGGCCACAGCGCCACCTGGTGGCTCGTATGACTGCTCACACTGACATTACATGTATTATTGATTATAAGGCCATCACTGCTATTCGGGCTGCATAAAAGATTTTATAAATAAATAAAATATAATAATTTTATAAATAAAAAATAGATAAAGATAAATAAAGATTTTTTTAAATGATTGACTGATCTAACTGACCGAATTGATTGATGATAATTGTTTAGTCTATAAAATTTCATAAAATAATAATGAAAAAAAGCTCATTACTATTTCCCATTGCATAAAATGAAAAATCTTCTTTTGTCCAACCAATAGTCCAAATTGTTAAGATGTTACATTTATTTCAATTTACACTGATATAAAAAAAAGGAGCAAAGCAGAAAAACGTCACATTTTAGAAGCTGGAATCAGTGAATTTTTGGTCCAAATGAAATGATTGGCCCTGCTTATTACTGTCCTGCAACAGCTACAGATAATGGCTTTTTGTCATTTTGGTATCAGAGCATTTGATTTATTAATTGTGGTCCGGATAAAAAAAAGAAAATTTTTACTTTAACTCCTGCTATTTTTTTCTTCAGCTCTGGTTGAGTGGAGAGCCTCTACTCCAAACTTCTCAAGGACTGTACTGACTGAAGTGGAAGGTGAAGGATCCTGACGTCTGGAGGTTCACAGAGCGACGCTCCAGATGAGTTTCCTTACTGCAATATTTGAAGAACAGTAGTGGTCTGTTGTTTGGTGGTCTCTGTCGTGGAAATTATATTCCTGGTGAAGGGTTGAGCAAATAGTTGAGTTACAACAAACCGTTGTCTTTGAAGAATTTATTTAACAAAAGAGAAAAAACAGAGAAGTACTACAACACAAATCAGCTCGACCAGAGGAATTCACTGAGTCTCCAGCAATATGAGGACCTTTAGAAGTATTGCTTCTTTGCATCCACCAAGGCTGTCTGTGTGTTTGTGCATGTCTCTTTCTCTCTGTTAGTCTGCAGATTAATGAAATTAATGGTAGGAAGCACTGCCAGCTGTGACTGATGGGTGGCAGCAGGCAGCATTCTTGCGTCTGAACTGTATTTGTTGGATTAAGACTAAAGTGTGAGAAGTGGCTCTGGAAACTCTATTAATGCCAGTTCTTTAAATATACATTTGAAAGACATTCAGAAGTGGAACGAAACCTCTAAGGATTTAATTTAAGACTTAACGGGGATTTAAAGGTGGGCTATGCGATTCTAATCCAACACACATCTTTTTGTCAAAGTAAGCGAATATCTCCTCACAGTCCGCTAGTTGTCCATTCTGTGTGTGAAAAGACTTTCAATTCTTATGGTCACTCGTGGATGGTGGAGCTGACATATTGATGTATCTCTGCTGCTGACATGCCAAGGGGGTGTTGTGCATTTACTTTTGAAGCTAGGGAGCCATTCAAGCACTGCCTCTGTGTCTGTGGAAAGCTGTTATCTCCCAGGCTGCCTTTTGGAGCAGTTATTTTAGGTGCAGACGACTGGGTCACACAAGCTTTCTTTACAACATCCTCCTCCCTCTCAGGCAGGTGGCATTTGTTTCTTTCCCTGGATTCAAAATAAAGAATTTGAAACAGATAATGTCTCGATCAGTGACATGTCACTTTTTTCTCTCCAAGCACATCATCAGACCTTCAAGAATAAGATTCAGACATGATATTACTGAACATTCACTGCAAACACATTTTCTCTCTACACCCTCAAACACTTTGGTTATTTCCAAAAAAGAGGTGCTTTTTTCTATAAAAAAGGCATTCAGGGTTTCATAACACAAACCATTCGATTGTGTTGATTATTAAAATGTAAAAAACTATAACCCCTTTCCTTTTTAGATGGGCAGCATGTTCGTCTTCATGCTCTGTTGCCATTAACTTGTTCATCGGGGGATTTGCTGTTTTTGCTTTCATTCTTCAGTCTTTGCATTCAGTCTCTTGGTCTGCAAAGTCAGGTTTCAACATTGTTCAAATTAGCACTCAATAGTAAATTGTTCATAAGAACAGATAGCTTGATAATATAGTAATTAATAGCACAAATTTAATCCACCCCCTGCTTAGTTTCACTCAATTCCTGGACATCTATGGGATCATGATTAAGTTATTTGATCCCATAGACATTCAACAATTGAGCCAAGATATCCCAATATTGCTGTTCGACAAAACTTCAGATTAAACCAAATACATTCACAAACGTCTGTCCTAGCTTAGTTTCTGACTCTGATGAAGTTGGAAAAACAGTTCCCCAAAACTACTGTATCTCTGAACTTGTCTTTAACCAGATCACACACATGTACACATGTATTCTATATGATCTCATTTTGAATAGCCTACTTTTTCACTTCCATTCACTGAGCCTCCCTTGAAACTGTCTGGAGCCCCTCTGGTGAGGATGCCTCTCACTTTGAAAACCTCTGGTTTATTTGACTCTAAACTATAATTTACTAAATGAACATCATGCTGTATTAAAAAAGACTTGAAACTAGCGATTGAGACTCATTGGGAAAGTGTTTGCAGAGGAAATAAATAAAGTGTGAAGCAGGATCATTTATTCATAAATTTACACACAACTGAACTTCTTTTTGCAACCGGTGGAGATGCCCCCTGCTGGCCATTAGAAAGAATGCAGATTTAAGGGAATTGTGTGTGGATAGTCTGCACAGGTGTACTTGTGTGTTCAAGAACTTTGGCTTCTTTTGTTAAGTTAAGGGTTTGTAGAAAAACATGTTTATATTCCTCAATGTATGTAATTGTTTTGGTATGGGAACCAAAACTCAGGCATTTTATCGCTACTAGTAAAAAAATGTTCAAATGCCTAATTAACGCCAGATGAATACAATATCAGTATAACCAATTTCACTAATTAATTTGACTTGATTGATTTGTATTAGAATGCATTATATTGAAAGGTCTTATATTTTTTCCACCCCACACATTATGTGCAGTAACTATCCAGTCTCAAAATATGGTGATTTTGAATTTTTCATAAAACTTTAACATTTACATACCCACTGGATTATCGTAATAATGCTGACACAAAACTGAAACGATGACTGCTCATAAAAAAAATTATGTTTTGGAGATACGTACATGGTTTTCACAGCAGAGTAGCACAAATCCTCCTCTGTATTATGCAAGTCAAATATAAAACCACAATACCCAAAAATGACTTCTGAGTTTTATCAACAATTCATAACAGGTTTAAAAGGTTGACCATTTTTAATCATTCACAACATATATGGTAATGGCCACTGCAATATGACGTTCCATCTCTGTGAAATTTGAATAAAATATACCACCTTATAACCACAGCCATTTCTCATTACAGGTCTTGATACTGAAATCACAGATTCCTCACACAGGAAATGGCAACTTGCTACTTGAAGAGGAAGGAAGTTGTTACCTCACAGTCAGTAAAGTCACATGTAGAGAAATATTTTTGGAGCTTTTCTTTATGTCATGCACAGAAGCACTGCATCATAATAAAGGAAATAAACAGGAAGTACTACTACTGCTACTTTCTACACACAAATGGCTTTTCTGGATTCAGCAAAGGTGTGTTTCACAGCCTGTTGATCTGTTGCTTTAGAAAATGTTGTGACATTATTCCTTACAGTAGAATCCCAAATCATCATACCTGCGTAATTATGTCTAATATTGCATGCAGTCTTTGGTTGATAATGGAAAAAACAAAACAAAAAACCCCCAGAAAAGATGACAGACTTCTATTCCACATTCACCATCCGGTTGCTGTTAATACTCAATAGAGCAACAAATGTGTATAAATCCGCAGCTGAAAACAGTCCACAACGAATGCACTATTACCTTCAGTTTGAGTAACGTTTGCTTGATAGCAACAGTAGCTAAAAACCTGATACAACAGGTATGAATTCAGAGTATCTTTTCAACTGTGACTAAATACTCTTTAGCTGATTATGATCGCTTTCAAACAAAAATCTTACAATGTATCAGACCAAAAACTATATTTTCTTGATCATCAAAAAAAAAAAAAAAAAAAAAAAAAACCCAGACAGACAGTTTAAATGAATTTCATATTTGAACACTTTAGGGACTTTAAATCCATTCAAGAACTTTCACCAAAACATTGGACAGCATAAAGACAGGATCATTTAAAATTTAAAAAACACCTTCTGGTGTTGTGCGTGTTGGACAGAGAGGAAAAGCAACGCTCAGACGAAACAGGTTTTATTAAGGGAACAAAGGGGTTGAGGAAGAGGTGGATGGCGGGGGAACACGGGCACGAGGGACCGAGGAGCAAGTAGGGCAGAGGGGGCTGAGGCAAGGTAGCCGATGAGCACCGGGGGCCGAGGAAGAGAGGAGGCACGGGAGAACTGACCGGGGATCAGTGGAGGAGTGTGGTGGCAGGCTGACTGCAAGGCACGAGGGGGAGCCGAGAGGATGCCGTGGAAGACGCACGAGGGAAGAAGGCAGGTAGGCGAGCCCAGCTGACTCGACGGTGGACGGAGGTGAGTGCCTGGGGAAAGACAGACAGGGTTAATAATGGGAAACCAGAGGAAGGGGAACAGAGATGTTTCAAGATCAAAAGCTTGAGGCAAGCAATGGCATCAGGTCAGGAGCAGCGACAATCAAGCAGAGATTGGGTGGAAAACCGGAGTTGATTGCTGGCAGGGGTGGCAGGCAAAGGAGGCTACTGACTACAGGCTACACAGAGAGGCAGGCAGAATGCAGAGAGAAAAAAAAAGGAAAAATAAATGGGACACTCACCGTCAGCCGGTGCTGCCACCACAACATAGGGTCCTACTTCTGGACTCGGCCTTAACTCTGTTTTGTTTCTCAACAGGTTGTTACTTTTGCATGCAATCATGAGGGACTGCAGTAATTAGGCTGTTTGCAGCTTTACAAAAGGAATGCTGAAACGGTACTTCTCCTGCAAATATTAAATCAAATTAGCATAAATTCACTGTGTCTACAAAAAAAAACATTGTTGAGTGCAAAGTCCAATGCAGGGAGCGGGTTTGTCAGAGTGGGACAGAAATACAAACCATTGGTGGTGTAACGGATTGTTGTTGACTGTCAGGTCAGGTCAGGTAAACCTTGGATTGATTACAGTCTTTTTATTTATTTTTAATAAATAAAATTATGTTTAATCATCATAGTGTGGAAAACTGTTTTACTGCCGCTGTTGCTTTAGTAATACATCCTTAAATTGCTTTCTTGCCATAGCATGAGTTTTGTGATCCCTTCAAACCACACACCCACTTACAGTTCATTGAAGAAGAAACAAACGAAAGCCACTCACAGTTCTAAGAAAAACTAAAAAGTCATCTTTCAAGTTTGAAATTAACACACACACACACACACACACACACACACACACACACACACACACACACACACACACACACACACACACACACACACACACAGGGGTCCACCAACCCTGGGGGTCCTTAATAATGATAATAATAATTTAGTCCTGCATCCTTTCCACTCTGCTCACTGCACTATTTGTCAATCTGTCTATATTGTTTTTGTTTATAGTGTGTATATTGGTGTTCTCTATACTGTAGCCTGTGTTTGATTTTATTATTGTGTTATTCTTTTATTATTGTATAAGTAAGCACATCGTGAGCAATGTACAATCCTGAGTCAAATTCCTCGTATGTGTACACATACCAAATAAATCTAAATCTGATATGGATTATGTAGTAAACAAAAAAGTTTTACATGTTTGATTCTTCAAAGTAACCACCTTTTACTTTGATGACACTCTAGGCATTCTCTCAGTCAGCTTCATGAGATAGTCACCTCAAAATGTGGTTACTTAAAATATAAAACACATTCTGCACTCAAAAAAATGATTCAAGGCCTTCTTAGAGGTGATACATTTAAATATAATTTGCTTTATTTAAATATATCTATTTAAGATCGTATGTATATATATTTAAGTGGTTTAACTAAAAATGTATTAATAGCTCCACCTATGAGATTGATTTACGTTGGATCGACAAAAAAAAAAGTGTCATACGGGACCGCCCTTTGCGCATGTGCGGGACAGCGCGCTCTTTTCTCCCATCTCTCCATCCTCTGGGTGCAACGCCAAAGCAACGTTTGGTGGACAAGACTACATTAAAGGCGAATATCTACTTCTTGGTAAGTACTCATTAGTTGTAATTGATTAGAAAGTATTTTGCTGTCAAATATCGTTAATACAGTAATATTGACCGAAATGTGTGCAAAAGTTATTTCACTCTTCAAAGTTGAAGGGAGTTGGCTGGCTAACGTTAACTTATGGTGGTTAGCTACGTTAGTGCTACTTTTGTACTTTTAACGTTAGTCACTTTGACTGCTTTGGTTAATGTGTTGCTCTTCGTCGCCGCAATTTTGGACCGGGCAAAACTGGCCTGTAGACAAATAAAAGTAAAAGAAGAGATGCCGAATTTCTGTCGTGTCTGTGTCTAAAATGGCAGCGAAAAGCGTTAGCAGCCAAGGAGTGAAGCTGTCAATACCACAACGTTAACGCTAGTTTAACGTTAAATATCTATTGCTCCTACGGTATTTATGCATTTAGGCTGTAGGTGGACTAGTTATGGCGACCTGCCGAGACCGGGCTACACAAATGTTAGCTGCGTTTTTTCTGCCATGTGTCATTAATGGCGGCCAGTGTTAGGACTATTTGTCATTATTTTCGTCAACGACATTTTTTCACAGGCGAAACCGAGACGATAACTAACGTTAAATAAAACCTATTTTTGAATGAACAAAACTATGACGAACATCTATTGACATTTTCGTCAACTAACGTTAATAAAAACTAGACGAAAATGTTAAATAGTGACTATTTGGGAAGCGATTCAGTCAGAACTGATGTCCTGCGTTTGTGCTAGATGGCACATGTGTACTGTAACGTGCTGATCTACCCAGCGGTCTCATAAAACTAAAAAGTGTAAACGTCTGGGAGAATGAGTAGAGCAGACATATAGATCTGAATAAGAGTGACGACGCAAAAAAGAGCTCTATTCAGTACGGTTTTCTGGGCGCACACACAGCGTGCAGCCATGCACATAGACACACAGCGCCCGAGTACTAAACTGAGCTCTCTTTTGGCCTGAATGGACAAATACACACAACATTATGTCTAAATGTCCGGTTTGGAGAGTATTCATGTAAACTATATTGGTTATGTCTTAAACGGTTGTGAGTGTATCGGATGTGCATCAGTGCAATTGGATCCGCATGTCATTGGACATGATCCAATGTCTTAAAGTGACAGTGGGTAATAAACCTAATGCGGTCGGTGTCCTTAATTTTGATCAAGCAACAAAAGAAAAAGAGAAAAGCATTCACTGTTTGTTAATAGCTTTAATAAGGATTAATTCTATTTAATTCCTACAAATAAATATGTCTGCTTGAAAGAATCTATGCATGTAGTTATAAGGAATGCATATATTATTAATTGAAAAGAAGACTGTTTTACTTTAGGAAAAGTGTTTTTATTTAATTTTAAGATTTTTTAAAGTCACAGCAGTTAAATATGTACAGTATCTGTATTGCATGTTAAAACTTAAAAATTCATTCATATTAATATGTGCTTTACGTCAGCCTACAATATTAACCTATGTACTAACGTGTTTGACTAATTAATAATTACTTTTATTTGGATACATCACCTGAGTATTTCCTTCATTGCTCACACCTCTAATATATGCATCTCATCTTTTGCAGTTTAAGTTGAAAAGCAGTTTGTGGCAACCTCCTATTAATGGTAGGTATAAGACTAACATTACTTGCTCAATGCTAGCAAAAACTGATTTGCATCATTGTCATGTGATATGTGCTAATGGTCTTTATTCTCCTTTTAAGGATTATGAATGTGGCAGTGCAAAGAATACAGTCTGCAATTAGCTAGCAGGTATTTGTTATTGCAACATTTTAGGCAGGTTCATGGGCACTTGAGGGGAAGTTATCTCTATCCATGTCCATACACCGATTGCCCCTGTACCTTTAATACATGGAGTAAGCTATTAAATGACACATACAAAAGTCACGGAAAACATCAAGGTCCAAACCCAGTAGAAGGGTCTACATTCCAGTGTCACGTGTGCTCATGCAGAGAATTAGCAACTGAAAGAGCTTTTTTCCAACACATAAATGGACATCTCGGGCATGATGAAACCGTTCCTTGTATGTTTGTAGGATGCACATTTAAAACTAATGTTTATAGTACATTCAACAAACACAAAAACAGGAAACCAACCAACAAACATTCATTGAAAGATTTTAAAGCCAATGTCATCAGGACAAGTCCGTTACGTCAATCAATTAATCTTTGTGGTTCATCAATGGTGATAAATGATTGGAACATCCTGCAAGGTGCACACAGCCATGCACAACTCAGCACAACACCGGCGTTGCTGGTGCTCGTTTTGTTTTCTTCTTCTTCAACACCCACACATGCAGACTGTACTATGTAAAATCAAACATTAAGCTCCCCCATAGAGCCACAATGGTGGTAATTAACAAATTTGAATGGCTGCATTTTGTTTATTTTTCAGGTAAATGCAGAGTTTATGAGGATCACCACCAAGCCACTGCAGTCAAAGTTCATGTCACAGCTGGACTACTTCTCAAACAAGCTGATGCAGATCTTCAAGAGCAAAGGAGGAGTGAAGGGGCAGAGGATTAAGGAAGTCCTGTCTATCACAGATTCTGTTAGTCGAAATACATCTAACATCCCTTTGCATGTATTGTGGTGGTTAATAGCCGCGTGGCCACTATCGGGCCAGTGCCGAGCCAGGGCTTTAAACGGGCCGTGCCAGGCTAATAGCCTCGGGCCAGTAGCACCTGGTCTGTGTTTCCACTGTCGGGCCAGAAGCTCTGCTGTGCTTCACTAAAACAAGCCCGTAACACGCCTCTCTGGAACAACGTCACACTAACCATCATTTCACCAACTAATGGAAGTTTTATCAGAAAACTAATCAGAAAGAAATCACTGGAAACAGCGTGCATTGCAAAACACACATGATAAAAGCGACCGGTTGCTGACATTTTTGTTGTTTGCTTGAATATTTAAAACCCAAGCATCAATGTTTTACCACAGATTTACAATAAAAAGTGATACATTGATCATGAATTAATGTATGTCAAAATTGCACATTAGTCACACAGAAATAAATTACCGTTAGGTTTCACAAAAGAAAAAGGACACTTCTTCAGTTGCGTCTGTTTATTTGGTAGTTACAGGACATATTTACATCACATTTAGAAAGAATGATAATTCCTACAAATATATGCAACCAAAAATATGACCTGAGGAGCTTTAGCACTCTCTCGACTCCCAGTAGGCTACAGATATTGGCCAGACAGTGGAAACGCGGCTATTATAAGGTTTTATTGTCCATAGTTGCTTATTTAAACACTTTATAAATGGCCTACTAGTATAGTGCTTTCATCCAAATATTAAGTGTTTTTTTTGGTTCATCCACTCACACAATGTAAAACATGCAAGAAAACTACCAACTTGCTTGTTGGGGGCATTAAGGGGATATGCTACCTGATTAGACTGAAATTACCCTCTGATCTTAATTAGACAGCCTGCTCCTTCCATGTGTCACCATAACAACCACATTTGGCTAAATTGTGTCTCATTTTTTACCCCTGCTTCAGCGTGACAACATCAACACCAGGAGGGAGTGTATCCTGAGATGCCTCATCATCTACCTCAATGAAGATCCAGAATATCTGGTAAATTCATCACAATATGTTTGTCATGTATAGTGTTGAACTGTTACTCCCTCTTACTTCTCCCATGGCACACTATTTATATTGACAGAGCCCTACAGAGGTGTTCTTATGTACTGGTGTAGACAAGTGATCGTACATGTTTTTGAGTTTAGGGGGGAGTGTGAGTGTGTGTGCTTGGAGTGGGGAGGTTGTTTAGAGTTCTGTTGGCCTGGGGGATGAAGTTGTGCTGTTGATAATTGACAAATGCTTTTCTAGATGTATTTTTGTGTCTGTCGCCATCACCTGTGGAGCCCTGCATCACTTTATGTCCCCTTATTTCTCTGTCCATCTTTATTAAACACTTGCTGTTTTTTCTGTGTTTGTGGTGTTCAGGCACCGGCGACCAAGGATGCAGAAAGGAACCTAGAAACCACAGTCATGGGGATTTATGTGATCCGAAGTGATGGGGATCAGGAGCCTGAAGACGTTGGAGTTGTGACTGAAGGCATCAAAGTCCTGAGCAACTTGGGCAGTGTCATCATGGGCTTTCATAATGAATTTGGATGGGCACAAGCTGAATGCAAAGATACAACAGTTGAAAATCAAGCTGTTTGCATAGGAGGACAAAACCATTGATGGAGGGTTTAAGACTGAGATTACTTGGGCTTGGACAAGTGTTTACACCCAGACAATTTAACCTCTCCATCATAATTTCTTGACTCTACCTCCTCCATACCATTCCTCTCTACTTATTTGACTTCATGACTGTTGAGAGGTATTCAAATTGATCTAAAAACTGCTCAGTGCGCTTTTTCTTGGATTGTTAGTGGCCAAATTAATTATTATATGAAAATCAAGCTGTTTGCATAAGAGGACAAAACCATGTGATGATCTCCTTTGATGGAGGGTTTAAGACTAAGATTATTTGAGATTGGACAAGTGTTTACACCCATAAAGTTTGCCCATTTCAACTCTCCTTCATAATTTCTTGACTCTACCTCAGTGTCACTTATACTTATTTGACTTCATGACTCGAGATGGATTGAAATTGATCTAAAAACAGCTCAGCTATTTTTCTTTTATTGCAAATAGCCAGAAGTCTTTTTATTTTTTTATGTTGCAAGTGACATTTACGTTAACATGTATTAGGATGCATGCAAATCTGCTTGGAACAATATATTCTCACTTATGTGTTTTTTTTTGTTTTTTTTTAATGCTGAAAAAGTATACTTTTCACATGTAAATTCTTAAAAGGGTAATTTATTCCTACCTCATTAGAATTTCCAGAATTTATGAATATGAACGCTTCTAAAGTTTCCTGCTGAACACAAGATGTCTCCTACTGCATCCCCATGTTCAGTGTATGTGCACTTTACAGCTTAAGTTTCTACATCACATTAATATTGATTGAATATTGGATCAGACTTGAATTCCAAATTAGTTGTGATATCACAAATCATGCCAGTAGGCATACCCGTTAAAACTGGATTTTCACTGAGTTAGAAGAAAATTCCCACTTTCAGCTAATGTGTGAAAACAGCATTTCATGTCTCCAACTCTGCACATGTTTGATTTTCACTGTGTAGAATAGATGGCACTTCAGTGATCTGTTTCGTGAGCTGTGATAATACTTAATTTCACCTGTGTGGATCAGTCAAGTTCATTCTATTTTACATCATTCAGCACAGTGAAATTCAAACATCCAACAGGAAGAAAGACATGTTTGAGTGGAGGGGCTCTAAGTAAATTAAGTTCAAATGTAAATGTATTTCAATAAAAATAAAACAAAATAAAAAAACAAATCAACCAGGTTTGTCTCATGTGTATGTTAATGGATCAAATAAAAAATTATTTATATATTCAATTGATGATAATAAATTCCTTTCCAATAATTATGTAAGTTTGAGTTGGACAAATGTAAATCAGTTTCATTTAGTTAATGTAATTATTGTATTTCAGCTGTATTTGGTAAAAGTTAGTTAGGCTTACTCAATTACATACTGTTGTAAGTATTTGATAAAAATAAGTTAGGCTAACTGATTTACATTCTGTTGAATGGATGTACTCAATTTGAGTTGGGACTACATATATTTATTGGATGGAAATCCTGCCCACAACAAAGTTCATCCAATTAATCATTTTTTTGAGTGTGGTTTGTTTACCACATAACTCCATATGTGCTCTTTCATAGCTTTGATGTCTTCAGTGTTCTACACTGTAGACAACACTGTAACAATAAGAGAAAACCATTGAACCATTTGGAAGGAGTTTCCAAACTTTTGACTGGTAGTGTATATACATCTACATCCAGTATAAATACATAGACATACATACATATACACATCAGCAGGAAGTTGTCGGCAAAACTTAACTACATGACTGTGCCAGACGTACAACACACATTTACCTAATGCCTTTTGATAAACAACAAAATTCGACTATCTCACACACCATCCTTCTTAATTGCCTATTTGAACTGATTGGCCTTACTGGCACAGCGCTCTCCTGGTTCCAGTTCCATCTCTGCAACAGAAAACAATATATCACCTTTACAGACTTCAGCTCCACGCTGGCAGCAGTTAACCATGGTGTGCACCAGGGATCTGTGCCTGGTCCCCTTCTTTTCAATATCTACATGCTACTCCTTGGCCAGCTAATCAGTCACCATGGATTAAATTTCGATGGATCCAATTTTTCATTTAAATGACACCCAGTTTTACAGCATCACCAAACCCTGAACACAGCTCCCACCCATGACACTTGTCAACTGCCTGCAAGACATTAAGACGTGGACAACTGCTAACTTTCTCAAACTCAACAACAATAAAACTGAACTCATGGTGGTGGCTCCAGGGTGGCTACTCAAGAAGGTTGGCGACATCCTCCTGGAAGTAGATAGCTGCTCCATCTCTGGGAACATGAGAGTCATCCTGGACTCCACCCTTTCATTCCAGTCTCATATTAAAAACATCACAAATTTTGCCTTCTACCATCTCAAAACATTTCTAGCCTCCAGCCCTCACTGACTCCGTGGCTAAGACCCTCATCCACTTTATCATCATGACCCGTCTTCATTACTGCAATTATATCCTATTCAGTGTGCCCTGCAAAGCCCTCGACAGGCTCCAATATGCCCAGAACTCAGCTGCTACAGAGTTTTAACATACACTAAATCCTGGCAGCACATCACCCCCACCCTAATGTGGCTTCACTGGCTGCCTATCAGGTCCTGCTTAACTTACAAAATCCTCATCTTCACCTACAAATCATCACTGTTTTAACATCACAATGCTATGAATGGGTGTTACTCCCTCAAGCCTGCAGAGTTGTGGAAAGTGTTCATAATGGGTCACAGTAAGACAGCCAAGAGCTATCTCAGATGCAAAATGCATCTGAAGACAAAAGTATTTATACAGTGAGGAAAATAAGTATTTGAACACCCTGCTATTTTGCAAGTTCTCCCACTTAAATCATGGAGGGGTCTGAAATTTTCATCGTAGGTGCATGTCCACTGTGAGAGACGTAATCCAAAAAAATAAAATAAAATCCAGAAATCACAATGTATGATTTTTTTAAGAAAATCAATGTTAATATTTGGGACAGTAGCCTTTGTTGAGGTCAACGTTTCCTGTAGTTTTTCACCAGGTTTGCACACACTGCAGGAGGGATTTTGGCCCACTCCTCCACACAGATCTTCTCTCAGATCAGTCAGGTTTCTGGGCTGTCGCTGAGAAACACGGAGTTTGAGCTCTCTATTGGGTTTAGGTCTGGAGACTGGCTAGGCCACGCCCGAACCTTGATATGCTTCTTACAGAGCCACTCCTTGGTTATCCTGGCTGTGTGCTTCGGGTCATTGTCATGTTGGAAGACCCGGCCTCGACCCATCTTCAATGCTCTAACTGAGAGAAGGAGGTTGTTCCCCAAAATTTCGCAATACACGGCCCCGGTCATCCTCTCCTTAATACAGTGCAGTCGCCCTGTCACCCCCAAAGCATGATGCTACCACCCCCATGCTTCACAGTAGGGATGGTGTTCTTGGGATGGTACTCATCATTCTTCTTCCTCCAAACACGGTTGGTGGAATTATGACCAAAAAGTTCTATTTTGGTCTCATCTGACCACATGACTTTCTCCCATGACTCCTCTGGATCATCCAAATGGTCATTGGCAAACTTAAGACGGGCCCTGACATGTGCTGGTTTAAGCAGGGGAACCTTCCGTGCCATGCATGATTTCAAACCATGACGTCTTAGTGTATTACCAACAGTAACCTTGGAAACGGTGGTCCCAGCTCTTCTCAGGTCATTGACCAGCTCCTCCCGTGTAGTTCTGGGCTGATTTCTCACCTTTCTTAGGATCATTGAGACCCCACGAGGTGAGATCTTGCATGGAGCCCCAGTCCGAGGGAGACTGACAGTCATGTTTAGCTTCTTCCATTTTCTAATGATTGCTCCAACAGTGGATCTTTTTTCACCAAGCTGCTTGGCAATTTCCCCGTAGCCCTTTCCAGCCTTGTGGAGGTGTACAATTTTGTCTCTAGTGTCTTTGGACAGCTCTTTGGTCTTGGCCATGTTAGTAGTTGGATTCTTACTGATTGTATGGGGTGGACAGGTGTCTTTATGCAGCTAAAGACCTCAAACAGGTGCATCTAATTTAGGATTATAAATGGAGTGGAGGTGGACATTTTGAAGGCAGACTAACAGGTCTTTGAGAGTCAGAATTCTAGCTGATAGACAAGTGTTCAAATACTTATTTGCAGCTGTATCATACAAATAAATAGTTAAAAAAAATCATACATTGTGATTTCTGGATTTTTTTTTTAGATTATGTCTCTCACAGTGGACATGCACCTACGATGACAATTTCAGACCCCTCCATGATTTCTAAGTGGGAGAACTTGCAAAATAGCAGGGTGTTCAAATACTTATTTTCCTCACTGCACCTGTTTACTTAGTAGTGCAGAAAGCCTCCTCCTTGCCTCAGTGATCTCTCTGTTGTGTTGTAGTCTCTTTCATCTTGATGTAATTAATCATACAAATGGGGATGATGGCTCACAATTTTAGTCTCTCCTCAAAGACTTTCATGGTGTTACCATAGGTGTCATTTACACTGGAAATGCTGGGGACATGTCCCCACCACTTTTTTAGAGCATAATTTGTTAAAACATTTTCTGAAACATAGTTTAATAACAAATGAAAATGCCTTTAGAAAGGTTTATTTGCACATTAAGAAAACATGTAAAGCAATTAAAATATAGAAAAAACAAATGTGCATTGTCGATAAAAGTAACTTAAGCTAAAAAAAAGCAAGCTACTGATTATAAGATGACCCAAAAACGTGCATGTACGAATCAGTAACTTCAACAATTTCTTTACAGTTTCTTTATGGCCAAGTTTTCTGTTCTCTCCCTTTGAACATGACAAAAGAGGAGGGAAGACTAAGTCATGCCTGCATATGCGTTACCTCAGCAGGGATTATATTACAGAAAAGTTGATTTACAGAAGAAACAGATCTAAAGCAACACCAAATGCCTGAGAGCTGCACTGCATTATATTCTATTTTTTAAAATATATTTTTAAATGTCACCTGCCACCTGAATTTTGTGTTTCCTTTTACATAAATAAAAAGCTTTCCACCATAAATTGTTGCAGAAACATTCACCAGAATGGAGGAAATGAAGTGTTTAAAGATCAAAATTTCCTGGGGGAGGTCCCCCCTAGACCTCTTCTCATATATCTTGGCATTGTCTCATTCTTGTGAACCTAATATTGCTAATTGTGATGTTTCGCGATCTAAGTGTCTCTTCACACCCCAAATCTGAGCCTCTATGTTCCCACCATTTTTCAACACAAAGTGACGCCCCTTGGGTGTTACACTCTCATGTAAACATGAGAGTGTAACACCCAAAACAAGTGGCGGAAGTAGTTGTGTGTAGAAAGAAAAAAAGAGATCAGACTTTTTTGAAGTTATTCTTGGGTAATACTTAGAGGGGAAATTTACCACTGTACCTACTGCATGTGACTTGAACCTGTAGCTGTTTTGGAGGGAGGTTGCACAACCTGTTATTTCTCTGTCTGTTGTGCTCATTTATTTCAGTGATGAAGATCTGGAGACTGCTATAGATCTATAGTAGCCCTTATGGCATTTTCTACTGCAACAGTAATTATACATCACTGTTTTTACTCACTCACCCAACACTGTAAGATGACAGCAGTGGGCTACCAGAGCTTATGTTTTTTTGCAGGCTTTTCTTTGTGCTGATATTCGGCGTCACATCCTGCTGATCCAGCAAACTCCTCTTACACACTTTCCATTTAATGAGAAGGTTCTTTTTTAATGCATTCAAAGGACTGGCCTCCAGCTGCTTCTCCATACCATGAAGGTTTCACAATGTAGGTGGGGAAAGGCCACACTGTGTCAATGCACTTGGAGGAAATCTGTGTGGGTGTTGCTGCACCTACACCTGATGAACAGATAAATGAATAGAAAACGAGTGGGTGGCTTCCTGACCACATGTACCTCTGCAGGGGAGATGTTATCCCTCCACATGTTGAACTCATTCATTTAATGTCACCTGATATTACTTACCACAAGGCTGCTGACAACTTCACCAGAGTTTTTTCCCCTTGCATAAGGACTGGAAAGTTCATCCCCAGTCTGCCCCCTACCTACCTCCATACGCAACATATGAAGCTTACTTTCACCTTTCCACTACTTGCCCTCCAGTCTCCTGATCTCCCAGGTACTCTGCGACTGCAGGCGCTGCATATGAGGTTCGTCACAGTGACTGCTGTCCTGAAGGCATTTTCAATGGCCAGAGCCTCGTCCTCGTGCAGTCTTTGGGGCAACCCAGACGGCTCGTGGTTACAATGAGTAATATTAAATTACTCGACAATGAGTAATATTAAATTACTCATTGTTACTCGGAGCCGAGACTGTAAAACTAGCACTGCTCTCACTGTTTTACTCACTTTCGAGCGACGAGTGGCCAAACATCGAAAAAACATTATGGAGAAATTCTCCGCGGTCACAATTTAGTATCTAAATGCTGCATAAAGGTTTATCTTGAATCCTGTTCAGACCAAATGAAACGATTAGCCTCTTCTTCTGCTGCTGTGTTTCGTCTGTGTCGTTGGCCGGCTAAAAAGCAGAACTACCACTAGATTCTGGATGATTGCGGAACTGCAGGTTTTGTTGCATGTCAATGTGGGTGTTCGAACTAAATATCTTAAACTATGTTAAGGCCAAAAACACATTCACCTGGCTTTCAGGTTGTTTTTTGATTAGAAGAGGGGTTATTAAGCAGAGCAAATCAAATGAGCTCACCAGTGAGTTTATTAGTACTGGAAGAAGTACTCAGCTCATTTACTTATTATTATTTAAGTAAAAGTAGTACTACCACAATGTATAAATATTTCATTACAGGTAAACCTGCATTTAAAATTCTACAAAAGTATTATGAGCAAAAGTAAAAGTACTGATATATTATCATACATTACATTATTAGATTATTAATATTGATGAATCAATGCATAAGCACCATTTTACTGTTGTAGCTGCAAGGTGTAGCTAGTTTTCACTTTTTTAATGCTCTTTCCTTGGGGTTCAGGACCAATTCAATGAAGATAAATGTTGTTTATATGAAAACATATAAGAAGAGGGGAAATCCTTGTTGAATTCAGACATCAAATAATTTTAATGGTACACTCACTTGTGTAAATGGCAGCTCTTACATTGGAATCCTGGGCAGTACATTTATCATGACAACAGTGTAATACTTTTTGGCACCAACACGACTCTTCAGCAGAATAAGCAAAAAGTATATAATGTGCAATGTAAGTTCTTCGGAAGAAGCTAGCTCTGTATTCTTAGTATGGATATCATGGCAAGGGCTGCAAACAGACCAAGCCGGAGCCATCTGAAAAGTGAGGCGAGTGCGGAAGTCCCTTAAACCTTCATTCTATCGAACGGCCAGCAGGGGACGACTCCACTGATTGCAAAAAGAAGTTCCTTCTCACCTGATTTGCTACCTCAGTAAATAGTTTCATATTGAGTTTATGGTCTTAGTTGCTAGTTTCATGTCTTCTTCAATACAGCATTGTTCATTTAGTAAATGATGGTCCAATTTAGAGGAAAATAGACCATAAAGCAGAGTATGCTTTAGGGTGGGACTATCTTGTGATTGACAAGTTGCTACCATGGCAACCATGTAAATCATTCTAGAGTGACTCGTACTCACATCACAGTGTAAATTTATCAAGCGCAGGTAAAAAAGCTTATTTGGAGTTGGCCTCCTAATTTCCTCTGGTGAGTACATTTTGTTTTAAACTTGTTTTTTGCTAAACAAAATGATCATCATGGTTAGTATGATGTGAATTACAGATGCACCTAGCTAACCAAGCGACCTAGTTGCGCTGGTTGCAAAGAATCAACATGGCAGCGGCCAAACTGCCAAATTTGAGGCTTCAAAGCCGCTGTCCACAAACATAAAAAAAAATCCACTTGCACAGCTGTCCTTATTAAAACATCTGTTGTAAGTGTTTTAGACAGTTGTTAAAT
This sequence comes from Micropterus salmoides, assembly GCF_014851395.1. NCBI lineage: Eukaryota > Metazoa > Chordata > Actinopteri > Centrarchiformes > Centrarchidae > Micropterus > Micropterus salmoides. The sequence continues at coordinate 8,333,904 of NW_024040152.1, read as the reverse complement.
TATCTTAATGGTCACTTTGGAGGATGTAGTTTGTGGTGCTGTCGAACTGTATTGTATTGTACTTGAGTGCAGTTTCTGATATTTAGTTCACCCTCACTGATATAATATATGCGGTGAGCAAACAATTTGAAAAGACATTTCAATTCAACAGCATTACTAACTACAGCCTTTCAAAATTTAGTCAGCATCTCACTAAAATAGTTAAAGAGGTCAAATTCATTCATGACATTGGAAACCATTTAGTAGTTGTTCTCATATCACATCACAGTCTGCCCAGTTGTCATGGAAATTTTACTTGATGCCACTTTACTTATTCTTCATTAAAAGGTGAAGGCAAAATACAAACACAGGCAAATGTAAAAACATTAGGCTTTGCAAAAGAAAAAACATGAAAGTTGATATGAAATGTTATCACATTCTGCAGTCAGTGTAAAATATGCAAGTTAGACAGTTGGCTGAAGCTTACCATATGTGTTATGTGTTGGTTTCTCTCATAAAAAGAGTGATTATGAAGCACATTTAAATGGTTCATAGATGTAGGGAATTCAAGGCATAAAAACACACAAAAACCTGCACTGGCTAAAGAAAAAGTGCTATATGGACCACATAACATACAGTGTGTGCAAGAAAAGTCTGATTATGACCATTTCCTGCAAATGCAATATACAGTGGTCAATTGTGGTCAGTGTCACCAGTTGCTTTCTTCTAACCAGCTGACATGATTATTTCTTATTTTTAGCTCTTATCCTCTTGCATGGAATCAGATGGAACATCTGGGCCACCTCCTTTGGACACTAAAACTGGAGCAAAACCTTCTGCTGTTTTGTTGAGAATGCAGTAATCATTACAGTAACATGGTGGTGGACTATCATCAACAGGACTGTTTGGTAAACTGCACTCTGGGCTTTGAGTCATGTCATCACAACTGCAGCCAGAGTCTGCTTGGCTGATGTTGAAGAAATCTTTAGGTGGAGAGAAGACAACCTCTACTTCTCCAATGCCAACCCCCCAGACAGAGCAAGGGAGCTGAGTGTAAGAGGTGTTCCCTGGACAGACCATAGTTAAGGGCGGGGAGGCCTCATCTATCCTAGGTAAGCCAACATAAGAGGTTTGACACTGAGGAAATGCCAGTTGTGGTACTGAAGGGTTGTGGAAGTCCTGGTTCTCCTCTGGGTCCTTTGTAATGGGTTTCGTCACAACAATCATAGCATCGGTTGTCAAGATCTCCTCAGTTTTGTATGTTAGCAAACATTTGCCTTGAGGTGAAAGCCATTCCTGCAAATTCAGTAGCATGGAGATGCATTTGGTGTGATGTAGTTGCATGACTCTCTGTAGCACATTACACACATAACTTATGTGAAAACTAACTATTGCTGCATATATGTTATTCACCACTCGATACAACAGATCATTCAAGCTGATCTTTTTTGTTGGTCTGTTGGTTGGTTAACCACTTCAACTATAGAATTAATGTATGAAATTTGGTACACATGATTTTCATGATGATATTCCCCGAGTCATCATCTAGTGTCACCATAAGTTCTCACTTATCCTGTGAAAAATCTGAATATCTACTTGATGCAAATATAAAAAATAGAAATTTGAAACATTTGGATGGTCATACTGGCCCCCAGACAGTATTTTTGACAACAGTCCTACAGTAGTAGCTGATGGTATTGTTATAAAAACAGCAGATAAGAAGAAACTTGGCTAAGTTTCCTAAAATAAGACAAAAAGACAGAATGGACAAGAAGACATTGTATTATAACCTCACCTGGAGATTGCCTTCATGCTGGTGAAACAGAGGTTGGAAGAAAGGGGCTGGCGATGGTGTGTGGGACAAAGTTTTTATCTTCATTCTGTCATACAAATCATGAGCAGATTCAGACGATTAAGACAATCTTAAATTTCCCCTTTCACCAACATTTCAAAGTACAGATGATGATTACCTTGCAGTGGGACTGCACAATACAAACAGCAGGAGTCCAACAGCCACACACACTGGGCCCAGGGATTTAGTCAAAATGACTAATATATTTTCTTGTTCTGAGAAAACTGCATGAAATAATACAGATTTAGTGAGTCATACTACAGAGATGACATGATGAAGTACATTATATTAGGTTGTATGATGTCCATGAATTATTGGTATAATTCTAAGAAGGTGGTGATAAAAAATACAAAGGGGGAGGGGGGGTGGGGATTTGTTTAGACTCAACTCAAGTCAGCTCTATTTACTGAGCACATTTAAAAACAGCAAACGTTTACCAAAGTGCGAACAGATTAAATATAACACAGGAAATATCAAATAAAAACTCAGACATAGATGAGAGGATATAAGTATGTTTCTAAGCCATTCATACAATATACACTTGTTCTTGATGACACCGTGACACATAATATATTGAGAGTCAGATCAATCTCAATATTAATGAACGAACATCTAATTAAAAAAATATATTTTTCTGATGCACACAAAATTTTCTGTATGTGTAGCCAATCAGATGGCTCCTTCCGTTTCAGCCAATCGCGAAAGCATAGATTCATCATTTAATGTGATCACGTAGCATTAAATCCATAGACATATACATGATGCACAATATTTATTATATTTATTTTATATAGAAACACTATACATTTGTGAATCCTTCTGTGTGAATTAATTAATATTGAGACTGATCTGACTCCATAAATTCAGGGACAACTAGACCTCAAATGCTGCAAGACAGAAGAAAGCAGACTTTACACATTCATGTATATCAGAAGATTTCCATGTATCATTGACAGCCAGTGCCACGAAGGGTTTGTACTAAAGAAAAACTGGCACTTTACCTTCACCTGCCTCATTTTTCCAGCATGTCAGTGGACTCCATTTACTCCAATTTCCTTTATATTCATCTAGAATAGGTTTAGATCTCACTTTAATACAAGCTGTAGCACCTGGTTTGAGATTTGATCTTTCAATCGATAGCCACTTCTTATCGCAATTAAGATTCTGAGGAAAGGTTGAAACAATCAAACAAAATGATTATTGTTAGATCTTATTATAGCACAATGTGTTGTCCAAGTATGGCTATTTATGACAGTGGATCTTACTTGCTCAGGTCTTTGCGATGTTTGAAGTAATAGCTGGTATTTAAGTTTTCCGGAGAAGAACTTATGATCTTCATACCCACTTTTCCAAGTGATGTTGAACGTTTCTGGTGCTTTCTGGACCTCAGCTTTATCCGGGGGTGTCAGCTGAACTGATTGCAAACATGTATCAAATCATATTTACATATACGAAAAGCTTTTTAATATGTACAGTAAATTTTGCAAAGACATTACCTAATGTTTTTTGTTCAGTTTCTAACGTGATTAAGAAAGTACTGTACTTTGGAAATATCCTAATTTTAAAGGTGCAATGCAGACACATGCGTGCAAAGAAACACAAACATCACACATCACACACACAAACACAATTAGTATGACTTCAAATTAATTCATACTTACTGTTCTGTGATGGTTCAAAACTATCTATTTTCTTATGGCAGCCAGATTTTTGACAAAGATGTATTTCATAACAATCATAACTAGAAAAGTTCTTGATTTTACAGTCACAGCTGTAATTGTAATTCATCTTCACAAATGGACAGGAATAGGACTCCTCTCCACTAAAAATTAAAAAAACAAAAACATTTACAGAACATTATTATGTGTTTGTGCCACAATCACAAATGTTAATAATTAGTAAGTCATTTATTCATGTTATTCTAAGAGAGGAGGTGCAATTACTTTCTACAATTAATAAACTTCAGGCTGTAGGTGGTGTTAGACTGTCCCACAGGATTACCAGGGATGTTACAAGTAATTGTGTCCCGATAGTCACTCACACACGAATCAACTACAAAAGGAGGAAGAAGATTATTGTCACATACATTTTGACTCAGTTTATGATATTGCAACATTTTTTAAAAGTCAGGCTGTCCCATACATCACATTTCTCCTCAGGGTCACAAGATAAATCTGAGATAGTGAAATGATTAAAGGGGTAGGACAGAAGAAAAAATGAAGTTGTGCTACACAAATTTGTATGTAAAAAATTTTCTTCTTTTTTATGAAACATTGGATAAGTTTACGTTACGCATAAGTTTAAGTTAAGAGGGTAAATGTCTCTTTAGTAGAACTGCCAGAGGCGTAGCACACAATTCTGGACCCTGTACAAAGGCATTCTCTATGGGCCCTTCCCCTTATACATGTCTGTTCATTATAAACTTGTGTTTTTTTTAATGTAAAATCTTAATTTGTAAAGTAACCAGCAACTCCAACTGTCAGATAAATGTAGAATAAATGTATAAATGTGGAGTAAAAAGTACATTTATCTTAAACTTGTGTAATAGAATTATGATGTTACAAAACATGGAAATACATAAAATGGAAATACTCAAGCAAAATACCTCAAAAGTACAGTACTTGGTTACTTTACACCACTTGAGTCATCAAAATGTTACTTAAATGTTAAAGGTAATTACGTATGACAGATAGATAATATGAGATGTGAATGTGAATTCATATGAATAACTACTTGACATTTCTATAGTTTAACATTTAATTTGAACCTCCTACTGTGGTTGATGACTGGAATGTATGACAGCAAAGTTAGTGCACAATTAATCATCCAGAGATAATTTGATGATGTGACTAACAGGCCACAAGATGAGATATCCCCGAAGCTGCCTTATTAAATAAGTTCACACAGATTAAGTTCTGAGGACAACATCAGTGTGGCCAGACAAGTGAGCAGTACCTCTGATGGAGCTGGTCACTGCAAGGATGCTGGAGCACCAACACACCAAGAGGAGCTGCAGACACTTCATGTCTCTGTGGATATGAAACATTTCTTCTTACAGTCTCTTTCTTGAATGTCTTATTATATCTACTGATTCAGGAATACATACATTTATCATTACAGTCTACCCCAACATTTACAGGAATATATCTTTCTGTAATATACAGTATAAATATGAAAAATTCACAAATATACCTCAAGTTTACATTATTTGAAAAAGTAAAGAAAGATAATCAACAGTTGTCATGTGTGCTATGATAAGTAGTGGATAGAAAAGCTCTATTACCTCGGGGGCTGCCCTGCTGCTGTTGATGTCTCAGACAGTGAATGAGCGATGGAACTGAGGTTGAATTTATCACTGGTTGCATCACAGGAAGTTAAACCTTTTTTTTTTTCTTTTACCTTTGGTTTTGGGCACGTGCTTTTGATTTTTTTCATAGGTAAACAATTTAGGCTCTTTTAGACTGGAGGCAATTCTGTGTCTTTTCTATTTAATATCCATGTAGTATTACCCTTGTGATTACAGTTTTTCACAAGTGTATATCTATCTATCTATCTATATATATATATATATATATATTCTTTCATATATATATCCATTCTTTCAAAGAACATGTCGTCACTGGTTTCTTGATGATGTTGGCAAAGAATCCGGTCGAAAGATCCCATATTGTGTGTTCAGCTGGGAACTGGTGACAGTCAAGTGCAAAACATATGATTCATTATGTCTCATCAAATCATTCAGTGAGTCCTTATGCCTTGTACACAAGCATGTGTATTCACTTCTCCAGACAGCAGAAAGAAGTAAACATCCCAAAAATAATACCTCAACATAAAAACCCAACTCAACATTTACAACTACAATTAGAGGAAATAAAAGAAAAGCCACGCCGTATATCATCCCAATATTATCAAACAATATACAGTCCCCTCCAAATGTATTGGAACAGTAAGGCAAATTCCTTTGTTTTTGTTGTTCACTGAAGACATTTGGGTTTAAGATCAAAAGATGAGTATGAGACAAGAGTTCAGAATTTCAGCTCTCATTTCCTGGTATTCATATCTAGATGTGTTAAACAACTCAGGACATACCAACCTTTGTTTGAACCCATCCATTTGTCAAGTGAGCAAAACTATTGGAACATGTGACTGACAGATGTTTCTTGTTGCCCAGGTGTTGCCTTTTAGGCTGATTGTCCAAACATTAAATAGCTCTGCATGACTAGGCTAAGTTTTCATCCTTGGTTCAAACCTATAAAGACTGCATTTCCTGTTAAAGAGGATAAACCAACATGACGACCAGAGAGCTCGTCTATGGGAGAAAAGCAAGCCATTGTCAAGCTGAGAAAAGAAGGAACATCGACCAGAGCCATTGGACAAACATTGGGCATAGCAAGCACAACAATTTAAAATGTCCAGAAAAAGAAAGAAACTACTGGTGTACTGAGCAACAGATGTCAAGCGGGTCGGCCAAGGAAAACAACAGTAGTTGATGACAGAAATATCGTGAGAGCTGTGAAGAAAACCCCAAAAACATCAGTAAGTGACATCACCAACGACCTCCACAGTGCAGGGGTGAAGGTATCACAATCCACTGTTGGAAGAAGACTCAGAGAGCAGAAATATAGAGGCCACACCACAAGATGCAAACCATTCATCAGCAGGAAGAATCGCAAGGCCAGACTGAAATTTGCAAAGAAGTACAGAGATGAGCTGCAAAAGTCCTTGGAACACAATCTTATGGACTGATGAGACCAAGATTAATCAAGTGGATTAAGTGTGGAGAAAGAATGAAGAATGCAACAGTTTGATGATGTCGATGGGTCGCAGGCTTGAAGCAGTTATTGCAAGCAAGGGTTATGCCACCAAATATTAAATGTTATTTACTTTAAGATTAGTTGCTGTGGTCTAATACAAACTGTGATATGTCCTAAGTTGTTTAACACATCTAGATGTGAATACCAGGAAATAAAAGCTGAAATTCTGAACTCTTGTCTCATACTCATCTTTTGATCTTAAACCCAAATGTCTTCAGAGAACAACTAAAACAAAGGAATTTGCCTTAACGTTCCAGTACTTTTGGAGGGGACGGTACATACTGTCAGGGGCGGATTGGCCATTGGGAACATTCCTGAATGCTGGTCTTTTTCCGGCCAAACCGGCTGGTGTTGTTCAGTTTTTTATGTTTAATGGACCACGACCGAGCTGGCCGGTTGGCTGGTCAGCTGCAGGTGATGCAGAGAGACAGGGTGATAATGACCCCAGTCATGTTGATGAGGAGGAAGAGAAAGAACTGGAGATGTCAATGGAACCAGACAAAACAGTGACAGGTCCAGGGGCAGTGTGCAGGGCTGGGTAGACAATCATATTATGCATCGATAGAATTAGAAAATGGATTATATCTTGGTCTCGACTCGGACTCAACCGCATTTGTACTCAGTCTTGTCTCGGTCTCGGACTTTGAGGACTCAGGATTTTATTTCAAGACCAGTCAAGACCATAAATTGCTTTTGCATTGTTTGATTTATTTGTTAACATCCTAACTTTGATTGAATGTAAAGCTTATTGCTTCAAATGCAACCAGTTACGCTAATTAAAAATGTGTTTTTAGTGTTAACGGCTGTCAACTTAGAGATGTGACAGCAGAGAGTGGAGACTGAGTAACGCGCCTCCCCTTCTATGAAATATGTTGCTCTGTATAGCCATAAGCACATGGCACTTTACGTCAAGAGAGCTGAAAGATGCATGGACACAAACTTTCCTAAGATCATGTGTGTAATGACCAGTGCATAAAGTGGAAAAAATAGGTGCCAGTACACAACATTTCTTGCTGCAAGTTGGGTTTCAGAACATTTTCAACAAAAGCTTTCAAAAAGTAATGGAGACATTCTGATTCTGACCTGTCTCCAGCGTCCCCAGTGTGAATGACTTTTAGCACACGGCTGTTTGAAAGGCTTGAAAGAAAATGTCCCGGTACGCCAAAGGGTAAAATGTCGAGGTGTTGGTACTGGGGCGTTCCGGCCCACTTCAAGCACTGGTAATGACTGTATATCAAAAAACCATATGCAACGTCAGTAGAGTTTACATATAAAACAATAATTAATAATATAACACGCATATGCAAAATACATACAGTAACCATTATCTTTAGTCAGCAATTATATCTGCAGTAGCATTTCCCACTTTTAACTACGTTAAATCTACGAGTAAATACGGCAATACATAAGATTTACAAAACATAATTATAATGATAACATATAGCACTCACAATTACACCCTTTAACAGTACTCTGTACTTTTCAGAAACGTAAATACGGAACACACCACGACAAATATAATGTCTGCCACTCTTTCATCTACGATGCCGCGGTTAGCATTGCTAAAGCCTAATGTGGCAAGCTTACTCGTCGTCGCGTAAAGGTAATTAACTTCATTACTTCACAATGTGTGAACATACTGTGTTATAAAAACTCTTCTCGGCACATATACACATTCACATAACACTCGGGTTAAACATTAACACATATCATATGAAACTCATACCTGCTATGGCAACCAGCAGCGCTTGTAGAAGCAGCAGCCGGTAGCTCCTTCAAAACTTTGCTACACTTTTGTTTTTTATCTGTTGTTTTCCGGCTTTCTTGCAGAAACACGGGTTACCTTTGACATATGTACAGTCATTGGAAGATGAAGACGGGGTTTTTGTATTAAAGAGCAGCAGACCACGATCCACCCGGCCCAAACAACCGGACCAGGCGCTTGGATCGCTCAGAGGAGAGGAAAGAGAGCCAGGAGAGGAGCCATGCTGGCCCAGCTTGGATTTAATTCTGCTCCTAGAGATCCGGCCTGGACAAAATGGGACTCATACTGACCAGATAACAGAATTCAGAGACTGTTGTGCCCACATCGTTACAGAGACCTGCCCCATCAACATCCCGGATCAAGCACTTGGCCATGTTCCGAGCCTATGGTTCTGAGCTTTGAGCGCAAGACTCAGGCAAGATGAGAGGGAGTGGACTCTGTGTTCTACATCGATGATGCTTGGTGCTCAAACGCAGTCAAGATGGACTCTGTTTCCCAAATGTCAGACTGTTTATTGTGAAGATGAAACTTTCATGTTATCATCTCAGCCGTCTGTGTATGTCACTGTTGCTGCTGTGTTTCCCCTACATGATAATGAGGCTGTGAAATTTCCGGCGGGGGATATTGGCTGGTTTTTGAGGAAGTTCTGGCTGCTCCCGCCTCCCACATTAGAGGTCCCCGATTGGAGCGGCGCAACAACCCTAGGCTGGCCTGCTGCTGTGTCGGGGCAGATACCATTTCCCATGTAGTTTACCTCTGTGCTGGTCATTATACATAACCCTGTTAGTTGTGTCAGTGTGTTACTGAGAGTCGGTAACACATCCTGTTTTGAACTAAGTGTTGGTCTGCAGAATTGGGCCAGGGCGAAGCTTGTTACTGATATTGCTTACACCTGTTAGTAATTACCTGTTGAGTTACACTAGGTTTAGGGGTGCTGCGCTCCCTGTGTTTCAATTTTTAACGACGACTAGAGAGGTTTTTGTTTGTTCTTTTCGTGGTAGTTTAGTAATCCCTCATTTAGGGGGGATCTCTTATGGTTATATTTTGTTCTTTGTTTTACGCAGCACCCGCTTGCCCAATTTCTGTTTTGACTTTTGTTGTTACCTCTGTTTAATAAATCTTTCCACCCATACCAAAAAAATCTGGTCTCCCCTACCCCTTAGCGAGCGGGGACGTAACAATTTGGTTGCTGCTGTTTACATTCACCCAGATACAAATTCAAAAAATGTACTGTGGAATGTTTGGGGTGTATACATGTAGCTTATGTTTAACTGTATATACTGTTTTATTTTATTTTATATGTTACCATATATATTCAATATAGGCCTACACTTAATATGTTGTGTGTGTAGCATGAAGGAACTACAAATCATGTGTGTAATGACTGAAGGAAGGAAAGCGACGTGCACCGTAACATAGCTCAAGAGTTTTACATTCCCCCTGCTAGAGCCTGCTTGTAAGTACAACACTCTTGTTCACAGTTACTGCTGCTGGTATTGGAATGACATTTTGCACATGAAAAATAAGAAAACAGAAAAGTACTGTAACTACTGCAACTAACAATAACAACTTTAACCATAATATAGGCCTACCATTAATTGTTTCTCTACTGCTTGCTCTGACTTACTGGTAGGTAATACACATTACTCTTTGCTGTGACCTACTGGTAATACACATTATTCCATCTGTCACAGTTGCAGATCAAAAATGAATGATCAAATATGGAATAACGTTACATATTTGTTAAGAGTCAGCCAGAAAACCTAATGCTTTCAGAAAAAAATATTGTGTAATAAATCAATAATGATAACAGTGATATAATTATCCCCAATAACAATATAACAATATTACAACAATATAATGTTTAATAAATGTTTCAATTAATTAATTTGAATCATAAATTAATTAGCACGGTGTATCAATATATTTTGTTGAGGAAAAGGGACTGAATTATGATTTTACTTAAAGAGGTGGTATTATGCTTTTTGGCTTTTTCCCTCTTCTTTATTGAGTTATATATCTTTTTTGTGCATGGAATAGGTTTGCAAAGTGAAAAGGCCCAAAGTCCAGCCCAAAGGGAGTTCCCATCTCCCACAGAAAACACTGCTCTGAACTGCCTGAAAACAGCTTGTTTATAGTCCAGCCTTTACTTCCCTTTCTTGTGATGTCACAATGAAAATACGTGTCATAATACTTGCTGAGCGGCTAGTCCGACACGCCCTCAAAAACACCGGTGGAAAAACACTGAGCTGCAGCACACACCTCCTCTCCCTTCCAAACACTAGCTACCGTCCAGGCAGTCAATGGACATAAAGTTGTTACTGTGATGTAGAGACAGAGCTCAGTTATAACTTTATGGATGAAAGATACTTTTGTTACAGATTAATAACTCACCACTCTGAAACTCTTGCTCCAGTCCAAATTGCCAACCTGGTTGGCAACACCTAACCTACAGCTGAATCGAATTTCTTTTCGCTGACCCGCCTTTCTCTGCTTCTGATTGGCTAGTAGTCCTTAACTACGAACTGTGCATGTGCAACTCCCAACAAAGATCATTTAGAGACGAGATGTATTACTCCACAGCTAAAACGAAGCCTTCAATACAGGGTGAAAAGAGGAGCTGCAGCAATGTGCAGTATGGTCTCGGTTTGTGCGGTCTTGACTACATCACTAGATAGGCCTACTCAGAGCTGGACATGAGGAATTTTTTATTTTTATTTATTTTTATGCACACACATACACACACTGCTCTATCTAATAGGACTGCATTGTTTTGATTATATTTAAGTATTTTAGCATTCTGACTGAATCAGGCTTGCCTGACTTTGTCTTGTTCAGTTGGCTGCCTTGCTTATACAAACTGAGAAGGCAGGTGCCATCCTAAAGTAATCCTTAAAGTCTTCAGCATAATGTGATTGACTGTATACAACACTAATATGTATTAAAATAACTGCAAAAAATATTTCTCCGTGCCCCCAAAGGCCCCTCGCATAAAATGTTTATTAATTTAATTAATTTGTTTATTAATTTATAAAAAATTTGAAATTTTATTATATATTTTATTCATAAACACACGTTCAAAAAGGGCACCACTCAGCTTTTGGGAAGAAAATGAGAAACTTTGGGTATTATTATTAAATTTTCAATTTATTAATCAATCAGTCAATCATTTCATTTCTGAAATAGAGTTTTCAAATCATGGATTTGGACCCTGGAAAGTAGCATACACACAACAACCAAGTGATAAGGTGAAACAACAACAAATACAACAAATGGCAGTTTGAACAGAGGTAAACAACAGGGTTTAATTGATGGTTTTTTGGCCAAAGTGAAAAGAGTGGCTTTCAAATGATAGAAGATAAACTGATGGATGCAAGTTATAAATATACAGGTGCTGGTCATATAATTACAATATCATCAAAAAGTTGATTTATTTCAGTAATTCCATTAAAAAAGTGAAACTTGTATAATGTGTACATTCATTCCACACAGACCGATATATTTCAAGTGTTCATTCCTTTTAATTTTGATGATTATTACTGACAACTAATGAAAACCCCAAAATCAGAATCTCAGAAAATTAGAATATTGTGAAAAAATTCAATATTGAAGACACCTGGTACCACACTCTAATCAGCTAATTAACTCAATTAGCTGAGCTGGAGGGCAAGACACAAAAGGTAATTGCAAAAGAGGCTGGCTGTTCTCAGAGCTCTGTGTCCAAGCACATTAATAGAGAGGCGAAGGGAAGGAAAAGATGTGGTAGAAAAAAGTGTACAAGCAATAGGGATAACCGCACCCTGGAGAGGATTGTGAAACAAAACCCATTCAAAAATGTGGGGGAGATTCACAAAGAGTGGACTGCAGCTGGAGTCAGTGCTTCAAGAACCACCACGCACAGACGTATGCAAGACATTGGTTTCAGCTGTCGCATTCCTTGTGTCAAGCCACTCTTGAACAAGACACAGCATCAGAAGCGTCTCGCCTGGGCTAAAGACAAAAAGGACTGGACTGCTGCTGAGTGGTCCAAAGTTATCTTCTCTGATGAAAGTAAATTTTGCATTTCCTTTGGAAATCAAGGTCCCAGAGTCTGGAGGAAGAGAGGAGAGGCACAGAATCCACGTTGCTTGAAGTCCAATGTAAAGTTTCCAGAGTCAGTGATGGTTTGGGGTGCCATGTCATCTGCTGGTGTTGGTCCACTGTGTTTTCTGAGGTCCAAGGTCAACGCAGCCGTCTCCTAGGAAGTTTTAGAGCACTTCATGCTTCCTGCTGGTGACCAACTTTATGGAGATGCAGATTGGTTTTAGGACCATCGTATCCCTGTTCTTAATTGGCCAGCAAACTCGCATGACCTTTACCCTATAGAAAATCTATGGGGTATTGTGAAGAGGAAGATGCGACACGCCAGACCCAACAATGCAGAAGAGCTGAAGGCCACTATCAGAGCAACCTGGGCTCTCATAACACCTGAGCAGTGCCACAGACTGATCGACTCCATGCCACGCCGCATTGCTGCAGTAATTCAGGCAAAAGGAGCCCCAACTAAGTATTGAGTGCTGTATATGCTCATACTTTTCATGTTCATACTTTTCAGTTGGCCAACATTTCTAAAAATCCTTTTTTTGTATTGGTCTTAAGTAATTAACTGAATTTGGGATTTTCATTTGTTGTCAGTTTTAATCATCACAATTAAATGAAATAAACATTTGAAATATATCAGTCTGTGTGTAATGAATGAATATAATATCCAAGTTTAACTTTTTGAATGGAATTACTAAAATAAAACAACTTTTTGATGATATTCTAATTATATGACCAGCACCTGTATAAAGGAGATTTGAAGGTAATGTCTATGATTTAAAAGATAATTACATCAATTTAACATCAATTTATCTGACCATAGAGGAGTGCTTTGCCTCACTTTTGTGGTTTCCTCAGGAACTCTGTCAAGGTCCCACAACAAAAATGTTTCTCTCACAGTTCTCAGCAGGCTTTTGTTACTTTAGTCCATCAATCAAAGTTTATTGTCTGATGTCAGTCTGTAATGCTTGTTCGGTACCCACAGGGTTAACCAACGAGACGGAGGAAATACGAAAAATATTTCAATACATTGGGCCGGTGTGTTCTCGGGCGTGAGTTTAGCTCAAGAGAATGAACAACTGACAAACTCTTTGTTTTAAAGAGATCTGGGATGACAGGAGAGTTTTTGTTCAAGATCCGCTCCCACTCTTGTTAAATGTCTTTGTCCTTGAGAAATTTATTTGCAGTTCCTGAATTTTGTAACATGTGTCATAATGCTCGCCTAGTGTGGCACACCCTCGAAAACACTGGTGAAGAAACACACTGAGCTGCAACACACACAGACAGTGCTCAGGTAAAACATTAAGTATGAGAGATGAATTTGTTACAAATGAAAACCTCACCACTAAGAAAACTCTTGCTCCAGTCTATGTTGCAAAGCTGGTTAGGGAATATGTATAGCTGAATCAAAGTCCTGGTTACCACTTGTCAGGACCTGCCCTACTGCTTCTAATTGGCTAGTAGTCCTTAACTAGGTATTGCGCATGCGGGACTCCAAACAAAGAGATGCTTCATTTGGTAGCTAAAAAAGAGCTCAACACACAGGGTGAAAAGAGGAGCTGCAGCAATGTGCAGTATGAGAAAAATATGGTGTTTTTTGAAAATGAAGCCATGTAAACCTACTCTGGTACCAACCCTAAATACAATTATGAACCTGAAAATTAGCATAATATGACCACTTTAAGACATTTCTAACACTTACCATCCTAGTTCTTGGGGTCCAATATAAAAACACTCTTAATAAAGAAAATGAGAAATAAGATCAACTAACAAACTAAAGCAAGGTTAGCAAGAATTTACATGTAATGGCAATAATATTTTATCTAGGAGTCTGGTAATTCCTATTTCTTTCACATTAGGAGGTGAAACAGAGAAGAGGGTACACCTCCCCCTCTGGTTTGTTGGATCTCTCAGTGTCTGTGTGTGATAGTTTGGTTCCTTAAGATCTTTTTAAGTTCCTTTCTCAACTCAACAAGTGGTTTGTTAATCCAATAGTCATTGTAAACGCCAGGGTCATGTAGAGTTTGGGGTCCTGGAGGATAGGGTCTTAATGGTGTCAAAGCAGACATTTTAACAGTCTCTGGGTGGTAACGCAAGTCCATTTGCTCTATTTCAAACCAGCTTGGTGTGCATTTGATTCCTCTTAGAGCGCTTCAGTTGCAAGTCTTTTGATGTAGAGCCCCGTCAAGCCTTCCCCCCTCTTACTGAGTGAGGCTCAACTTTGCCTCAGTGTCTCTGTCTTTTGGGTGTAAAACTCATCCCCTTTATGGATATAATAATTTATGATTTCACCGTTCCTCTGGTCACAACAAATGTACACATAAATCGATATATTGGACATGGTAATTTTTCCTTTACAAAACCTTTTTGCAGTGTACCTCAAGGGTAAATTGTGGGCCCTATTCTTTCCCCAATGTACTAGCTTCCCATTAGTCACATATGAAGAAGCTGCTTGTGTGTGCTGTGTCAGTAAGTTTACCCATTTTGTGTTTAAAGGGGCCAGGTGAGCTGATGGCAGTATCATTCCAGATGTGGAGCACCTGTGTCACCTGTAAGTTCATTGCATTTGTCACTACATGCAAAATGGTTGAACACGTTTTCAAAAATCAAAGTTAAAATACTTTATTCATATACTTTGCCTACAAGTATATACTGTAGCTAAACGAAATGTTACCAATACCAATACTCAATACCAGTAAACAGTAACAATATACAGTGAGCAGTAATATTTCTGTGTGTGTATATATATATATATATAAAAAGAATGTTGTTTTCCCCTGAGAACGGGATAATTAATTTTCTCGTGATCACGAGATAACAAACCATAGCTGAATACAGGGGCTGGCAGGTGCGTTTCTTTAGGATAATTTCAAAGCAATTACCAGTGTCACTGGTTAGTTCAGTTGGTAGAGCACAGGGCTCAGTTTACTTAGTTTGATTTCTGTTCTTGTTGACGTTCTTTTTCTTCTTTTGTGTGTATTATCCTCTTCAGCAAAATTGTTATGAAGAGATTGAAGGGAATCCAATCACACATTTCATGATGGCTATTTCAAAGGTTCTGAAAGCCGTCAGGAAATGTGTAATGTTACATGGATTCCCCTGAATGAGAAGGAATTTCCTCTGCCTGGGAATGATGGGGAAATGAAAAGTCCATAGGTTGATGGATGTGGACCAAGAACTTTTCCTAACTTTGGTGAAGAGGATTATGAAAAATATAAGTAAATAAGTAAAGAAAAATTTTGTCTTTAGTGAGAATTGAGCACACAACCTTAAACCTATTAGGCCTATGCTCTACCAAGTGAGCTAAATATGATACAACAAATCACACTATAATTACCATTATGGTTATCTCGAAATCACGACAAAATGATGAGTAAAAAAAGTGCAGCCTTGTGCATTTTTCCATCATTGTCATCAAAATCTTAGCCAAAATGTACATCAGAAAATACTTACAGAGCACACTGTTATATTGACAAGATGGCTAAACATTTTGACTTGCTTGTTCATAAACAAGACACTTGTCGTTCTGATGGCACTGACAAGTTCAATGACATAAAGATTTGCTTTTTAGAGATAGACTAAGGATTTTGAGCAAGTTATGGGCTTTTGCAGGTAAACCACTGTGTTGTGGCGTTTGTACTACCTGTTTCGAGAAATGCACTTACTATTTTGGAAATGTTAAGGATGATTTGAGAAATGCACCAAAGCGACTGAGAAAAACTGTAATTGGAAATAGTGTGATCTAAACTTGTAAGTGAAACTATTAAGATGGTAATTATAGGTTAACGTATTGCATATATATTAGTAGAAAGTTAAAAATGAAAAGCTGATTATATGTTGGTTTTATTTAGAATTTTTTTCGAGACAAATGTGACATTAACTGATGAGTTACACTCTATTGTAAAAAAACATATAATTATCTGCACAATAGTTTTGAAGCCCCGTAGGTGTAATTTATTGTGACATCTGAGGAGGTCATGTGGGTATTGCACAGGTATTGGGAGGCTGACACTGTATAGATGCACCTATTTACCACAGGTACTATTCAAAAACCCCCTTTATACCACAGTTTGCAACAGCGCTATCAATTATACCACCTAGTGGGATTCATAATTACTCAATATAGGTGATTATTTGTTTCAGCACTTACCCACAGGTTGGTTTGGATGTGCGCTCATTCTTCTGTGTTTAAACCCAAACTAGACTTATATCAAAATTATGTACATTAGCCAAGAGCAGCCTTTACTCCGAGCTCTGAAACTGAAGTAAAAAGAAGTTTCTTTTATCAGAATAAAGGGTGTTTTTCGCTTGAGCAAAGCAAAACCATTGTGCAATCAACCAACCTGTCTATACTTGATTATAGAGCTATCTTGTACTCTGTATGCTGGTCATTGCACTTTAAAACCACTTGATGATGTTTATCAGGGTCTTGTGTTTTACTACAGCGGATAAATATCATACCCATCACTGTTTAGTCTAAAAATGTAGGCTGGCCCCCACCTGCAACAAGAAGAGGACTGCGTGCTATCATTTTTGTTTATTGATGTCTTCTACTAAAGCTGCTTCTGTATATCACTCACATTTGAAACCACTGCTCACCTGCTCCCATTGGATGACTTTAAACTTTCAATTTTGAACACTTTTAGAGATGTCTGTAACTGTTGCTGTCTGTATGTACTTGTGCATGGCTGGCTGTGTCTCTTATCTCTGTTCTCATTTCTCCTGCTGTACTCAGGGCTCTTGACAAAGGTGTCAAGGGACAGATTACATGTCAAGGCCAAAATAATTATTACAATTATAATATTATTGATATGCACTTTGTCCAGTTATTTCCTCATTGCTGATATACTAAAACCACAAAATAATAAAATAATGTTGCCACATCCTTTGAAGTGTTATGCTGCAAAGTCAAGTCTTCCAGGTCTCTGAGTGCTGACTATTAAAATGATACTTGATAGTGCAGTGTTTTTTATATTACATTCAATGCACAGACCCAATAATTTAAGTCTCCATCCACTCAAATAAGTGTTTTGCCTATTGTTACTTCACTTGGATGTGTGAGTTTGACACCAGAAGACCCTCTTTACATTAATTTGCTATAATATTTACAAAATCAGAAGCCAGAGCACAAGATAAACATGAACAAAACAGACACCAGACTGCTTGACGATATGCATTCATAGCCAAGCTACATTTATACTTTTTATCTCTCCCTAAACCAATTAGTTGATGTTTGCCTTGTTGGCTTGTGTGGCACGCTCATGAGCCACAAAAATTCAATGATGACTGGAAACCAACCTGCTACTGTCGTCTTAAAGCTGAAATTCAGCACCTTATCTTCATACTCACTATTTAATTTCATTCCCATGTGATGTAGTACAGATACAGTATGTAATATCAAACTCTAAACAAAATATATAACTGCACTTACAGAATATGTGAATATAGATTTTACTTCTATGTGCAGCTGTTTTTAATTGGATCAGAAGGTTGTAAAAGGAACAGGTACATTGGTGTTGGCTGGGTAAAATAAACCACAGATTTCAACAATCAACATTGTGAGCCCATTAACTGTCAGGGAAACTGGAAAGAAAATTAACTGCACTTCCCCCTCCCACTACAGCTATCAACAGGAGCCATTTGAGTAGGGGAAAATCCACCTTCAGACACTCTACAATGTTAGATATGATCAGTTAGTGATGTTCACCAAAGCCTGACAAATGTATAAATATCCTGATGTAAAGTTATAACGGCAATAGCTTAAATTAGGAAAAATACACAACAGGGAGCCTAGAAAAGAAAACACGTGAAAAAATCAAATTTTTGTCAGTGTTTATCCTTGTAGTATGTTTCTCCACTTCCCTCCAATGAATGAGGTCAAGACCAGAGAAATGATTGTTTACAGATGATAATAAGTTGCTCCAAGTTTGCTCTTTTTACTGACATTGCACAAAACAGAACAGATGGTTAGAGTGGTTACCGACAAAATGCATGTGCAAGGAAAGCAGACATTATCAGAAATCTTGATAATGCAGTGTGCATGCTGGTGCGACAGTACAAGCTAATCAAGCATGCACACCATGATAATATGACGCTGTGTACCGTATATAGTGATATAAATGGCAAAAAGCATCCTCCGGCAGTGTAAATCAAAGCAATATGCAACATTTTGTCCCATGTTGAATGTCAATGGAGTCTGGAGTGGCCCATCTAAATACTATAGCCTTTCTCGGTGCATTATTATGATCTATTAATAATTTGATACATTAAAAAAAGTTTTAAATTTAAGTTGATTAATTCAATTAGCATTCAAATATAAAAAAAACTAAAGAATGAAAAGATCATAACATGTGATTTTTTATTCCATTTCCCTTTTCTGTCTTTAAATGATCCATTAATAATTGATGTCCTTAATATAATTCAACACTGAAAAATACAAGCATTACGTTGGTGTTCTCCATGTCATCCATCTCTCTCTTCAACCAAATCTCTCCTCTCTCATTCAATCGTCTTTTAAAAACAAATACAAACACAAACACAATAACAAATGTTTGTTTTAAATACAAAAATATCTGACTATATACATAGTACAAAGTGCACAACTAAAACATTTCAAGATGGACATTATATTCAGGATTATGTACTGAGCAGATACTTCCATTTAACTTTTAATCAAAGTACATTTTCTGGAAATGTCAACAATAACATCCATCTTTGAAATGTGTGTCCCACAGCACTACAAACTGTGATTGTGGCAATACACCAGCAGCGGTAATCACTGTGTTTCGTGGAGTTTGTTCTCTGAGTTGCTGGAGTCTTCATCAATAGTGCTACATATCATCCACTGCTTGACGTAGTTAGAATTTGAGCTTTTGTGCTCATGAAATAAATTTGAATCTATCTGTTCAGCAATGTTTGAGTCTGAGGCTCCAGGGCTGCTGCACTCTCCAAAACCACTGTCCATGGTGTCCAAGTCCACGTGAGGGTAGCCGTCTTCTGACTGCTCATTTGAGGCGAATGAGTCAAGTGATACCCTCTCTGGTTCATTAAGCTGGACACGTGGCTGAAAGTTTATACGTTCCACTGATAAGCCATTGGATATTTGGTTTTCATGATGTGATAATCTTCCACTTTGTCTGTCCATCCTGGACATCTGAGGTTCCTCTAAATCATAGCCAGCGTGTTCTCTGTTGTCTTTTTCAAATGAACCAAAGCTTTCTCCATCTTGGTAACTTCTGAGGGTGTTAACAGAGCTTTGTGACACGACTTCGTCCTCAAGCTCTTCTTCTCCAGACAGGGTAACAGTATGGATGGAGATGTGTCCGGTAGAGTGACCGGTGCCCTGTAAACTGCCACCATCCTGGAACAGCAGCAGCGAGTTGCTGTGAGACTGCAGCATATGGAGGAAATTGCCACCTTGCTTCATCTGGTTATCCTTGCTGCAGCTTTGTTTCTCATTGTCCCATTGGAGGACGTCGTGCTGCTTCTCACTCATCATCTGAACATGCGAGTTGATCTTCAGGTAATCATACTCGCTGAATACAGGCTTCACCCACTCCTGCAACAGAGCAAATGAAAGACATTAATTTAAGTATTGGCACAAATAAATGGTAACACTGGTCTATGAATGTTTAACGGAAGAGTTTATTTGCTTTCTTGCTGAGAGAGATGAGAAAGTTGAAAACAGGTAGCTTAGCATAAAGCAGCAGGGGGAAACTGTTAGCCTGGGTCTTGGGCCAATCAGGAATTAGTTATAGCTAGCACCTCGCAGTAAAAACACAACTTCTCATGTTTACACTTCAGTTTAAGTATGGATTAACAAGTAAGATATAATGCCAGGCTTCCTGTTCCTCCATGCTTCCAGTCTTTAAGCTAAGCTATGCTGCTGTTGGCTGCAGCTTACTTTTTAGCACCAAAGTGTAAAAACCTTTTCTATATGTACATTCAAAAACTAAGTGCATGAGGTCATCATTATACACTTTTGTAAAGGGGAAAACCTACTCTTTATCTGATCTTTTTTCAGTATGCATTAAACCACTATCTAACACTTCTTTGTAGTGTGTGTTAAGACACCAGGGCAAGTACCTAAACATATTTATTACTTTCATTGTGCTCAGCAGGATACATGAACATTTACCTACTACTGTAAAGGTCCATATACATCTAATAATTAGCCCAGTACATGCAAAACATAACACTAAAGTATAGGAAAATATGTCATGCTGTGCATGAAGTAAAGACATATAATGTTCTAATTAATATTGAGTGTATGAACGTTTGTGTATA